>NC_090656.1:221297009-221639509 GCF_040937935.1 Hyperolius riggenbachi
CCTTCAGGGAGTCGCTGTTATCTGTCTGTCTGCTAGTGTCCTCACTCACTCACTTGCAGAATCATTACAGGTATGAAACTTAGCATTTATTCCTTGCTCTAAAACATTATTCACAGCCTTAAACCTAATACCACAAAAAAAATTGTAGCATAACCGCATTTTAAAGAGTAACTGTCAGGCTGCAAAAGCTAATTTAAACCTCTATTCTCCTGTGTTAAACAGTTTAGAAGGAAGCCAAAAAGGCAATACTGAAATTAAAAATCTCTCTTACTTTTCATGTGTGCTGAACAGCAAGGCTGTTATTCCCAAGCTCTTAAAAGTACGAGAGGCCGCATAATATACTGCAAAGCATGCTGGGGCTGCTTCTTCCCACCTAGGGCCTCCCCTCGGCTGCTAGTGAGAAGTTACAGGCTCATATTACAGCAGCTTGTAATGCAGTCCAGCTCACAGCACTGAAAAATCACGGCATATGTTCCGTTAGAGTATACTGCATGAGTCCACTATTGTTCCTAGCCACATGGCTAATTAATATTCACTGCACTGTAGTGTTGTCCGGATCATGAACCATTAGGATCTTTTTTGTGAGTCGAATCATCAGGAAGCAGGGAGGACATGACGACACAATTGGCTTCATAGGAGACAGAAAAACATGGAACCTGCCATGAGCTGTCAGGAGCATCTTTCTCTGCAAATACTATATAAAAATTCTGTGAAATCCAAACGTGGACAGTGAAATGCATATGTAATGTAAGTAGAGCCAATATTTAGCTACTGATATATGTGGGGTTTTTTTCTCTGAGACCTTATACCTAACAGCTCCTCTTTAAACAGTTAAACACAGCACTTTGTTCTTCAGTGGAAAGCTCCTTGCTTCAGTTGACAGCTTTGAAGAGGTGATAACATTATCCTTTGTTTATATTCCTTTGTCAGAACATTTGGTAAACATTGGCAAAGTGCTGAAACTGAGCTCTCTCTGCTTCGAGTATGTGTGCAGTTAAGAAGTGATCAGAAGATAGATTTTAACCATTTACCGGCAAACTAACGTATTAAAATGTCATGCTTTTGCCTGTTAATGGCAACATGACGTTTTAATACGTCTCACATTCCCGCCGCCGCTCCGCACGTGTTCGCGCCGCTACCGCCGCCGTTTCCGTCGGGTTCCCGTGCTGGGTGATTGGGGAAGAGGACCGATCGGTCCTCTACCCAATCGCACAGCCTGGAGTGAATGGACGCAACCTCCATTCACAAAAACAGGAAACTGTAACAATTTTAATAAAGTGTAAAAAAAAAAGTGATCACTTCCTAATCGGGAGAGTGTTCACTAGCGCCATCTTGTGGCCAAAAAGTATATTACAGATACAAAGTACATACATATACAAGTACATACACACTATTAATAAAATTGATGAAATTACACTTCCAACCCTACCTTCCCCCCCCCCCCCCCCCCCAAAAAAAAAACTTGTTAAAAAAAAAAAATCCGCATCAAATAAATAGTTGCCTTTTTTTAATCTATATTTTATGGGGGGAAATTAATTTTAATTTATTATATAGGGGCTTGTAATTCTGGCCAGAAGAAAAAAAAACAGAACAGAAAAATAACACCTAGATTTCAAAATAATATATTGTCGCCATACATTGTGATATTGACATAATTTAAACTGTTTAATAATCGGGGCAACTGCGCAAATAAAATATGTTGTTTTTTCAATAGGAGAATGTTTAATTTTAAAAGTATAATGGCTGAAAACTGAGAAATGTTGTTAATTTTTTTTTTTTTTTTTTTCCCATTAAAACGCATTTATAATAAAAAAAATTGTCAGCAAAATGTACTTCTCACAGAAGGCCTATTTGGTGGTGAAAAAAACGAGGTATAGATCATTTTCTTGTGATAAGTAGTAATAAAGTTATTAGGGAATAAAAAGGAGGAGCACTGACAAGTGAAAATTGCTCTGGTCCGTTAGAGTAAAAACCCTTGGGGGTGAACTGGTTAATATATAAATATGTAAGCTATGCAATAAAATGCAATAGCAGCTTTCAGAGCAGATAAACTGTACTTTGGGAACTTGTAACTTGTAAACAGGCAATATTACTTGTGCACAAAAGCAAATATGGTAACTGTATGAGTAATAAAAAGTAGGAAACCACATTTTTATTGAATGGTATGTCAGAGTTTTATTCCACTTTAAGTGATTAACCAACTAGCTGTCAGAATGAGTAGCACTGAATGCTGGCTGGAGGGGTCCTTTTATGGGAACCTGATTTGCTCCTTTAGGTAGATGTGTGTGAACCAATTAGTGTCTCAGAAATATACAGTGGATTACCTTTATAGTTTTTCACAAAACACAGACAAACGGTCTGGGTATTATTGCCATAAGGAGTTAACGTGACCAGCATTCCTGGTAAACAGGCAGTTTGTGTTTTCAGAGCGCTGAATTGTTAACATTTTGTACACCTGTCCTGTGAACTTTATGCATTATTATTTGGTTGAGACAGGCTGATTCCATAGCAACCTTTAGAACTATTTAAGCAGGAAGTCGAAAGTGACTGCTTTTACAGGGTGTGTTATATTGTAAATTGGACTCCTTTCCGAGAAACAGAGCTCTACAATGGTGAAGATCAGTCTGATCACCGTATCTGTTCTCTTTATTGCCGTCTCTGAAGCCGGTTAGTATCCATTTATTTAACTTCTTTCAGTGTGGGGAAATCAAGGAGAACAAATGTGTATGGTACAACCAGGAGTTCGTTTTATGATGCAGTGGGGACTATGGAAAAGAAGCATGCTGCAGAGATTATGATGATGATTTACACTGACAACTGCTTTCATTACACTGCACAAATCAACAGAATTTCATACAACTAGGTACACAGAGAAACAATAACCGATGAGATAATACACAGTTGTATAGCAGTCAGTGTACAAAGCACAATTAGAAGGGTTAGTAATGTAGTGATGTAGTAATGTAGCGACAGAAGCACCAAGGAGAGATAGCATTGTCCTTTAGGACCTTTCATAATAGAACACTGCTGTCAGGAAATGCTCTCATGTGTATCACCCACTGCCCAAAAGCAGGCCGACGTTCAGGCATTGAGGTACTAGCCTTGTATGGAACACCACCAAATGGCTTGGTTAAAGAAGTTCTGTAGACCAGTGTTGCCAACTCATCCCTTTAATTACAGACACATAGAGCCAGGGCTGGTTCCAGACTATTTGCTGCCTGAGGCAAACTTGTGCGGATGCCCCGGTTAGGCGTGATCGCGCAGCACTCGACAATTTACTCTGCTTCATTTAATGTTTCAACACAATACTACACTGGCTGCCTGTGAGTCTGTGCCAAACTGCTCATGCACAGCCACTCCATTCCTCCTCAGTCAGGACAGCAGTGCCACCTCCTCCTTTCTGCTGTGCGAGTCACATGAAACACTGCTGCTCTCCTGCCTCCCCCCTCCTCACTCACTGTCAGACTCCTCACACAGCACAGCAAGCTGCTTTTCCCCAATGATGACCTCTTCACCTTGCTCGCTCTCCTCTCCTCCTACTCTGACTGCATGCTGTTAGTGTAAACTTAGTTTATGCTGCCCCTGTAATCTCTGTGCCTGAGGCAAATGTTTCACCTTGCTTCATGAGAGAACTGGCCCTGCATACAGTGTCTCACAAAAGTGAGTACACCTCTCTCATTTTTGTAAATATTGTATTACTGTAAATCTGTTCATGGGACAACACTGAGGCAGGGTTCACACTTGTCTTTCAGCTTTCTGAAAAGTGTAGAAAACTGAAAGACAAGTGTGACCCCTGCCTGAAGATATGATGCTTGCATACAATGTAGTCAATCCACAGCTTGTATAGCAGCGTAAATTTATTGGCCCATAACTCAACACACAACTTGGATGAGTTCCTCTCTATCAGAAGCATAGCAATAGGGGATGCAGAGATTGCGTCCGTACCGAGGGCCCCTAGACCAGAGGGACCTACCAGGGGCCCTCCTTCGTCCATCTTATTAGCTTGTCATTGGTGCTATGACACCTTTGCACTGCATAGTGGTAATCATTAATAAACTGTTGCCTTAAAGTATGTACAAACGTCCTGATTTTCCAACCAATTTGTCCCCTGACTTGTCAATGGAACGACAAGTTGGACGTGTGTACGCACAGCTAAGTGACTGATAACAGCCGGTTTGCCCAATCTGCTTGGCGGATCAGTTGGACCAAATGTCGCCATGTCTGTACGTGTGTCCAAACAACCAGCAGTCACTTGACCAACTAATAAGTCAGAGAGTCGGACGAGAGTTGGACAAAGCGAGTTGGATGACGTCCAGTCTGTCAGACGACATGTAAATTAGTTTGTTGACCGCTTTGTTGGATGTGTGTACGTGACGTTTAAACGACTTGTTGTTTGCCTGACAAGTCATTCAAACGACTGATCCAAACGACAATCAGGCGTAAAGTTGGACATGTGTGCGCACCTTTACTCTCATTACACCTCTCTGGTATTGGTGCAGGTAGAAACCATAATGGAGAAACCTCATTGCTAGTGAAAGGTAGGGATTCTCATCACGGAATAATCACGATTAACCACGGTGGTTACTCGTGATTCAAATTAGCTCTAATTGCTCCAGCTGAGCGGCTAGATGCGGCGGGGTTAATTACCCAGAACACTACTCTCCGCCCAGCGTTACGAGCTCACAACTTCACAAGTGTCCTAATGGACGCGTTGCAAGCCTCGCTATGGAGCACTTCCTCCTTCAAGCCGGAAGTGCTCCATAGCGAGGCTTACAACTAGTGTTGGGCGAACAGTGTTCGCCACTGTTCGGGTTCTGCAGAACATCACCCTGTTCGGGTGATGTTCGAGTTCGGCCGAACACCTGATGGTGTTCGGCCAAACCGTTCGGCCACATGGCCGAACTAAGAGCGCATGGCCGAACGTTCCCCGAAAGTTCGGCTAGCGCTGTGATTGGCCGAACGGGTCACGTGGTTCGGACCCGAACGCGCTCTGATTGGCCGAACTGTCACGTGGTTCGGGTAAATAAATACCCGAACCACGTCATATCTCCGCCATTTGTCTGTGGGTTTAGCTTTGGGTAGGCAGGCAGGGTAGTTCGCGCTCCAGCCACGCTAGCCAGGGTCCCCCCAGTCATTGTGTCGCTGCTGGGAATAGTAGTACACCGCTCGCTCAGCCACACTATATAGCATTCTGTTTACTGCCACTCTGTGTACCTCGCTCAGCCACACTATTTAGCATTCTGTTTACTGCACTCTGTGTCTGCTGGGAATAGTAGTACACCACTCACTCAGCCACACTATATAGCATTGTGTTTACTGCCACTCTGTGTACCTCGCTCAGCCACACTATATAGCATTCTGTTTACTGCACTCTGTGTCTGCTGGGAATAGTAGTACACCGCTCGCTCAGCCACACTATATAGCATTGTGTTTACTGCCACTCTGTGTACCTCGCTCAGCCACACTATATAGCATTCTGTTTACTGCCACTCTGTGTACCTCGCTCAGCCACAATATATAGCATTGTGTTTACTGCAACTTTGTGTCTGCTGGGAATAGTAGTACACCGCTCGCTCAGCCACACTATATAGCATTGTGTTTACTGCCACTCTGTGTCTGCTGGGAACAGTAGTACACTGCTCACCCGCCACTGTATAGCATTGTGCTCTGTGTCGCTGCTGGGAATAGTGGTACTCCGCTCACCCACCACTGTATAGCATTTCTGTACTGCCACTGTACTGCTGCCAGTCAGCGTGTACTTTAAGGATAAGTGAAATGAGGAAGAAATCCGGTGAAAGAGGGAGGGGCAAGGGAAGAGGTGTTTCCCCTGACGGTTCACGTACAGGCCACAGGCAAGCACCCAAGAAAACCCACTCAATACTGCCCATGTTGTCCAGGACAACAACCCTCACAAATCCAAAAGAACAGGACCAGATAATTACTTGGATGACCTCTCAAGCGTCCAGCAGTGGGTTAAGCAGCACCAGCACATCACGCACGAGGTCCGAGTCCTCAGCCAGTTACAAGGAGCCAGTGGGCACAAAGCTGACACAACCGGCAGCGACACCATGCACACAACTGCCAGATAACCAGTCCGATGAATTACCTCAGGACACAATGGGGTATTCGCAGGAGCTATTCCCAGCCCAACAAACTTCCACCTTTCAAAGGTCAATGGAGGAACAGCCAGAAATGTTGTGCCCGGATTCACAACCATTAACTGTGGGAAATGCACCGCGCACTGAAATACAAGGCGAGTCCGAGGAGGACTCAGAAACCCAAATCCCAGAGCAAGTTGGGCAGGAGGGGTTGCAATTGCAGGAGGTCGGCCGACAAGATCTGGAAGATGACGTTGGAGTGAGCTGCGCAGAGGTTGTTCTGGGGAGCTCTACTCCACGGCGAAGGCCCCCCACAATGACATATGACGAGTTTGAGGAGATGGAAGAGGAGGGTATGGACAATGTGGACATAGACCCAGATTTTGTTTGTGAACGAGAACATCGCCGTCGTAGCAGCAGCACAGATGAGTCTGTTGAAGAACCCACTGCTGCATGAGTTTGCCTTGTGCCACAAGGTAGGCGGCGCGCAATTTCAGGCACCACAAGCGTGGAAGTTCAAGTGAGAGGCAAAAGAGGCGCAAACAGAAATCGCCAGCAAGGCAGGTGCTCCAAAGTCTGGGCTTTCTTTGAAGACTGCACTGAGGATGGTACTATGGCGATTTGCAAGGTGTGCAAGACCCGCCTGAGCAGGGGGAAAAGTATTAACAACCTCTCCACCACCAGCATGAGCCACCACATGCTATCCAAACATCCCACTCTGTGGGCAAACGCGGCAGGACAGGGTACCAGCAACACTGCCTCCCTTGGGGTCACCAGACTCACTACCAGACCTGCCTCAGCAGCAGCAGTAGCCCAGCCATTGCGTGGTTCACAACATTCACAAACATCAGATGCTGACACTGTCACTTTCCGGAGTAGTGCTCTTGAGGTCTCCCAGTGTTCATCAAACACAACAACCAACAGCCCTTCAGTGTGCAGCCCTACGATTCAGTTGTCTGTCTCGGAGATGTTTGATCGCAAGAGGAAATTGCCAGCAAATGACCCCCGGGCCGTGGCAGTAACAGCCAGCATAGCCAAGCTTCTGGCCTGCGAAATGCTGCCATATCGAGTGGTGGAGACAAACAGCTTCAAGGGCATGATGTCAGTGGCCATCCCACGTTACGTGGTTCCCAGCCGCTACCACTTTGCGCGCTCTGCAGTGCCTAAGTTGCATGAGCACGTGGTCAGCAAAATAACCCGGAGCTTGAAGAATGCCGTTGCCTGCAAGGTTCACCTCACCACTGACACCTGGACGAGTGCGTTCGGCCAGGGTCGATACATCTCCCTTACCACGCACTGGGTGAACCTTGTGGAGCCTGGCAGCGATTCCTCACCTGCTACGGCGCGGGTGTTGCCCACGCCGCAAACAGCTGCACCGCCGTCCCTCCCACTGGATAACAGCAGCACCTACCTCTCTGACTCCTTCTCCTCCAACGCATCTCAAAGCTGTACCTCATCCGGAAACGCTAACCCAGCAGCAGTAGGATCGTGGAAGCAGTGCAGCACAGCTGTTGGCATGCGTCAGCAAGCGTTGCTGAAGCTGATCTGCCTTGGGGATAAGCAGCACACAGGGGAGGAAATTTGCAGGGGAATAAAGGAACAGACTGATTTGTGGCTGGCACCTCTGGACCTGAAACCGGGCATGGTTGTGTGATAATGGGAGTAATCTCATTCACGCTTTAAGGTTGGCTAAGCTGACACACATCCCTTGCCTGGCGCACGTGATGAACCTAGTAGTTCAGCGGTTCCTGAGGACATACCCAGGCGTGGCCGATCTTCTGTTGAAGGTGCGACGAGTGGCCAAACATTGCAGAAATTCCAGTACTGCTTCGGGGGCACTCGCCAAGATGCAGGAGCGCTTCAATCTCCCCCACCATCGCTTGCTGTGTGATGTCCCTACGCGCTGGAATTCTACGCTGCACATGCTAGCCCGCTTTTGCGAGCAGAAGAGTGCAGTGGTCCAGTACATGACGGCGCAGTACCGAGGCGCATCCGGACAGCTGCCAAGCTTCTGTGGATCCGATTGGGCCAACATGTTGGACCTCTGCCAAGTCCTCCAAAATTTTGAGCAATCCACGTTGCTTGTGAGCAGTGACAACTCTTCAGTCAGCATTACCATACCACTGCTGTGTTTACTGAAGAGGTCAATGTTGAAAATCAAGGAAACAGCTGTCATGATGCAACTGGGGGATTCTGAAGGAGAAAACGATCAGCGTGATGGTACCAACATCAGGCCATCCGCATCAGGAAACGCTGGCCCCAGCAGCTATGACGAAGAAGAGGAGGAGGAACAGCTGGAGTTGGAGCAGGAATTTCCTGCCACCACCGACGAGGGCCAGAGCGGGGCACGTTGGACTTCCACAATTCAGCGCGAATGGTCAGCAGAAGCAGACCAGGAAGAAGGTGACGACTATGATGCATCACAACAACTATCACAACGCTCACAAGAGGATGATGAGGATTCTGGCAGGACTCTGGCACACATGGCTCAATTCATGCTAGACTGCATTGAACGCGACCCACGCATTGTGCGCATTCTGGACAACACCAATTACTGGGTTTATACCCTTCTGGATCCACGGTACAAACACAATGTTCCAAAACTGCTTGAAGAAAGAGTCAGACAGGTCAAAATGGAAGAATACCAGCAGGCCCTTGTGGAGACTTTAGAGAGGAGATTGACATCCTCCCCCTCCTCTAGCCAGTTGTACGCCGACAGACTGACTTCCGCAAACCCAGGACGACCAGGAGGGCAGCAAACAACACAAGCCGCAGCTAGTGCCCAAAAGGGAATGGTATCGGCAGTGTCCTTGGAGTGGGAAAATTTTATGACACCCATGCAGCAGCAGCCCACAGAACAGCAAGCGTGCAGATCCACCTCCAACACCGATCGCCTGGAGAAGATGGTCAAGGACTACATGTCAGATGGCGTAGCTGTGTTGAACAATCCATCTGCACCCTTCAACTATTGGGTATCAAAGCTAGACACCTGGCACGAACTGGCAATGTACGCAATAGAGGTGCTGGCTTGACCGGCAGCCAGCGTTATGTCGGAACGCTGTTTCAGTGCTGCCGGAGGCATCGTCACAGATCGGCGTATCCGCCTCTCCACAGAAAATGCAGACCATCTGACTCAAATTAAAATGAATCAATCCTGGATTGGAAACGACTACGCAACACTCCTGGACCCCAACCAAGTAACATGAACAATGACCATCTGTGATGGGTTAGCGTTTCCGGTCCCTGTTTATTGAACCTCTTATCTGTATTACATTTATGACTACATGGCGGCAAAAAGCATTGCTATATCCGCACGCTATTTGTCCTCATGCAAGGCCTGGGATGCTGTGTCTCAAAAAGCGTGGCCTTCTCCTCCTGCGCCTCCTCCTGTTCCATCACGTGTGCTGCTGGGTTAGCGTTTCCAGTCCCTGTTTATTGAACCTCTCATCTTTATTACATTTATGACTGCATGGCGGCAAAAAGCATTGCTATATCTGCACGCTTCTTGTCCTCATGCAAGGCCTGGGTTATGTCTCAAAGCGTGGCCTTCTCCTCCTGCGCCGCCCTCCTCCTGTTCCATCACGTGTGCTGCTGCTGGGTTAACGTTACCGGTCCCTTTTCCTGGAACCTCTTCTCTGTATTACATTTATGACTGCATGGCGACAAAAAGCATGTTACCTGTGCAAAGAAACATGACATTTTCAGCATTTAAAAGACAGTTTTTCCTTTGAAACTTGACAATCAATTTTCTCAAAAACTATAAGCTCTTTTTCAAATATTTTTTTTTCCTCTTGTACCCACTCCCAAGGTGCACATGCCCTGCAAATTTGGGGTATG
Organism: Hyperolius riggenbachi; assembly: GCF_040937935.1. Classification (NCBI taxonomy): domain Eukaryota; kingdom Metazoa; phylum Chordata; class Amphibia; order Anura; family Hyperoliidae; genus Hyperolius; species Hyperolius riggenbachi. The sequence goes on from NC_090656.1 coordinate 221,306,945, forward strand.
TAGCATGTAAGGAAGCTTTACAAAGCACGAAAGTTCGGGTCCCCATTGACTTCCATTATGTTCGGAGTTCGGCGCGAACACCTGAACATCGCGGCGATGTTCGGCGAACGTTCGCGAACCCGAACATCTAGGTGTTCGCCCAACACTACTTACAACGCGTCCATTAGGACGCTTGTGAGCTCGTTGAAACACTGGGCGGAGAGCGGTGTTCTGGGTAATTAACCCCGCTGCATCTAGCCGCTCAGCTGGAGCAATTAGAGCTAATTTGAATCACAAGTAACCACTGTGGTTAATCATGATTATTCCGGGATGAGCAAGCCTGGTGAAAGGGTCTAGTACACAATGCTTGTGCATACAATCCATTTTGGAAGCTAATGTCCCCCTTTTGCAACCATATAATTGCAGAGGGTTAATGATTGATTGTATGTAAATTGACCACTCAACTCAGCACCTGCCCTTTCCTTTAAAATCATTGTCCCTAAGTGGGGTCAGACTGGGACCCTGGGGGCCCACCAGAGACATTTCAACCTGGGGCCCACACATCTCATAATTGTGGTTGAAAAAAAAAGTGTGACCATGCATCGGAAGGTGGGCGTGGTCATGATGTATCATGGACAGGGTAAAATGTACATAGCAACAATGTAATTTTGCCCAGCAAAACTTCGCATAGCATCCACCTCCTTCAATATGAAGTAATGTCCTAGTTACCATACATATGACATTGATTAGACTGTAAGCTCCTATGAGGGCAGTCAGTGACATGACTATGTACTCTGTATAGTGCTGCAGAAGATGTCACTGCTACAGGTATACATAATAATAATTAGAGATGGCCCGAACCTCTGATATTTGGGTCACGAACCGCGAACATAAACTTCCGTGAACCACAATAGACTTCCATGAGGAGGCGAACTTTGAAAACTGGAAACATTTATGCTGGCCACAAAAGTGATGGAAAAGATGTTTCAAGGGGTCTAACGCTTGAGTTTTTGCATGGAGGAGTGGGATACACGCCAAAAGTCCCGGGGAAAAAGTTTAGGACGGACGGCTATACTGGGGCACTACCTACTCATACTGGGACGCAATACTAGCTATACTGAGCACTATACTAGCTATACTGGGCACTATACTAGCTGTACTGGGCACTATACTAGCTGTACTGAGCACTATACTAGCTATACTGAGCACTATACTAGCTATACTGGGGCACTATACTGGCTATACTGAGCACTATACTAGCTATACTGGGGCACTATACTGGCTATACTGAGCACTATACTACCTATACTGAACACTATACTAGCTATACTGGGCACTATACTAGCTATACTAAGCACTATGCTAGCTATACTGGCATGGCCGGATTTCTGGCAAGGCCTCATAGGCCATGGCCTAGGACACCAGATAAACAAGGGGCGGCCTGCAGACAGTGGGCATTATTTGCAAGTGTCCAAACAAAAGAAAATGGTCAGGATAACTGCACTATTAGTACCAGCTGGCATCTGCCTGTGCTGTACTACAGGCAGCTGCAGTCCGTTAACCAAACGTTTGTGAACAGTGTGTGACTAGCAAAAAGCCAGACCTTGTCCAATGACATAGCAGCAGCTGCAGGCAGTTACAGAAGGCCGGGTCTCACACACTTGGTGTGGGGGATGAAAGGACCAGGGGCAGCACCAGCAAATAGTACAGAATACAGAAGGCAGCGTCTCACAGTACCCATTTCTTAATTATTGATTGGCCAGCGCTGTTACCCTTGAGACAGCAGTGGGTACAGGACTCACTTTTACGTGTTGCTGACCCCACCCAATGTCAAATTGTGAGCCACTTTTGACTATGTGTGTGTGGTGGACGGCTCCCACCACGCCCATCACCTGTAGATCGCTTGATTGACCAGTTCCCCCATGTGACGTGATTGATTTACTTCACGTTGCCATGGAGACCTCGGCACTAGCCGCAATAATAGACACCATCGGCCCAAAAAGTTTGGGTGTGTGTGGAGAGAGGTGGTAGGATACGGTTTCGGTTGGGGCGGCTGGTAATAGTCGGCCTTGGGCGGTAAGAAGTACAAATCCGGCCCTGTATACTGGGCATTATAGTAGCTATACTGGGCACTATGCTAGCTATACTTGGCACTATGCTAGCTATACTGGGCACTATGCTAGCTATACTGGGCACTATGCTAGCAATATTGGGCACTATACTAGCTAGCTATACTGAGCACTATACTAGCTATACTGGGCACTATACTAGCTATACTAAGCATTACAATGGGCACTATACTAGCTATACTGGGCACTGTACTACCTATACTGAGCACTATACTAGCTATACTGGGTACTATACTAGCTATACTGGGCACTATACTAGCTATACTGGGTACTATACTAGCTATACTGGGTACTATACTAGGTATACTAAGCACTATACTAGCTATACTAAGCACTATACTAAGCACTATACTAGCTATACTGGGCACTATGCTACCTATACTGAGCACTATACTAGCAATACTGGGCACTGTACTAGCTATACTGGGTACTATACTAGGTATACTAAGCACTATACTAGCTATACTAAGCACTATACTAGCTATACTGAGCACTATACTAGCTATACTGGGCACTATACTAGCTATACTAAGCATTACAATGGGCACTATACTAGCTATACTGGGCACTGTACTACCTATACTGAGCACTATACTAGCTATACTGGGTACTATACTAGCTATACTGGGCACTATACTAGCTATACTGGGCACTATACTAGCTATACTGGGTACTATACTAGCTATACTGGGTACTATACTAGGTATACTAAGCACTATACTAGCTATACTAAGCACTATACTAAGCACTATACTAGCTATACTGGGCACTATGCTACCTATACTGAGCACTATACTAGCAATACTGGGCACTGTACTAGCTATACTGGGTACTATACTAGGTATACTAAGCACTATACTAGCTATACTAAGCACTATACTAGCTATACTAAGCACTATACTAGCTATACTGGGCACTATGCTACCTATACTGAGCACTATACTAGCTATACTGGGCACTATACTAGCTATACTAAGCACTATACTAGCTATACTGGGCACTATACTAGCTATACTAAGCACTATACTAGCTATACTAAGCACTATACTAGCTATATTAAGCACTATACTAGCTATATTAAGCACTATACTAGCTATACTGGGCACTATACTAGCTATACTGGGCACTATACTAGCTATACTGGGCACTATACTACCTATACTGAGCACTATACTACCTATACTGAGCACTATACTACCTATATTGAGCACTATACTAGCCATTCTGGGCACTATCCTAGCTATACTGGGCACTATACTACCTATACTGAGCACTATACTAGCTATACTAAGCACTATACTAGCTATACTGGGCACTATGCTACCTATACTGAGCACTAGACTAGCTATACTGGGCACTATACTAGCTATACTGGGCACTATACTAGCTATACTGGGCACTATACTAGCTATACTAAGCACTATACTAGCTATACTGGGCACTATGCTAGCTATACTGGGCACTAGACTAGCTATACTGGGCACTAGACTAGCTATACTGGGCACTAGACTAGCTATACTGGGCACTATACTAGCTATACTAAGCACTATACTAGCTATACTGAGCACTATACTAGCTATACTGGGAACTATATTAGGTATACTAAGCACTATACTAGCTATACTGGACACTATACTAGCTATACTAAGCACTATACTAGCTATACTAAGCACTATACTAGCTATACTGGGCACTATACTACCTAGACTTAGCACTGTACTAGCTATACTGGGCACTATACTAGCTATACTAGGCACTATACTGGGCACTATACTAGCTATACTGGGCACTATACTACCTATATTGAGCACTATACTAGCTATACTGGGCACTATACTAGCTATACTGGGCACTATACTAGCTATACTGGGCACTATACTAGCTATACTGGACACTATACTAGCTATACTAAGCACAATACTAGCTATACTGGGCACTGTACTAGCTATACTGGGCACTATACTACCTATACTGAGCACTATACTAGCTATACTGGGCACTATCCCAGCTATACTGGGCACTATACTAGCTATACTGAGCACTATACTACCTATACTGGGCACTATACTAGCTATACTGGGCACTATACTGGGCACTATACTAGCTGTACTGGGCACTATACTACCTATACCGAGCACTATACTAGCTATACTGGGCACTGTACTAGCTATACTGGGCACTATACTACCTATACTAGCTATACTGGGCACTATACTAGGCACTATACTACCTGTACTGAGCACTATACTAGCTATATTGGGCACTATACTAGCTATACTGGGAACTATACTACCTATACTGAGCACTATACTAGCTATACTGAGCACTGTACTAGGTATACTAAGCACTATACTAGCTATATTAAGCACTATACTAGCTATACTAAGCGCTATACTGGGCACTATACTAGCTATACTGGGCACTATACTACCTATACTGAGCAGTATACTAGCTATACTGGGCACTATACTAGCTATCCTAAGCACTGTTCTAGCTGTGCTGGTGTTATGATCACTTCCGCAGCATGTACTGCTGGCTGCAGTTGTACTGTAGCCAAGCAGTTTTTGATTTCTTTACATGCATTTGCTCGCATAGTTTTGCTTGCACTCACACTAAGGCCTCTATTCATAAAGCATTCCAGCATGCTTACCGCTGGAAACAGCTGATTTTACCGACCATTTAGCAAAGTGTTCATTCACAAAAGCGGTTTCCGCATGAAAATCTGACATTCCTAGGCAGTGCAGGAAAATTACTGCCTTGTGTGGAGATTATCACAACACATGTCACTGAAGGTTAATTCATAAAGATTAGAGCAGGCAGAATGTGAGTGGAGAAACCCAGCTGTTTAGATAAGGCGATAAGCCAGCATAACAGGCAAGCTAATGGAGAGACAGACCTCCCAGGCAGCTGCAGTGAAGCAGAGCAGACAAGGCATCCCAGAATACCAAGGCTGTGTTTTTTTTAACCCCTTGGGTACCTGTTTTCAGATAAATTTCACATCAGAAAGCCTGCATGTGTAACATTTCTGGAACTTCTTCTAAGCTGCAGCAAATAGTTGTTTAGGAAGATTAATAGACAGATTCAGCGCAGATTCAGGAGGATAGGCAGAAAAATGCACATGTAAAGGGATGCTGGGGGTGCCTCCTTTATAATAACTGTCTCTGCAGGAGAAAATGTATCAACTCAGCCAGTACCGCCAGTTTAGTGCGGAATTCCCGACCTATTATTGCAAGTGTAAACATTTTTATGAATTAGCACACAAAAGTCTAAAATACCGATATGTTTTCCCTCCAAGATTTTTTTTTTACCACAAATGTTATGAATAGAGCCCTATGTGTTTATTCCATCTGAAGTCGCTCTGCAGTTCATGGCAGTTTGGGATGCTCTTGTGCAGGGCCGGCCTTAGGCTTCACAGCGCCCTGAGCGAAACCGGATTTTGTTGCCCCCCCCCCCCATAAGTAACATAGTTGTCCCCATATAAGTAGCATAGTTGCCCCCAGTGTAGGTAGTATAGTTGCCCCATATAGGTAGCATAGCTGCCCTCAGTGTAGCTAGTACAGTTTCCCCCAGTGTAGTAGCATGGTTGCCCCCAGTGTAGGTAGTTTGCCCCAGTATGCCCCCAGTGTAGGTAGTTTGCCCCCAGCAGTGTAGGTAGTTTGCCCCCAGCAGTGTAGGTAATTTGCCCCCAGCGTAGCTAGCTTGCCCCCAGCGTAGGTAGCTTGCCCCCAGCGTAGGTAGCTTGCCCCCAGCATAGGTAGCTTGCCCCAGTATGCCCCCAGTGAAGGTAGCTTGCCCCAGTATGCCTCCAGCGTAGGTAGCTTGCCCCAGTATGCCCCCAGCGAAGGTAGCTTGCCCCAGTATGCCCCCAGCGTAGGTAGCTTGCCCCAGTATGCCCCCAGCGTAGGTAGCTTGCCCCCAGCGTAGGTAGCTTGCCCCAGTATGCCCCCAGTGTAGGTAGCTTGCCCCCAGCGTAGGTAGCTTGCCCCAGTATGCCCCCAGTGTAGGTAGCTTGCCCCAGTATGCCCCCAGTGTAGGTAGCTTGCCCCCAGCATAAGTAGCTTGCCCCAGTATGCTCCCAGCGTAGGTAGCTTGCCCCAGTATGCCCCCAGCGTAGGTAGCTTGCCCCCAGTGTAGGTAGCTTGCCCCCAGCGTAGGTAGCTTGCCCCAGTATGCCCCCAGCATAGGTAGCTTGCCCCAGTATGCCCCCAGTGTAGGTAGCTTGCCTCCAGTGTAGGTAGCTTGCCCCAGTATACCTCCAGTGTAGGTAGCTTGCCCCAGTATACCCCCAGTGTAGGTAGCTTGCCCCCAGTATGCCCCCAGCATAGGTAGCTTGCCCCCAGCGTAGGTAGCTTGCCCCAGTATGCCCCCAGTGTAGGTAGCTTGCCCCCAGCGTAGGTAGCTTGCCCCAGTATGCCCCCAGCGTAGGTAGCTTGCCCCCAGCGTAGGTAGCTTGCCCCAGTATGCCCCCAGTGTAGGTAGCTTGCCCCAGCGTAGGTAGCTTGCCCCAGTATGCCCCCCCTTTATGTGGCAGAAACCGACTCACCTGACATCCAGCTCCAGCGCCGACGTCACTCTTCTCTCCCCGCCTCCGCTCCATCTGTAGTTAGAGCAGGCTACAAGAAAATGGCCGCCGTTTGTCTGCATTTGTGGACATCGGCGGCCATTTTCATGTAGTCCTGCTCTAAATATGGACTGAGAGGACACCGGGAGACAGCGGGGCGGCGAGGGGCGACAGGGCACATGCGCCCTTGAGACGACGGCGCCCTGCTCTTGTGAAATCAAACATTGGCTTAATTCACTAAGATCGTGCTGGAGATAAGGCAAGAGAAAACGTACCACCACACAGTAAGAGTTCTCTTACCTCTTCATTCCTTAAGTTACCTCCTCTGTAGTACATTACCTCCTCTGAAGTTATTTTCACACGCAGTTAATAAACAGCCTGTCTTTAACTCTGGAGTTATTTTAAGGATTGTAGAGTTAACTTAAAGACAGAAGAGTTAACTTTAGGCTTGCCTGAGGTAAAATGTTTCCTGAATCCGACATGCCTTAATACCATGGTGATCACTCTAGAAACGTTATTAACCTGCCTGGCGTTCTATTAAGATCGCCAGGGAGGCTGCGGGAGGGGTTTTTTTTAATTAAAAAAAAACTATTTCATGCAGCCAACTGAAAGTTGGCTGCATGAAAGCCCACTAGAGGGCGCTCCGGAGGCGTTCTTCCGATCGCCTCCGACGCCCAGAATAAACAAGGAAGGCCGCAATGAGCAGCCTTCCTTGTTTTGCTTACATCGTCACCATAGCGACAAGTGGAGTGACGTCATCGACGTCCTGACGTCAGCCGCCTCCGATCCAGCCCTTAGCGCTGGCCGGAACTTTTTGTTCCGGCTACGCTGGGCTCAGGCGGCTGGGGGGACCCTCTTTCGCCGCTGCTCGCGGCGGATCGCCGCAGAGCGGCGGCGATCAGGCAGCACACGCGGCTGGCAAAGTGCCGGCTGCGTGTGCTGCTTTTTATTTGAGCCAAATCGGCCCAGCAGGGCCTGAGCGGCAGGCTCCGGCGGTACTGGACGAGCTGAGCTCGTCCAGACCACCCAGCAGGTTAAAGACAGGAGATAAGCTTAGTGAATTGTGGCCAATGTCTGTTGCAGTGGAGCTGCAATCCCTTTCATGCAGGTTGCATAGTTTTGTCTGCTTTTTCCTGTTGCCAGCTTGTGACTGATTATCATTCACCTGTGTGGAAATCTGCATGTCTGCTCCCATTGGATGACCTCAGTATAAAGAGCTGCTTCCTGCAGAGCTCCACAGGCTATCATAGTTTCAGCTTCAGTCTGTTACTCTGGGCCCCTGTTCCTGGTTCTCGTGTTATCCTGTGTGGACTGCACTGATTCCTGCGTAGGAGTCAGTGAGTCCTAGTCAAGTTCCTTGTGGATGGCATTCGCCCTAGCGTTAGAGGCGGTGGATCCTTCTGGCCTGTGTTCCTGGAGTGTAAGCCATAGCAGCGGTTGCTACTGGTTACCTCACCTGTCTGTCTTGTCTTGTATGGACGCTAGCTGTTGCTTTGGTATTGCAACCGATTAGCAAGTGTTCCATCTGTCAGTCTATGTTTATCTTAGTTAGTTTTCCTTGTATGCTCAAACTGGCAGGACCCCAGGGACTCGTACACAATAGTTAGGACTTACAGCACACGTTTGTTATTTTGCTAGTACTTGCGTCATATATTGGTTCATCGCCAATATGCGTATTTGTTATTTTCCTTGTATCCGTGTTACGTTTATACATCAGTGTCGCTGATATATACGTACTCGAACTGTTTCTATCCTGTGTTCAGTCAGTCAGTTTCCAGCACGTTTCGGTAGGTTGCGCTTATCGTGATCACCAGTGCTTAGCTACTTCAGTCCTGTTTCTGCGAGGTAGGCCATCGCTGCGTTCGTGATTGGTTACCTCGTTTCAGTCTGCCCTGTTTATGGGCGCTTGCTGTTACTGAGTCAGTGACTAGTTTAGCAAGCGTTCATTCTGTCTACCTGTCCTGATCTTTCTGAGTTCTGGTTTATGCGCTCAGCGCTACCTTGCGCTGAGCCACTATTGTTTAGTATTGTTTGTGGTTGCTCGGATCTACGCCTGCTCTGTGTGCCACATCTCCTGCTGGAGTCAGTCCTCTCCTCCACTAGTGTGTTCGCGCTATAACTGGGGATATCCTGGTTCCTTGTGCTTGCGTGTGTGTCTCCTTCACGTCAGGATATGCATTGCGTGCTGACTGTGGAGAATATACCACCGAGCGTGACATTATGATAGCCCCATTACAAATCCCCATTGTGGAGGAGATCTCCAGCAAATATGACACTGTTTATTATGGTTCCTGTTCCTTTAAGAGATTTGAGAAACTTAACTCTGAAACAGAAAATGAGTTTTTTTCTGAATGTACTAGGTTCCTAGCTTATCCTGAATTCCAAGCCACTCCTGTTTCTACCTGGGCATCCCAGATAGTTTATATCTTGTTTAAGGGGACACTGAGTGGGCTTATGATGTTCTGGATCACACCAACTTGAAAGAGAACTCTTGAATTTCTAGCTTTTGTGATCCATAACTGGCTGCGCAGAACTAATTTGCCTTATCCTTTAATGAGCTCCTGGCAGCTTGTCAGTCAGCTGTTCCTTCAACTGCTTGCAAAAATAATCAGCAAGCAGATAGTTGCACTGATAGCTTTCCTTCATCTTTTGAATAAATCACCTAAGGCTGCAAAGTCTAAAGTCTTGCATAAAGCCAGACGTAAACATTCCAGAAAACGTTTACAACCAGCAGAGTCGTTGTCCATAGCGACTGCGCATCAGACCTGTAATGAGACTCTGCCATTAGCAGATAAAGAAATTCAGTTACCATTCATGGGAGGTAAATAGACTTATGAAACTATTAATTAATTTTAATCGCTAGCCATGGAGAATTAAGATTTTTGTTTAAATGAATTGTCTGAATATGATTATGAAGAAATATTACAGGGTATTGAGCAGATCAGTGGCGTAGCTAAGGAGCTGTGGGCCCCGATGCAAGTTTTACAATGGGGCCCCCCAAGCACTCTATACATAACAATTGATACGGCGCACCAAAACCTACCCATGGCAACTACAGTGTCAGAGGTGCAAGAAGGGAATGGGGAGCAGTTTGTTAATGATTACCACTATTCAAAGCATCTATAGAAGTGATTATTATGAGCACAGGACCAATAGAGAGCTAATACTGCAGTTGTGGGAGGGCCCTTTGGGGCCCCTCTGGCCCAAGGGCCCCGATGCGGTTGCTATCTCTGCACCCCCTATTGCTACGCCCCTGGAGCAGATCAACTTATTTGTGCAGCAAGGGAAATTTGCATATACTACAGTTCAACACTTGTTACAGGTCTTGGAGATTTTTAGGAATAAGAAATCTGCCAATCACCTGCTAAATGAACCTATCCATGTTCCTGTCCCAGCTCCACCTGTAAACTGTGTTCAGCCTGAATGTTACGCTTTTGTTAAGTGTGCATGGGACCCTCTATTTGAGAAATGGGAGATTGAAGCTCTGGTCTGTGAATTGGAGAGTGATTCAAGTTCATTTTGTCATTGTTACAGTGCTAAGAGTGAAGCAGTATTGAATGCATGCATTGAGTCTGCTTATAATTTAACCACTTGCCGACCACCCACAGCCGATGGGCGGCGGCAAAGTGGACGCCGAAAAGACCGCAATATGCCCATCGGCATCGCGTCCTTTCGGCATGCCCGGGGAGCGATCGCGTCACTGGTGACACGCACTTCCCCCGGCAGCTGGCTCCGCCCACCCGCGACGACAACCCGCCGGCCGTTCGGAGGCGCCGGCGGGTTGTTAACCCCACGATCGCCGCATGCAAAACGTATAATACGCTTTGTAATGTATACAAAGCGTATTATACAGGCTGCCTCCTGCCCTGTTGGTCCCAGACAGTGTCCGAGGGACCACCAGGGCAGGCTGCAGCCACCCTAGTCTGCACCAAACACACTGATCCTGCCCACCCCTCAGACCCCTATTTACACCCAATCACTCCCCTAATCACCCATCAATCACTCCGTCACTATTTGTCAACGCTATTTTGTTTAGTTTAGGTCCTAACTGCCCCCTGGGGGTTCCTGATCACCCCCCACCCCTCAGATTCTCCCCAGACCCCCCCCCCCCCCGTGTACTGTATGCATCTATCCCTCTGTAATAACCCACTGATCACCTGTCCATCACCTGTCAATCACCCATCAATCACCCCCTGTCACTGCCACCCATCAATCAGCCCCTAACCTGCCCCTTGTGGGCAATCTGATCACCCACCCACACCATCAGATCGCCCGCAGACCCGCCGTCAGATCACCTCCCAAGTGCATTGTTTACATCTGTTCTCTCCTCTAAACACCCACTAATTACCCATCAATCACCACCTGTCACTGCTACCCATCAGATCAGACCCCTATCTTCCCCTAGGGCACCCAATCACCCGCCCACACCCTCAGAACACCCTCTGACCCCAGCCCTGAGCACCTCACCAGTGCATTGCTTGCATCTATTCCCCCCTCTAATCACACCTTGAGACACCCATCAATCACCTCCTGTCACCACCTGTCACCCCCTAGCACAACCAACCCATCAGATCAGGCCCTATTTTGCCCCGTGTGGGCTCCTGATCACTCAGACAAACCCTCAGATCCCCCTCAGACCCCCTTCCGATCACCTCCACAGTGCATTGATTGCATCTATTTTCCCCTCTAACCGCCCTCTGAGACACCCATCAATCACCTCCTGTCACCCCCCTAGCACTCCTATCCATCAGATCAGTCCCAATACAACCTGTCATCTAAGAGGCCACCCTGCTTATGACCAGTTCCACAAAATTCGCCCCCTCATAGACCACCTGTCATCAAAATTTGCAGATGCTTATACCCCTGAACAGTCATTTTGAGGCATTTGGTTTCCAGACTACTCCTCATGGTTTTGGGCCCCTAAAATGCCATGGCAGTATAGGAACCCCACAAGTAACCCCATTTTAGAAAAAGACACCCCAAGATATTCCATTAGGTGTATGACGAGTTCATAGAAGATTTTATTTTTTGTCAAAAGTTAGCGGAAATTGATTTTTATTGTTTTTTTTCCACTAACTTGTGACAAAAAATAAAATCTTCTAGGAACTCACCATACACCTAACAGAATACCTTGGGGTGTCTTCTTTCTAAAATGGGGTCACTTGTGGGGTTTCTATACTGCCCTGGCATTTTAGGGGCCCTAAACCGTTAGTAGTCTAGAAACCAAATGCCTCAAAATGACCCGTGAATAGGACGTTGGGCCCCTTAGCGCACCTAGACTGCAAAAAAGTGTTACACATGTGGTATCGCCGTACTCAGGAGAAGTAGTATAATGTGTTTTGGGATGTATTTTACACATACCCATGCTAGGTGGGAGAAATATCTCTGTAAATGGACAATTGTGTGTAAAAAAACAAACAAAAAATTGTCATTTACAGATATTTCTCCCATCCAGCATGGGTATGTGTAAAAATACACCCCTAAACACATTATACTACTTCTCCTGAGTATGGCGATACCACATGTGTGACACTTTTTCGCAGCCTAGGTGCGCTTAGGGGCCCGACGTCCTATTCACGGGTCATTTTGAGGCATTTGGTTTCTAGACTACTAACGGTTTAAGGCCCCTAAAATGCCAGGGCAGTGTAGGAACCCCACAAGTGACCCCATTTTAGAAAGAAGACACCCCAAGGTATTCTGTTAGTAGTATGGTGAGTTCATAGAAGTTTTTTATTTTTTCGTCACAAGTTAGTGGAAAATTACACTTTGGGTATCATTCATAAAAGAGCTGTCGGTAAGGATAATCAGTGCGGGAAAACACCGCTGCTGGGATTTTAGACTTCTGTGTGGTCATTCATGAAAAAGTGTTTAGTTGCCATAGCACTGCGGAGATAGCCCAAACTAGGCTGGCGGTAGGCTTGCGGCAGGCTTGCGGAGACACAGGAAGCTGCCGAGTTGATACATTTCCCCGTGTTCCGCTGTACTGCAGCTGCCTGGGAGGTCTGTGTCTCCATTATGTTATAGCCACATAAGAGGGAGTGGTATTTCCCGTCCTCATACCGCTTGAGGTAATCTTTATGAATTACAATTTTGTTACATTTTTAAGAAAATCCCCGCACAAGGCGGTGATTTATCACTCTGCTCGGTAGCGTCAGTTTTTCATGTGGAAAGAGGCTTTATGAATGCCGAACTTGCTAAGTGTTCGGTAAAGTCAGCTGTTTTTAAGGACCACTATCGCGAAAAAAAGTAGGCATTTAAAATCTGACCGAACCGACAGGTTTTGGGACAATCCATCTCCTCATAGGGTATTTCAAGGGTTTGCTTTGTTTTACAGCATTTCCTGAACAGCAGTTTAACTGCCAAAATAGTAAGATACCAGCCAGCCTCCCTAACTACTTGCACACTATTATGTCAGTTAGATTTTGCAACTGTTGTTAAGAAAATGCTGTTGAAAAAAAAAAGCCCTGAGAATCCCCCTTAAAAAGATGGACTGGCCCAAAATTTGTCATCTGTCACATTTTAACTGCCTACTTTTTTTGCGATAGTGGTCCTTTAAAGAGGAGCTGTTAGGTATAAGGTCTCAGAGAAAATAAACACATATATCAGTAGCTAAAGATTGGCTGTACTTACATTACATATGCATTTCACTGTCCACGTTTGGATTTCACAGAATTTGTATATAGTATATGCAGAGATAGATGCTCCTGACAGCTCATGGCAGGTTCCATGTTTTTCTGTCAAATGTGTCCTCATGTCCTGCCTGCTTCCTGATCACAGATAAGCTCCTACTTGAACAACACAGTGTGCAGTGAATATTAATGAGCCATGTGGCTAGGAACAATAGCTGACTCCTGCAGTGTACTCTGCCCCGATATTTATCAGTGCTACACACTGGACTGATTACACAAGCTGCTGTAACGTCTCATTAGCAGCCGAGGGGAGGGCCCCAGAATGCTTTGCAGTTTAGTATGCGGCTTGCGTCTTTATGGGTCTATAACAGACTTGCTGATAAGCACACATCAAAGGTAACTGAGATTTTTATCTTCACTAATGGCTTTTGAGCTTCCTTCTAAACTGTTTAACACAGGAGAATAGAGGTTTAAATTAGCTTCTGCAGCCTGACAGTTACTCTTTAAGCATTTCCGCATGCGGAAATGCTTTATGAATGATAGCCTTTGTGGGAAAAAAAAATCAATTTCCACTAACTTGTGACAAAAAATAAAATCTTCTATGAACTCACCATACTACTAACGGAATACCTTGGTGTGTCATCTTTCTAAAATGGGGTCACTTGTGGGGTTCCTATACTGCACTGGCATTTTAGGGGGCTAAACCGTGAGGAGTAGTCTAGAAACCAAATGCCTCAAAATGACCTGTGAAATCCTAAAGGTACTCATAGGATGTTTGGCCCCTTAGCGCAGTTAGGGTGCAAAAAAGTGCCACACATGTGGTATCGCCATACTCAGGAGAAGTAGTATAATGTGTTTTGTGGTGTATTTTTACACATACCCATGCTGAGTGGGAGAAATATCTCCGTAAATAGACAATTGTGTGTAAAAAAAAAAATCAAAAAATTGTCATTTACAGAGATATTTCTCCCGGGATCAGTGAATAATGGCGCACAGCGCTTATGCATAAAAATGGTGCCGCATTAGAAAGATACGCTTATCGCTATTTATCGTTAGTACTGCATAATAATGGCGCACAGGGAAAAAAGAAGAAAAACGGCACACACTAATGTTATTTATCAATAGTGTCACACACTAACGTTATTTATCAATAGCGCCCTACATAAGCCAAACTGCAGACGTTATTTAACTGCAAAACAGTGAATGGATTAAATGTAACACTGTCAAGGTTAGGGTTAGGCACCACCAGGGGGGGGGGGGGGTCTTAGGGTTAGGCACCACCAGGGGGGTCTTAGGGTTAGGCACCACCAAGGGGGTGGTTAGGGTTAGGTTCAGGGAGGGTTTCTGTGTGAGAGTAGGGTTAGGTATAGTTACAGTACAATATACACCACCAGGGGGGTGGTTAGGGTTAGGCACCACCAGGGGGGTGGTTGCACTAAGCAAATATAAGGAGTGCAATAAAAATTGTAAAAAAGAAATTAGGCAGGCAAAGATTGAAGCTGAAAAACAAATCGCTAAGGATATCAAATCTAACCCAAAAAAGTTTTACAAGTACATTAACTCTAAAAAAAGAAAGGTTGACTGTATAGGACTCCTAAAGGATGAGGATGGGAACTCAATGGTGGATGACCAAGGTAAGGCAGAGTTATTAAATGCTTTCTTTGCTTCTGTCTTCACAAAAGAAACAGCACTGTTGCAAACTACAGAGGCGGAAGAGTCTCAATCTTCTAACTGTAATATTAAATACTTAACGCAGGAAGAAGTGAAGGCAAGACTAAATAAATTAAAAATAGACAAGGCACCTGGCCTGGATGGCATGCATCCTCGGGTCCTAAGGGAATTAAGTTCAGTTATAGATAAACCCCTTTATCTTATCTTTTGTGACTCTCTTGCAACTGGCAGAGTCCCAGTGGATTGGCGTACAGCCCACGTTTTCCCATTATTTAAGAAGGGCAAAAAATCTGATCCAGGAAATTATAGACCTGTAAGTTTAACATCAGTTGTATGCAAACTATTTGAGGGGTTACTAAGAGATACTATACATGACTTCATAGTAGAAAATAATCTTATTTCTCAGCATCAACATGGGTTTACTAAAGACAGGTCCTGTTTGACTAACATGCTCAGCTTTTATGAGGTAGTGAATGCTAATATGGATATTGGGAATGCTGTAGATGTGATATACTTGGACTTTGCAAAGGCCTTCGACACTGTTCCCCACAAAAGTCTGGTGCAAAAGTTGAGGATGCAAGGACTGGGGAAGAGTCTGTGTTCATGGATAGGGAACTGGCTAATGAACAGAAAACAAAGAGTTGTGGTCAATGGATCATACTCAAAATGGGAGACTGTTAGCAGTGGGGTCCCACAGGGGTCTGTTCTGGGTCCAGTGCTCTTCAATTTATTAATTAATGACCTAGTAGATGCAGTAGTGAGCAATGTTGCTATTTTTGCAGATGATACAAAATTGTGCAGAATCATTAACTCTCAGGAAGATAGTGTCATATTGCAACAGGATCTGGATAGGATGGCTATATGGGCACATACATGGCAGATGAAATTCAATGTTGACAAATGTAAGGTCATGCATTTTGGACGTACTAATGGTCTAGCACCATACAAAATAAATGGGATACAGTTGGGGGACATCAAACTTGGAGAAGGACTTAGGAGTACTCATTGACAACAAGTTAAATAATCGTACTCAATGCCAAGCAGCTGCAGCTAAAGCTAACAAAATTTTGGGATGCATTAAAAGGGAAATAAAAACTCGAGATGCTAGCATAATATTGCCCCTGTTTAACTCTCTAGTAAGGCCACATCTGGAATATGGAATTCAGTTCTGGGCACCACATTACAAAAAAGATATTGCAGTTTTAGAGCAGGTGCAGAGACGAGCAACAAAATTGATGCGTGGGATGGAAGGTCTCACTTATCGAGAAAGGTTAGATAAACTGGGTTTATTTAGTCTAGAGAAAAGACGCCTTAGAGGGGATCTAATTAACATGTATAAATACATCAGAGGGCAATATAATACCTTGGCGGATGAGCTTTTTGTCCCTAGGCCTTCTCAAAGGACTAGAGGACATGATCTGCGCATGGAGGAAAAACGTTTTAACCATTTATTTAGGAAAGAGTTCTTTACAGTAAGAGTGATTAAGATGTGGAATGCATTGCCACAGGAAGTCGTTATGGCAAACTCTATACCTGCATTTAAAGGGGGCTTAGATGCTTTCCTTGCGTTGAAAGACATCCATGGCTACAATTACTAGGTAATGCCTAATGATGTTGATCCAGGGATTTTATCTGATTGCCATCTGGAGTCGGGAAGGAATTTTTCCCTTTAGGGGCTAATTGGACCATGCCTTGTAAGGGTTTTTTCGCCTTCCTCTGGATCAACAGGGATATGTGAGGGAGCAGGCTGGTGTTGTACTTTATACTGGTTGAACTCGATGGACATATGTCTTTTTTCAACCAAAATAACTATGTAACTATGTAACTAAGGGTTAGGCACCACCAGGGGGGTGGTTAGGGTTAGGCACCACCAGGGGGGTGGTTAGGGTTAGGCACCACCAGGGGGGTGGTTAGGGTTAGGCACCACCAGGGGGGTGGTTAGGGTTAGGCACCACCAGGGGGGTGGTTAGGGTTAGGCACCACCAGGGGGGTGGTTAGGGTTAGGCACCACCAGGGGGGTGGTTAGGGTTAGGCACCACCAGGGGGGTGGTTAGGGTTAGGCACCACCAGGGGGGAGGTTAGGGTTAGGCACCACCAGGGGGGAGGTTAGGGTTAGGCACCACCAGGGGGGTGGTTAGGGTTAGGCACCACCAGGGGGGTGGTTAGGGTTAAGCACCACCGGGGGGGTTTAGGGGTTAGGGATAGGTACAGAGAGGGTTCTGTGTGTTAACACTAAATAACAATAAGGCTTTAATGCTAAATAATAAGGCTTTAACGTTAAATAGCGATAAGCGGCAAACTGATTAGCGGCAACACTGTGCGCCATTATTCACAGGCGCCATTTTCAGATGGATGCATTTCTCCCACCCAGCATGGGTATATGTAAAAATACACCACAAAATACATTATACTACTTCTCCTGAGTACGGCGGTACCACACGTGTGGCACTTTTTTGCACCCTAACTGCGCTAAGGGGCCCAAAGTCCAATGAGTACCTTTCGGATTTTACAGGTCATTTTGAGAAATTTGGTTTCAAGACTACTCCTCACGGTTTAGGGCCCCTAAAATGCCAGGGAAGTATAGGAACCCCACAAGTGACCCCATTTTAGAAAGAAGACACCCCAAGGTATTCCGTTAGGGGTATGGTGAGTTCATAGAAGATTTTATTTTTGTCACAAGTTAGCGGAAATTGATTTTTATTGTTTTTTTTTTTTACACAAAGTGTCAATTTCCGCTAACTTGTGACCAAAAAAAAAAAATCTTCTATGAACTCACCATACTCCTAACAGAATACCTTGTGGTGTTGTCTTTCTAAAATGGGGTCACTTGTGGGGTTCCTAAACTGTCCTGGCATTTTAGGGGCCCTAAACCGTGAGGCGTAGTCTTGAAACCAATTGTCTCAAAACGACCTGTGAAATCTTAAAGGTACTCATTGGACTTTGGGCCCCTTAGCGCAGTTAGGGTGCAAAAAAGTGCCACACATGTGGTATCGCTGTACTCAGGAAAAGTAGTATAATGTGTTTTGGGGTGTATTTTTACACATACACCCCAAAACACATTATACTACTTCTCCTGAGTACAGCGATACCACATGTGAATGACAATGTTTTGATTTTTTTTTTTTTACACACAATTGTTAATTTACAGAGCGATTTCTCCCACCCAGCATGAGTATTTTTACACATATCCATGCTGGGTGGGAGAAATCTCTCTGTAAATGAACAATTGTGTGTAAAAAAAATCAAAACATTGTCATTTACAGCGATATTTCTCCCACCCAGCATGGGTATGTGTAAAAATACACCCCAAAACACATTATACTACTTCTCCTGAGTACGGCAATACCATATGTGTGGCACTTTTTTGCAGCCTAACTGCGCTAAGGGGCCCAAAGTCCAATGAGCACCTTTAGGCTTTACAGGGGTGCTTACAATTTAGCACTTCCCAAAATGCCAGGACAGTAAACACACCCCACAAATGACCCCATTTTGGAAAGTAGACACTTCAAGGTATTTAGAGAGGGGCATGGTGAGTCCGTGGCAGATTTCATTTTTTTTTTGTCACAAGTTAGCAGAAATTGAAACTTTTTTTTTTTTTTTTTTTTTTTTTTTTTGTCTCAAAGTGTCATTTTCCGTTAACTTGTGACAAAAAATTAAATCTTCTATGAACTCACCATAACTCTCAGTGAATACTTTGGGATGTCTTCTTTCCAAAACGGGGTCATTTTGGGGGCATTTATACTATCCTGGAATTTTAGCACCTCATGAAACATGACAGGTGCTCAGAAAAGTCGGAGATGCTTCAAAATGGGAAAATTCACTTTTTGCACCATAGTTTGTAAACTCTATAACTTTTACCCAAACCAATAAATATACACTGTTTTTTTTTTTGTTTTTTTTTTATCAAAGACATGTAGCACAATAAATTTGGACAAAAATGTATACAGAAATGTTACTGTATTTGACAAATTTTATCACAGAAAGTTAAAAAAAAATCATTTTTTTGACAAAATTCATGTTTTTTTAATGAATATAATAAAAACTAAAAATTGCAGCAGCAATCAAATAGCACCAAAAGAAAGCTGTATTAGAGACAAGAAAAGGAGGGAAAATTCATTTAGATAGTAGCTTGTATAACCGAGCAATAAACTGTTAAATCTGCAGTGGTCTGAATGGAAAAAAAAGGCTCTGGACCTTAAGTGGTAGAAAGACTGTGGTCCTCAAGTGGTTAATAAAAACTGGTGTGTGTAAATATGACTTTGTGGCTCCGTTGATCGATGTGTGGGAAATGATTTTGGATGATTTTTTTGCGATTCAGTTGATACCAGGGAAAGCACAGTTGTAACGATCGGTGAGCACAGAGGATCTGATTACCGGTGATCTGCAGTATCACGGGGAATACAGATGTATACCAGATTATATGTGATCTGCAGTATCACCGATAATCCGATATACTAGCTAACCTCTGTTCACCTGAGTAGAGTGTAGTGTTTGGTGTAACAGTAACACAGAGGACTAAGCCTCAGTGCAGCAAGGAGTACTGCACAGATTCCTTCCGCAGACCTGAGCTCTCCAAGACGGGAGAAGTCAGACTGACAGTAGGAAGGCTGATCTGATAGTGACACTCTGGAGAAGGTGTCACTGACAGGACGGGGAACCGCCTCCAACAGTGAGGTCGGTTCTCGAGGTCGGACAAGCCAGGTCGTACACACACGGACAGATAACGTACAGTATCGTAAAGCAAAGGCGGAGTCAAGGTACAGGCAGGGTTCGGCAACAGGGTATCAGAAATATCGAGGTACAAGATCAGGAGGCAGAAGCAGAGTCTAAGGACGAGCCGGGGTTTGGCAACAGAGTATCAGAAATATCGAGGTACAAGATCAGGAGGCAGAAGCAGAGTCTAAGGACGAGCCGGGGTTCGGCAACAGAGTATCAGAAATATCGAGGTACAGGATCAAAGTTTCAGAAGGATAGTCAGGCAGGAAAATAGGTCATAACAGATAATCACAATCAAACTAGTACTTTAGCTATCAAAAGAATCTAGCTAAGTGTAGGATTACAGCTCCAGCTGGTCCCGGCACACTTGTGGATCTGACTACGGATCTGGGTGCTTCCACGTATGTGATCGCAACGCCAGACAAGGAGCAAGTGAACAGCCAGCAGTATATATACACAAGGATCTTTCCAGGACCTCCCTAATTGCTGGACCAATAGGAGCAGTGGAAAATGTCAGCTGACCCCGCTGGTCAGCTGACTCCCTTCTGACTGTTATTTAAACTCTGCCTCTGTGCGCGCGCGCGTGTAACTCTGAATCCAGGTGGACTATGAGTCCCAGCCACACCAGAACTGTTTAGCAACGTCTCGAGTGCAGGAGCCGCCTCTGATGTGGATTCCGCCGTTACCAATGCGGATTCCGCCGTTACCAATGCGGATTCTGCCGTACTGCCTATGCGGCATGCGGCGTTTTTTCCGCGTTGTGACGCCATGCTGGATGCGGAAACAGCCGCCTCACCTTGAGAGACGGCGGCTTTTCCGCGTTTCCTTACAACAGTCAGTTGGAGATTGTTCCACTTCTTCTGTTCCTGAGGCTCCCCAATCCAGTCTGGTGACCTCAGAACCTCTGTCTCTGAGTTTTGTAGTTTCCCAATTGAACTTGACTTCAGATTCGCAAATTTGGCGTTCTGACCCGCCTGCTTCAGCACCTTTTGCTGACTCAGCGAATGATTCAGAGCTCCTACTATGTGATACTGAAGTTTCTGAATCCTTGTCTTGTCCAGTGAATGTTCCTGTTATTTCACCCTGTACCATGGATAACTCAGTGTTACTTCCCAGTAAGACGGAAGCTACTGATACTTCCTTAACCTTGCCCTGCCAACATTTCTCAGCAGAGGACCCGGAAGTCCTGCAGACTTCTGAGTCCAGTCTAGCTAGTACTCATGAGTCTTTGTTCAGAAAACACTTCTGTAGAGTTAACCTGTGTTGATAAAGTTTGATCCCTGTCTGTTCTAGCAGACACCAATAGTTGCATTGCATCAGTTCCTGAGTCTCAGCAATCTTGTTTGGTAATCTTAGAACCCCAGCATCTGGATTTTCCAATTTCACAGTTGAAGAGCTGTGGTTCAGATTTGCAGGCACTGTATCCTGATTTTCCTGTTTCTATACCTTGCTCTAGTTCCACGAGTGGTTCAGAGCATCTGTCATGCGAACCTGAAATCACAGAATCATTGCCTTGTTCAGAAAATGTTCAGTAGATTTGCCCTGTACCATGAATTACTCAGTAGTTCTGTCCAATGAAGCTCAGGTCACAGAATCATTATGCTGTTCAGCAGGTACTTCCATTGTTTTGCCCTGCAATATGGACTGTTCAGTGATCCTGTCCAGTGAAGGTGAGGTCGCAGAGTTTTATGCTTCACCTAGTACTGTAGATGCTTCAAGATCTCGAGCAGAAGACTCAGAGGCTCTGCTTACTTCAGTTGGTGTTGCAGTAATATTCTTTTGTTTAGTAGTTGTTTTGGAATTACAGTCCACTCTAGTGAAACTTGATGAATATCTGTCCAGTGAAGCAGAGGTCATTGAAGCATTGTCCTCATCAGCAAGTGTGTTAGATACCTTGCCCTGTACACAGTCTGATTTAACCAATGATGTTGAGTCCCTCTCTGATATTGCAGCAGTCAGGGAACTCCAGCCCTGTCCTCTGAATGTTTCAGAAGTTTTGCCCTGTAACATGGATAATTCTGACTCACTGGCAAAAATAATAGAAGTCTCAGAATTTCAGTCCGGTTTAGTGAGTGTTCCTGAAACCCCGTCTTGTATCTTGGGAAATTCTGGTTCTCTGGCCGGTGTGGCAGAGGTTCCAGAGTCCTCTTCCTGTCCAGTGAGTTCCTCAGTTTTGCCTAGTTCAGTGGGGGTTGCTACAATACTGACTTGTTTTGCAGCTTTTTTGGAGCCCTAATCCAGTGTACTAGATAAGTCACTGTCCAGTCCAGAGGAAGTTGTGGAATCCCTATCTAGTTCAGTGCATACATCCAGAAGACTTGTCCTGTCTTGTTAATGCCCTTGAACCTGATTTGTTAATAACCTTGCTGGAATCAGTGACATCTAAGTCTGATCCTGCCCTCTTTAGTGAGAGTCTAGTAACTGTAAAGTCTAATCATGATGATTTTTTTTGCCCAGTCCTGGTTTCGGTCCTATCTTGACTGACTCTGAGGTCCGCAGTTCCTTGACATGCCCAGAAGCTTTTCTTGTGCCAGTGTGCCCAGATGTGCTTCGTGTGCCAGAATGCCCAAGTGTATCTAATGTGTTAGCGTGCTCAGATGCTTCCTTAGTGGAGACATGTTCTGATATTGCCAGTCTGCCTGCATGCCCAGAGATGGTTCTGGTCCTTGAAAGCTCTGATCTTGATGTTTGTCCTTGTGACCCTGACTCTGGAATTGCCCTAGGTTCGATAGGGGTTCTTGATAGTTCTCCATGTGAGCCTAAGGGGCGTTCTAACCTTTTGGGATCTCTATGGTGCTTCAAAGTGTTCTGGGAAATCTCTGAGGAAACTTGTCCTGGTACCTTGGACTGGTTCAACAGTGGGTATTGTGTTAGTAAGGACAGTTCCGGTGGGCATTGCAAAGGGTTTGGTATTTTTGGACAGTCCCTGGAAGGCAGGGGGTATCGCTCAGAGAGTTTCAGGGGGCTTGTTCCTGGAAATCACGGTTCTGATGGGTAGCACACTGGGGCATGTAGTAATGATGGGCATGGTTCTGTAGGTTCTGGTTCTGATGGGTCCAGTCTTGGGGTGACTGATTCTGGAATTTGTTCTTGTCGGGCTGTCCCGGCCATCATGAATTATCATTCAGATTGTTTTACTGGGAATGTCCGTTTTGAAAGGCGTCTAGTATCCGCCTTTAAGGGGGGGGGGGGGGTACTGTTATGATCACTTCTGCAGCATTTATTGCTGGCTGCAGTTGTACTGTACCCAAGCAGTTTTTGATTTCTTTACATGCATTTGCTCGCATAGTTTTGCTTGCACTCACACTAAGGGCTTGATTCACAAAAGAGTGCTGTTAGCGCGGCCGTTTTTCGCGTGAATTTTCGCGTTCGCGAGTAAACATTTTTGCGCAAAATCTTTATCATGAATTTTCGCACGAAAACGGTACCAATTTTGCACGAAAATTTGCGTTTGCACACGAAACTATAACGATTTCGCGTGAAAACGTTTAATTGCGCGCAAACGCAAAAATTCGCTCGAAAAAACGCCCGTGCTAACAGTTAGCACTCTTTTGTGAATCTAGCCCAAAGTGTTGAATTCATCTGCAGTCGCTCTGCAGTTCATGGCAGTTTGGGATGCTCTTGTGAAATCGAACAGTGTCTGTTGCAGTGGTGCTGCAATCCCTTTCATGCAGGTTGCATAGTTTTGTCTGCTTTTTCCTGCTGCCAGCTTGTGACTGATTATCATTCTCCTGTGTGGGAATCTGCTCCCATTGGATGACCTCAGTATAAAGAGCTGCTTCCTGCAGTGCTCCACGGGCTATCATAGTTTCAGTTTCAGTCTGTTACTCTGGGCCCCTGTTCCTGGTTCTCGTGTTATCCCGTGTGGACTGCACTGATTCCTGCGTAGGAGTCAGTGAGTCCTTCTAGTCAAGTTCCTTGTGGATGGCATTCGCCCTAGCGTTAGAGGTGGTGGATCCTTCTGGCCTTTGTTCCTGGAGTGTAAGCCATAGCAGCGATTGCTACTGGTTACCTCACCTGTCTGTCTTGTCTTGTATGAACGCTAGCTGTCGCTTTGGTATTGCAACCGATTAGCAAGCGTTCCATCTGTCAGTCTGTTTATCTTAGTTAGTTTTCCTTGTATGCTCGAACTGGCAGGACCCCAGGGACTCGTACACAATAGTTAGGACTTACAGCACACGTTTGTTATTTTGCTAGTACTTGCGTCATGTATTGGTTCATAGCCAATATATACGCCTACTAGCGTTTGTTATTTTCCTTGTATTCGTGTTACGTTTATACATCAGTGTCACTGATACAGTGGGTTGCAAAAGTGTTTGGCCCCCTTGAAGTTTTCCACATTTTGTCACGTTACTGCCACAAATATGCATCAATTTTATTGGAATTCCACGTGAAATACAAAGTGGTGTACATGTGAGAAGTGGATCGAAAATCATACATCATTCCAAACATTTTTTACAAATAAATAACTGCAAAGTGGGGTGTGCGTAATTATTCGGCCCCCTGAGTTAATACTTTGTAGAACCACCTTTTGCTGCAATTACACAATTTCTCAATAATTTGATCCCTGACCTGTCTTGGACCTGTCTTGTGTGTTTTATGGACTTCATGGTGTTGTTGCTCCCAATATTCTCTTAGACAACCTCTGAGGCCCTCACAGAGCAGCTGTATTTGTACTGACATTAGATTACACACAGGTGCACTCTATTTAGTCATTAGCACTCATCAGGCAATGTCTATAGGCAACTGACTGCACTCAGATCAAAGGGGGCTGAATAATTATGCACACACCACGTTGCAGTTATTTATTTGTAAAAAATGTTTGGAATCACATATGATTTTCCTTCCACTTCTCATGTGTACACTGTCAGGAATATAGCAGCTAGTTTTTTTTTACATTCAAAAATTGATGTCATAAAAAAGCATAACAAAAATAGCAGAAAACACTGACAATTTTTGGTTTTGCTATATAAAAGATAAAACAATTATCAACTGGAAGGATAATTAAAACATCTTAACATGGCAATCTTTTATAGCAAGTAATAACTAAATCTTGTTGAAGAGGTGAGATCATACTGTAACGATCGGTGTCAGGACGCAGAGAGAATCTGATTATTGGTGATCTGCAGTATCACCAAGAATGCAGATCTATACCTGATTATGGATGATCTGCAGAATCACCAATAATACAGATATAGTACTAACCTCTGGACACCTGTATGTAATCGTGAGTGTTTGGTGTAACAGTAAGACTTTGAGTAACGCACCTGCGGAGCAGGTGATTTTAGGCAGTATGGGCAATACTGCTCTTAGAGAGTACAGAAACCTCCCAGCAGCCTGAGACTCTCAAAGGGGTGGAGTCAGGCTGAAGGTAGGAAGGACCAGAGAGTGAGAGACACCTGAAGGTGGATGTCACTGACAGATCTGGAGACTATCTCTTAAAGGGGAACTGAAGTAAGAGGTATACGGAGGCTGCCATATTTATTTCCTTTTAATCGACACCAGTTGCCTGGCAGCCCTGCTGGTCTATTTCTCTGAAGTAGTATCTGAATAACACCAGAAACAAGCATGCAGCTAGTCTTGTCAGATCTGACTTTAAAGTCTGAAACACCTGATCTGCTGTATGCTTGTTCAGGGGCTATGGCAAATAGTATTAGAGGTAGAGGATCAGCAGGGCTGCCAGGCAACTGGAATTGCTTAAAATGAAATAAACATGGCAGCCTCCCTATACCTCTCTCTTCAGTTCCCCTTTAAGGGGAGGGATAACTCTCGAGGTCGGGTAAGTCAGGTTGGCAACACACGGACAGACAAAGTACAAAGACAGAAGGCTGATTCGGTATCCTAGGCAGGCAGGGTTTGTCAACGGAATATCAGATATGCGTGGTACCGAATCAGAAAGTGGAGGGATAGTCAGGAAAGCAACAGGTCATAACAAATAACAAACAATGCCTAGTCTTGGGTGTGAGGTCCGTGGTCTCTACACCCTGGAACTAGTCTGATGTATAACAGAACGATAACACAAGTTCCCTAGTCTTGGGTGTGAGGTCCGTGGTCTTTACAGCCTGGAACTAGTCTGAAGTATAACAGAATAACACAATAACAAACAGAAGTAATCTGGCTTAGTGTGAATTCCCAGGTGCTCCTGGTTCAAACACACTGTTGGATCTGACTAAGGTCTGAGTGCTTCCACGTAAGTGTTCGCAACGGCAGACAACCAGCAACCGACAAGCAAGCTGTACATATAGTTGCAGTACTCTGCCGCCCCGCCCCAGCCACTCAGCCAATCAGGAGTCCAGCAGGAATCAGCTGATCATCCTGATCAGCTGACACATCTCCTGCTGGCATAAAGGTCCTGACTTCTGGCGCGCGTGCGTAGCTGTCCATCCAGGATATCCGTCCTGCGCATTGTAGGATAGGCTTCAGCCTATCATATGCCCGCGATCAGAGGCCGGGGATCGCCGGCCTGCCGTATGATGTAAACAGCGGGGATTTCTTCCCCGCGTGTTTACATTTTGCCCGAGAGCCGCGATCGGCGGCTCTCCGGCTGTTCACGGAGACAGCCTCCGTGAACGGACATGGAAAGGCCGCTCAAACGAGCGGCCGTTTCCATGGACACCCACAGACGACCAGTTTACGCCAATCGGCGTTAGCTGGTCGTCAAGAGGTTAAACAGTTCCCAGCATGCCCAAGTATGGACACCGTGATCTGCTTTGTCCTGTGCTGAGAGGATAATCCCTTCCATTTGAGCAATTTTATCCACTCTCGCCCACCACTGGGTGATAGAGGGTGTCTCTTGCCTTTTCCATAACAATGGAATTAGAGTTCTTGCTGCATTGAGTAGATGGACCAGCACATTCTTTTTATATGATTTCTGGGAAATTGAGCTGCAGTGAAGAAGTAGTGCTTCAGGAGTGAAGGGAAATTTTATTGAGGAGATTGCCATTGACCATTTGTGGACCCCTTTCCAGAAAGAGGACAGGTGGGGGCATGCCCAGAAAATATGAAAAAGATCTGCTTTGGGAGTGGAGCATCTCCAACAAGAGTCTGAGACTCCTGGTGTGAATTTGCTAAGTAGAGCCGGAGTTCTATACCAAAAGGTGAGGATCTTGAAGCCCTGCTCCTGAGTAGAAACATTTAAGGTGGATTTGTGGGATAGGGATATGATGGTCTGCCATTGCCCATCCGTCAGGGACTTCCCTAAAACTTCCTCCCATTTAGTTTGATATGGAAGGGTGGGTGGTAATTCCAGAGTGACCAGGACGTTATATAGCAGTGAAATGGTATGTCTATGTGGGCCAGACTGAGTCAGAGATTGCTCGAGAGGGGTCAGAGACCGGCAAGCCTCTGATTTGCGTATATGATCTTTCAGAAAACTACGCTATTGTAGATATGCCCACTTTGGAAATTTGTTAGAGGCCACTAACTGATTGAGAAGATTGATATCTTTCAGTTCATTATTCTGGACAAAGTCCCTTAGTCTAAAGATGTTAGGCGAAGCCCACCCATGGGCAAAAGAGGAGAACTGCCCCGGGGGGAATAGAGGGTTATCTCGAACCGGTGTTAGGGGTAGTGTTGGGCGAACATCTAGATGTTCGGGTTCGGGCCGAACAGGCCGAACATGGCCGCGATGTTCGGGTGTTCGACCCGAACTCCGAACATAATGGAAGTCAATGGGGACCCGAACTTTTGTGCTTTGTAAAGCCTCCTTATATGCTACATACCCCAAATTTACAGGGTATGTGCACCTTGGGAGTGGGTACAAGAGGAAAAAAAAATTTAGCAAAAAGAGCTTATAGTTTTTGAGAAAATCGATTTTAAAGTTTCAAAGGGAAAACTGTCTTTTAAATGCGGGAAATGTCTGTTTTCTTTGCACAGGTAACATGCTTTTTGTCGGCATGCAGTCATAAATGTAATACATATAAGAGGTTCCAGGAAAAGGGACCGGTAATGCTAACCCAGCAGCAGCACACGTGATGGAACAGGAGGAGGGTGGCGCAGGAGGAGAAGGCCACGCTTTGAGACACAACAACCCAGGCCTTGCATGAGGACAAGAAGCGTGCGGATAGCATGCTTTGTACCACCATGCAGTCATAAATGTAATAAAGATAAGTGGTTCAATAAACAGGGACCACGCGGCAACGCTAACCCAGCAGCAGCACACGTGATGGAACAGGAGGAGGCGCAGGAGGAGAAGGCCACGCTTTGTGAGACACAACAACCCAGGCCTTGCATGAGGACAAAAAGCGTGCGGATAGCATGCTTTGTACCGCCATGTAGTCATAAATGTAATAAAGATAAGAGGTTCAATAAACAGGGACCACGCGGCAACGCTAACCCAGCAGCAGCAGCAGCAGCAGCACACGTGATGGAACAGGAGGAGGCGCAGGAGGAGAAGGCCACGCTTTGTGAGACACAACAACCCAGGCCTTGCATGAGGACAAAAAGCGTGCGGATAGCATGCTTTGTACCGCCATGTAGTCATAAATGTAATAAAGATAAGAGGTTCAATAAACAGGGACCACGCGGCAACGGTAACCCAGCAGCAGCAGCAGCACACGTGATGGAACAGGAGGAGGCGCAGGAGGAGAAGGCCACGCTTTGTGAGACACAACAACCCAGGCCTTGCATGAGGACAAAAAGCGTGCGGATATAGCAGCAATGCTTTTTGCCGCCATGCAGTCATAAATGTAATACAGATGAGAGGTTCAATAAACAGGGACCGGAAACGCTAAACCATCCCAGATGTTCATCGGTCATGTTACTTGGTTGGGGTCCAGGAGTGTTGCGTAGTCGTTTCCAATCCAGGATTGATTCATTTTAATTTGAGTCAGACGGTCTGCATTTTCTGTGGAGAGGCGGATACGCCGATCTGTGATGATGCCTCCGGCAGCACTGAAACAGCGTTCCGACATAACGCTGGCTGCCGGGCAAGCCAGCACCTCTATTGCGTACATTGCCAGTTCGTGCCAGGTGTCTAGCTTCATGCCCGGTTTCAGGTCCAGCGGTGCCAGCCACAAATCCGTCTGTTCCTTTATTCCCCTCCAAATTTCCTCCCCTGTGTGCTGCTTATCCCCAAGGCAGATCAGCTTCAGCAACGCTTGCTGACGCATGCCAACAGCTGTGCTGCACTGCTTCCACGATCCTACTGCTGCTGGTGCTGGGTTAGCATTTCCGGATGAGGTACAGCTTTGAGATGCGTTGGAGGAGAAGGAGTCAGAGAGGTAGGTGCTGCTGTTGTTATCCAGCTGTTTGCGGCGTGGGCAACACCCGCGCCGTAGCAGGTGAGGAATCGCTGCCAGGCTCCACAAGGTTCACCCAGTGCGCGGTAAGGGAGATGTATCGACCCTGGCCGAACGCACTCGTCCAGGTGTCAGTGGTGAGGTGAACCTTGCAGGCAACGGCATTCTTCAAGCTTCGGGTTATTTAGCTGACCACGTGCTCATGCAACTCAGGCACTGCAGAGCGCGCAAAGTGGTAGCGGCTGGGAACCACGTAACGTGGGATGGCCACTGACATCATGCCCTTGAAGCTGTTTGTCTCCACCACTCGATATGGCAGCATTTCGCAGGCCAGAAGCTTGGCTATGCTGGCTGGCTGTTACTGCCACGGCCCGGGGGTCATTTGCTGGCAATTTCCTCTTGTGCTCAAACATCTCAGAAACAGACAACTCAACCGTAGCGCTGCACACCGAAGGGCTGTTGGTTGTTGTGTTTGATGAACACTGGGAGACCTCAAGAGCACTAGTCCGGAAAGTGACAGTGTCAGCATCGTCTGATGTTTGTGAATGTTGTGAACCACGCAATGGCTGGGCTACTGCTGCTGCTGAGGCGGGTCTGGTGGTGAGTCTGGTGAACCCAAGGGAGGCAGTGTTGCTGGTGGTACCCTGTCCTGCCGCGTTTGCCCACAGAGTGGGATGTTTGGATAGAATGTGGCGGCTCATGCTGGTGGTGGAGAGGTTGTTAATACTTTTCCCCCTGCTCAGGCGGGTCTTGCACACCTTGCAAATCGCCATGGTAACATCCTCAGTGCAGTCTTCAAAGAAAGCCCAGACTTTAACTGGCTGAGGACTCGGACCTCGTGCGTGATGTGCTGGTGCTGCTTAACCCACTGCTGGACGCTTGAGAGGTCATCCAAGTAATTATCTGGTCCTGTTCTTTTGGATCTGTGAGGGTTGTTGTCCTGGACAACATGGGCAGTATTGAGTGGGTTTTCTTGGGTGCTCCCCTGTGGCCTGTACGTGAACCGTCAGGGGAAACACCTCTTCCCTTGCCCCTCCCTCTTTCACCGGATTTCTTCCTCATTTCACTTATCCTTAAAGTACACGCTGACTGGCAGCAGTACAGTGGCAGTACAGAAATGCTATACAGTGGTGGGTGAGCGGTGTACCACTATTGTCAGCAGTGACACAGAGCACAATGCTATACAGTGGCGGGTGAGCGGTGTACTACTGTTCCCAGCAGACACAGAGTGGAAGTAAACACAATGCTATATAGTGTGGCTGAGCCGTGTACACAGAGTGGCATTAAACACAATGCTATATAGTCTGCTATATAGTCACCCCGAACAGGGTGATGTTCTGCAGAACCCAAACAGTGGCAAACACTGTTCGCCCAACACTACTGGGAGGGAACGCAGATTTTAGTACCTAAACACACGATACAACATGTTTTCCGGGGTCGGACTCTGAGGCACATACAGATGGTCCCGATCATCATCCTCATCATACAACTCTTCTCCTGAGTCTGACCCACCCACCACCTCTGCCACCCCAACATCCCCAGACACAGACCCCTCATCGTCCTCAACATTAACTTGGGATGCTGGCCTGAGCCAGACCTCCTCCTCCACATCAGGCCCCATCATCTCCTCAATGGCAGCCCTCATTAATCGCTCTGGCGACGGACTGATGGACACAACGTTCTCCTCCGGGGAGGGCTGCTGCTGACCACTGGCTGCTGGGGTGGATGTTATAGCTTGCGTGGGGCGTTGGCTGTTGCTGTTGTTGGGAGTGCTGCTCACAGCGGAGGTCTCTGGGGAACTCATGTTGAGCTCATATAGTGGTTGACGGTGAGTGGAGTATTACTGATCCCAGCAATATACACACTGACTGGCAGAGTACGCAATGCTATATAGTGTGGCTGAGCGGTGTACACAGAGTGGCAGTAAACACAATGCTATATACTCTGGCTGAGCGAGCGGTGTACTACTGTTCCCAGCAGACACAGAACAGTAAACAGAATGCTATATAGTGTGGCTGAGCGAGCGGTGTACCACTATTCCCAGCAGACACAGAACAGTGAACAGAATGCTATATAGTGTGGCTGAGCGAGCGGTGTACCACTATTCCCAGCAGACACAGAACAGTGAACAGAATGCTATATAGTGTGGCTGAGCGAGCGGTGTACTACTGTTCCCAGCAGACACAGAACAGTACACAGAATGCTATATAGTGTGGCTGAACGAGCGGTGTACTACTGTTCCCAGCAGACACAGAACAGTACACAGAATGCTATATAGTGTGGCTGAACGAGCGGTGTACCACTATTCCAAGCAGACACAGAACAGTGAACAGAATGCTATATAGTGTGGCTGAGCGAGCGGTGTACCACTATTCCCAGCAGACACAGAGTGGCAGTAAACAGAATGCTATATAGTGTGGCTGAGCGAGGTACACAGAGTGGCAGTAAACAGAATGCTATATAGTGTGGCTGAGCAAGCGGTGTACTACTATTCCCAGCAGACACAGAGTGGCAGTAAACAGAATGCTATATAGTGTGGCTGAGCGAGGTACACAGAGTGGCAGTAAACAGAATGCTGAGCGAGCGGTGTACTACTATTCCCAGCAGCGACACACAATGACTGGGGGGGACCCTGGCTAGCGTGGCTGGAGCGCGAACTACCCTGCCTGCCTACCCAAAGCTAAACCCACAGACAAATGGCGGAGATATGACGTGGTTCGGGTATTTATTTACCCGAACCACGTGACAGTTCGGCCAATCAGAGCGCGTTCGGGTCCGAACCACGTGACCCGTTCGGCCAATCACAGCGCTAGCCGAACGTTCGGGGAACGTTCGGCCATGCGCTCTTAGTTCGGCCATATGGCCGAACGGTTTGGCCGAGCACCGTCAGGTGTTCGGCCGAACTCGAACATCACCCGAACAGGGTGATGTTCTGCAGAACCCGAACAGTGGCGAACACTGTTCGCCCAACACTAGTTAGGGGGCCAATAAAAAAGGAGCCTTCCGCTTTGGAGAACAGATTTCTAAAGATCTTAATAGAAGAAAAAATAAATGGGTGGGATTGTGCACAGAGTTTAGTCCTGGGATCATTGATCCATGGGAGAGCTTGCAAGGATACTGGTGAAAAGGTTTTTTCTATAACTACCCACTGTTTGCAGGAGTTGGGGTCACACCACTCAGAGTCTGCTAAGAGACGCTGCCTGGTGGTAAGCCGTGAGATCTGGTAGTCCTGCTCCACCTTGGTCTTTAGGAAGCTTAAGAATACTGTGGCGTAATCTTGGGGTTTTGTTGCCCCAAACAAATTTTGAAATCTTTGATTGTAGGGTGGATAGGAAAGGTTTAGGTAGAGCAATAGGTAGGACTTGACATACATATAAGAATTTTGGAAGCAAGGTCATTTTTACTGTTACTATTCGTCCAAACCAAGACAAGTGAGGCTTAGTTCCCCAAGCAGCTAGCTCAGCAAGAAGTCCAGAGTGGAGCGGTTCAAAATTAAGTTTGAAAATTAATGAGATTCCTGGGAATAAACACTCCTACATATTTGATTGCTTGATTAGCCCATTTGAAAGGGAAAGCACCTTTACATTGAGTGATTGACTCTTGAGTTAGGGAGATGTTAATCGCTTCAGATTTCTGATAGTTAATTTTGAAGTTAGAGATTAAGTGAAACTCCGCAAAAAGTTTCATGAGGATGGGAAGGGTAATGGAGGGATTGGTAATGAAGAATAAGAGGTCGTCCGCAAAGGCAGCGACCTTGAACTCCTCTCGAGCAATCTGCACCCCTCTAATATCTGGATCCTGTCTAATCATGTTTAGTAAGGGTTCAAGTGTGATGATAAAAAGAAGCGGGGAAAGGGGGCACCCTTGTCTTGTGCCATTGGTAATCTGGAAGGAATCAGAACGGAAGCCATTCACTTTGACCCTTGCGGAGGGTTTATGGTAGAGAGTTTTTAGCCACCCCAAGAACTGCGGGTGAATCCCCATGCCACTAAGTACCGCAAACATGTAGTCCCAGGCAATTCTATCAAAAGTCCTTTTCTGCATCAGTTGAAAGAAGCATGCCTGGGACTCCATATTTCTGAAGGTATGCAATAAGGCCAATTGTT
The DNA here is from genome assembly GCF_040937935.1 of Hyperolius riggenbachi. Lineage (NCBI taxonomy): Eukaryota > Metazoa > Chordata > Amphibia > Anura > Hyperoliidae > Hyperolius > Hyperolius riggenbachi. The sequence goes on from NC_090656.1 coordinate 221,339,975, forward strand.
TTCATCGTATTATCTTTCCCTTCTCTGTCAGGAACAAAACCCGATTGATCAAGGTGGATAAAATCAGGGATGAACATTATAATGCGATTTGCCAGGATTTTTGCAAAGAGCTTAGCGTCCACATTAAGCAACGAAATGGGGCGGTAGCTTGCACATTGTCCCGGGTCCTTACCCTCTTTTGGGATTACAGCTATGTGGGCACTGAGAAAGTGAATTGAAGGGTTAGTCTCCTGATCTAGGTCATTGAAAGCATTAACAAAGCGCCTTGCTAGTGTCTTTTTGAATAGCTTATAGTAGGCCACTGTGAAGCCGTCTGGGCCTCAGGATTTGCCTGGTTTCATATTCTTCAGGGCCCCAAAAAACTCTTCTTTAGTGATGGGAGCTTCTAAAGTAGCCGCGTCCTCATCTGAAAATTTCTTAAGGCCGTATTTAGAAACAAAATCCAGCAGAATGGATTCCCTGTTATGAGTTGTTGGTGCAGAGTTGTTTGGGGAGAGATTGTATAGGCTTTCATAGTACTTGCGAAATTCTTCAGCAATCTTGTCAGTCGAGTAAAGCTTTGTTTGCGAGGAAGAGCAGATTAATTTAACACTTGACTGAGCAGATTGTTTACGAAGAGCCCTTGCAAGCAATTTCCCACATTTGTTACCTGCCTCATAGAAAATTTTCCTTTTCATCAATAGTTTACGTTTAGCAATAATGTTCAATTCGGCCAAGAGTAGAGATCTAACTCGTGTAAGTTCCTGAAGAGTTTGAACTTCTTAAGTCTGTTTGTGGGCTGATTCTAAGGTTTTAATCTGTTTTGGCAGTTCTCTCTTTTTTAAGTCTGGAACCAAAACTAATTAAATGCCTCCTAAGGACTGGTTTGTGGGCCTCCCATAGTAACATTTTATTGGAGATGGAGTTGTCATTTGAATTAAAATAAGATTTAATCTCTTTTGCAATGGTTACTTGGTGTTCAATTTCAGTGAGAAGAAATGGGTTAAGATGCCAATTCCAAGACGTAAGAGTTACTTCCGGAAATTTCAAAGTTAGAAAGATCGGATTGTGATCAGTGAATGTTTTCGTCCCTATTACAGCAGATTTTAAAAAGGGCAGATCCCTTTGTTGTAGAAAAAAGTAGTCAATACGTGTATGTTTGTTGTGTAAACCAGAAAAGAAAGTGAAATCTTTAACTGTGGGGTGAGAGAGTCTCCTGACATCAAGCAATGCCAGGTCATCAAACCTATTTTTCATGTACCGAAGAGTTTTGTATGGGATTGAAGAGGCACCATTTGAGGTGTCTAGCAGGGGTTCCAGGGAGACATTTAAGTCACCCCCAACAACTAAAATTCCCTCCTGGAATTGTTGCAATTCATGCAATATTTTTGCAAAAAAAGGGGGTTGCTTTTTGTTGGGGGCGTATAGATTAGCGAGGGTGATAATGATTTACCCTGATTTGCCCTTTAAAAACAGAGACCTCCCCTCTGCGTCTACTCTGGATTCAGTAACCAAGAAGTCTGTGGACTTATGAAGGATGATCGCCACTCCCTTCTTCTTACCTTCAGATGCTGTCGCATGGAAAATTTGGTTGTATCTACGGTCCTTAATTGTGGGTATGGACTGTTTCTTGAAATGGGTCTCTTGCAAAAAACCCACCTGAACTCTTTCTTTCTGGAGGAACCCCAACACATGAGACCTTTTCTCCGGGGTATTTAACCCATTAACGTTGAGGGATAGAAATTTCCACTCCAAATATTTTGGATGCGGAGTTATATTCTGTGATTGCACAGGAGTAGTCATTGTAGAAGGTACTAGAGACCTAGGATATCGGTCTAGAAAGGGGGAGAGAATGGGAGGGGGGTAAGAAGAGAGTAAAGAAAAAGTAGGATAGAGCAAGGTTACTAAAGAAAAATAGGGGAAGAAAAGAATGAAGGGAATAAAGAAATTAAGAAGAAAAGGAAAAGGAGAACGAGAAAGAGATAAACACAACCACACAGGAAGTCCTATGTGGATATTCCTGTATACACTTTGTGGAAATAATTAAAGTTGTTGACCGGTGTCAACTTAAGGGGAGATGAAATCAGCAGGGAGGATTAAATGGGCTACAGTTATTCTAAATCTCCCTCCTGGCCACCTAAATAACTAAAAACAGAACTTAAACAGGCCTAGTGCCTGTCCCTACTTAGACCCTTTCAGGAAAGATCATGTCCCCCAACGGATATCCCTTATAAACAATGTGCCATAAAAGGCATAACTGAAAGTTTTTGAGCAAGTCTTAAATGTGGGAGAGCCATTAACCTACAACTACTGAGGGACGTTGTATCTGATGGCAGCGGGGTCAATATAAAAAAAAAAACATTCTTTGAGCAAATTTTTAATGAGGAGGCCGCTCCACACCCAGCCCTGATTAAATGGATCATGGATAATGTGAGCGACAACGTCAAAATCTCAAAGAGGCGCTATAGTCACCTTGACCCCGTACCCTCAAATCATCCCAGGATCCTCCATCACATAATACCATTACTGACATCGCACATGCAGTTTAATGTAGGTGTGAACCAAAATTATTATAACTGATGGGTGAACAAAACAAAGCAAGAATCCAAAAGTCTGGCAACATTCAATTTCTAGGATCCGTCTGGGGGACAGCCCAATCATGTCCGGCCCATAAAACTGAGCCTTGGACAATTGGCGGGGCAGCCCCCCCCCCCCCCAAGACCCCAGTAGTATCACCCCCTTTAGTAAACAGCGTCACTCATATCTTCTTCCGGTTAATAAAAGCTTAATTCCTTGACATCCCTTTTTCCCCCCCATAAACATATCACAGTAATATTGTAATGTTCTATCATAAACAGCATAGATAGGCCATAGAGAGCTATTGTGGCATAATCATTGAGATGAGCATGGGAGCTCCTATACCACAATAATATTGCGATGTTATACCATTAAATGCATAGGTAAACCGTAGAGAGCTATTGTAGGATAATCATGACTCAGTCATTGAATAAACACTGCATCACTCCATGAAATGAGCATGGAGCCTCCTATGGGGTATCAAAAGAGAAAACGAAAAGGGAGGAGCTCTGTTCATGTTAGAGGAGCCAGGTGTAAGTAGAACATGTCCCAGGGAAGCATACGGGGGATCAACAAGGGAAAGGAACACTAAAAAAGTAGAAAAACAGTGTGTGGATCACTTATCGTTCTTGCGACGTCTGCGTGTAGAACGATGATCAGATTCATCAGAGGAGGAAGAAGAGTTCGATTTAGACCTCTTGGGTTGTTGTGGACTAGCAGGGTTGCTGGCAAAGAATGAGTCTCTCTCTTGGTAAATCTCATCAGGGAGGAGGAAGTCCGCATACCATTCCGGGAGATCCGGGCATTGGAGGCCCAAAACTTGGCAGAAAGCATAGAGTTCATCAGGGAATCTCAGCATCGCCATTTTGTTGCCCACAGACGCCACGAGGGCGAACGGAAATTTCCATCTATATTGTATGTTTTTATCCTGCAGAGCTTCAGTAGTGGTTTCAAAGCCCTCCTGTTAGCCAGGGTAATAGGAGATAAGTCCTGGTATATACCAACCGAGTGTAATTAAAAATAATGTCCTCCTGATTCCGCGTGGCTCTCATAATGGATTCTTTTAGCGGAAAAGATTGCAAACAGCAAATCACATCTCTCGGAGCTTCTCCATCAACCCCCCCCCCCCCCTCACGGTTTCAGGGCCCTGTGTTCTCTCACGAAGTCTATATGTTCTTCTTTAGGCTTCTCAAGGACTCCATTAATGATAGCAGTAAGGGCCGGTATTATGTCACTGGATGAGACCGACTCAGGAATACCTTTTACCCTGATATTACATCTCCTTCCTCTGTTATCTAAATCTTCAATCTGACGGTTCGCTTCGATAAGTTGGGCATTGTGCATGCATATAGCCCTGGCTGCAGCGTTTGTTGTTTGGGCTCTATGCCTACTCTCCCGCTCTATCGTGTCCACACGCCCCGCAATGGCCGCCATCTCCTCTCTGATCTCTGAGGTAGCCGCTACAAGCACAGATTTTATGTCCGCAGCGAAGTCCTTCATGTCTCTTAGCGTGGGAGAGCGATTGAGACTGTTTTCAGAGGCCGCAGCTTGAGCAGGGTCTTCCGCTTGTTGTTTGGCGGGTTGCGTGCCTTTGGTGGACGCCATCTTGGGAGTAGGCCTCAGTGCGCGGAGATGCGCTTTGGTTCCGATCCGCCTTAAAAGTGGACAGCTCAAAGCGAGGTGGGGTAGTTCCAGGAGGGGTCACAGATGTAAGGGACAAGGTATCCGCCGTTTAGGAAGCTGATGACAGCAGCGAAGGTGGCCTTTTGGGGAGAATCAGAGCGGAGCTCTAGCTTTGTGCATCCATCTCTCTCCGGTGCTAAGCCACGCCCCCCATAGCAGCTAGTTATGATGCTGATGATGTTAAGGATAATACAGGAACATATTTCTTATATTTTTCTGACTGTATCATATGTGATGTCGGCTACAGCCATTCTGGCTTTGGGGAAAGCTGTGCTTGCTGTATGAAAATAGGAAGTACTTTTGAGTTTCTGTATGCAGTTCCTCTGAGAGTGGATCACTGCTAATTTGGTTGTCTGCATAGCTTTTGAACTCTTTGACATGTAGACACCCAATTGTCCCAAAAGACAATCGGACTCATTTAATCTGCCAACTTCATAGGCTATCAGGAAACTCTGTAATTTACATATGACAGCCTGATGAAATGTTATAAAGCCTCACTTCACAATCTTTTGATGTATGGACTAGACCTGTGGAACTGTAGACGTTTGCCTGTTGGAATTGGATTTTAAAACGAACACAGGATTGCTTTGAAGTCTGCAAGGTGTGACAGGAAAAGCCTTGAAATTCGCATGTCACAGCTAGCCCAGATGTGTCAAGGGGCTTGGCAGACTGTGATGTCACAGTCTGGGAAATTGTGTTAGTTGTGGGACTTGTACCCTCAGGCACCAAATGGGCTGTGAGGGATAGTGGACCCACTGCCAGCAGGCATGAGGCAGCGGGCTCCGCTTCCCAGACTGCCACCGCCGGCATGCCGCCGGGCGGGGCTGTGTGGTTGGCGGAGTCCGTATGCTCGGTGGACTCCGCTGCACAGCTGCCTCCCAGGGGGTCTCCTTCCCCGACACTCACCCGGCGCTTGGCGCGCGCAAGGAGACAGGAACTTTATCGTTCCTGAAGAGGAGTCAGCTGACTCCAGCAGGGCCAGGGATTGGCTGGGCGGCTGGGGGACGCTGCTAGAGCGTTCCCCAGCATAAAAGGAGCTGTCTGTCAGTTGCTCCTTGTCTGCTGTCGTAAATACACTTGTTGTGTTAGCGCTCAGACCTTAGTTCAGTGCCCTGGTGTTGATACTAAGGATTTCACACCTTAGCTTAGGAATTATTGTATATTGATCTGTGTTTTGACTCTGGCTATCCCTGACTACTCTATCTCTTGCTGATCTTGTACCTTTGGGGTAGGGGGAGACAGAGAGCGCTCCAATGGTGCATTAACCCAGATGTATACAATTCACGCAAATAAAAAGTTACACTTACAATTAAAATGATGGTGCTGCGCTTTGCTTTTACATCCACCAGTGGGGAACCTCAGCCTAATCCTGCCTGGCCAGGGCGGGTGGTGCAGATGATATTGCAGGAGGACGTCCGTCTGGGGAGAAAGCTGTGCGCCGCTGATACTGTCTGACGTCACTACCGGTTTCGGCGTTAGTCCACGCCTTCCTGAGGAACTAGGCTGAGTTTCCCCACTGGTGGATGTAAAAGCAAAGCGCAGCACCATCATTTTAATTGTAAGTGTAACTTTTTATTTGCGTGAATTGTATACATCTGGGTTAATGCACCATTGGAGCGCTCTCTGTCTCCCCCTACCCTCTTGTGTTTATCAGCAACTGGCTCCATCCAGTCAAGGAGAGCAGCACCTGGGGCAAATTTAAAGGGCCATCACTGTTTTGTTTGAGCGCAAGTGTGTCATTTACTTTGATCTTTTACCTTTGCCTATCTGATCCTTGTTGCCGACCTCTGCCTGTCTAATGATTACTCTTCTGCCTTCCGCTCCTGTACTGCCGCCGACATCTCTGTTGCCGAACCCTTGCCTGTCTGACCTTTCTCCCTTCAGTGGAACGTCTCCCACTGGAGGGTTATCTCTGAGGCTTGCCTCTCCGAGACGCCTGCCCCAAGCAGACGGTAACTGCTGGGGGTCGAGATTCCTCACTCATCCTGGTTAGAGGATCTCACTCCTGGGGTTCCCATTCAGAGGTAACCACACCTCTGAGGGATTACCGTGTGGTGGACATAATCTTATATTTTACTGTCTTTATTGTGTTCTTTTGCTGGTGTCCAGAGGTTAGCAATATATCGGATTATCGGTGATACTGCAGATCGTCAATCGGGTATATATCTGCATTCTTGGTGATACTGCAGATCGCCAATAATCGGATTCTCTCTGCGTGCTGTCACCGATCATGACAGAACAGCAGACCATTGGTATGGAAGCACTATGCAGTCAGATCGAGACTCTAACCACCTCGCTTAATAACCTCATCGAGGTGGTTAATACACAACAGACTCAGATCAACCAGTTGTCTGGGTCTGTATGGGTCTTGCAGACGACTGTGGCCACAGTGCAATCCCCTCCGGTCACAGATCTCCGCATGTCAGTGCCCGAAAAGTTTTCAGGGCAAAGATCTGACTTTCGGAATTTTCGTAACCGGGTTTTATCTGATTTTGAGTTACGACCTACCCAGTCAGGTTCTGAGCAGCAAAGGGGGACTTTTATTAAGACCTTATTGTCTGGGGATTCGCAAACCTGGGCATATGGTCTTCCACCCGAGGATACGGCTCTCACGTTAGTTGAGGAATTTTTCAAATCAATGGCTATAATTTATGATGATCCGGATGCATCGATCACTGCTGAGAGGAAGCTCAAGACTCTCAGGCACGGTCGAGACACGGTTGAGGTTTACGCGGCAGAATTCAGAAAGTGGGCTGTGTCATCCAGGTGGGGATCTTATGCCTTGTTATACTGTTTTCTGTCAGGCCTATCACTCAGTCTCTGAACTAATGTTGAGACACCCAGAGCCCAAGTCCGTGGACGACGCCATTTCTCTGGCAATACGGGTGGACCGCAGATTGCGCTATCAGCAAGGAATGCAGTGAGTTTTTTCTCATGCGTCATCGCCTGCTCCTTCTACCAATGAACCGATGCAAATCGGACATTCTCGGTTGACTCGAACCGAGAGAGCGTAGGTGGGCAGAGAACCTTTGTCTATATTGTGCAGAGCAGGGTCATATTGCTCAAAATTGCCCCAGGAAATCGGGAAACGCTGCTGTCTAGGTGTAGTTAGAGGTAATACCCTAGACGCACAGAACTTACCTCTAAATCAGAATAATCGGTTACTCCTCCCGTGTTCCATTTCCTGGGGGAATTTTGCAGTCTGTACTGAAGCTTTTGTGGACTCGGGGTCCGCAATCAATTTTATAGATTATGATTTTGTGAAGGGACTGGGGGTTCCCTTACAACCCTTAGACCGACAAATAGTCATCACCGCAGTAGATGACTCTCCTCTAAAGTGTAGATCACCTGTCTCTCAGACCCCAAGGTTGTCATGTACGATAGGGGTTCTACATAAGGAGAGCCTACAGTTTCTTGTTTTGCGCATGGCAACCTCCACCATTATTCTTGGTATGCCCTGGTTACAGCTCCATTCCCCACAGATAGATTGGGCCTCAGGTCAGTTACTCAGCTGGTCACCTTATTGCCATACCCATTGTTTGGGAAGGGTTGCCATATGTGCTGCCAAGGTAGAGGTCGAGGGGATACCCACACAGTACGCTGAGTTTGCAGATGTGTTTTGTCCTAAATCCGATGATGAACTCCCCCCACATCGGAGCTTCGATTGTCCTATCGACCTAAGAGCTGGTTGTATGCCTCCTAAGGGTCATCTCTATAATCTCTCCGGTCCAGAGAAACAGGCAATGCAGGAGTACATTACTGAGAACCTGGCAAAGGGGTTCATCCGCCCTTCTCGGTCACCGGCCGGGGCGGGGTTTTTTTTCATTAAAAAAAGGATGGTGGTCTTAGACCCTGTATTGACTACCGAGGTCTAAACAAGATCACCATACAGAATCGCTATCCATTACCTCTGATAGACGATCTCTTTGGCCAGATTACCAATGCCACTATTTTTTCAAAATTGGACCTACGTCGGTCATACAACCTGGTACGCATTAGGGCTGGTGACGAGTGGAAGACGGCCTTCAATACCCCCGACAGGCATTACGAATATCTAGTTATGCCCTTCGGGTTGTGTAACACCCCGGCCGTCTTCCAGGACTTGATTAACGAGGTTTTCAGGGAGGTGTTGGGGAGGTTTGTCGTGGTATATCTTGATGACCTATTGATTTTCTCCCCAAACCTCGTGGAACATCGCAAACATGTCAAATACGTGTTGAAGAGGTTGAGACAAAACCTATTGTATGCAAAACTAGAGAAGTGCCTCTTTGAGGTCACTCGAATTCCTTTTCTGGGATACATCATCTCAACGTCAGGGCTCTCTATGGACCCAGAAAAGGTTTCGGCTGTCCTAGAATGGCCGCAACCGGTGGGCTTGAAGTCACTTCAGAGGTTCCTTGGTTTTGCTAATTACTACCGGAGATTTATTAAGGGATTCTCTTCGGTAGTAGCCCCTCTGACTAGCCTAACCAAGAAAGGGGCTGACCCTTACCAGTGGTCATCGGAGGCCCAGGCCGCATTCAATACCCTGAAGAAACTGTTTTGCTCGGCACCCATACTGAGACATGTTAACATCGCTCTTCCCTTCATAGTAGAGGTAGATGCCTCAGAGATCGGGGTGGGGGCTGTGCTGTCTTAGCGTTTGGGTCTGCAGGGCAAGACACATCCTTGTGCCTATTTCTCACGCAGGTTCTCTCCTGCTGAGAGAAACTATGATGTGGGCAACAGGGAACTGTTGGCCATCAAGTTAGCCTTCCAGGAATGGCGCCATTGGCTGGAAGGTGCAGAACACACCATTACTGTATACACTGACCATAAGAACCTGGAGTACATTGAAGGGGCTAAGAGGCTCACTCCTCGTCAGGCCCGCTGGTCCCTATTTTCTCGCGTTTTAGATTTGTTATCCAGGTTCCAAGAACATTAAGGCGGACGCTCTCTCCAGATGTTTTGAACCGGAGACAGCTGAGCCCGCACTCCCCGAGAGCATTGTACCACACAAGGTGGTGCTGGCAGCCACTGAGACCTGGGAGGACTGGGCGGTCACACTGGCCCCTCACCAGCTGGATACCCCAGAAGGGAAACTGGAAGGGGTCCTCTTTGTTCCACTTCTGTTCCGTTTGCAAATCATGCAGCTATTCCATGCCCATAAGAACACAGGTCACCCGGGGGTCACCCGCACTCTAGATCTACTCACAAGGTGTGTTTGGTGGCCTTCATTGGCCTCGGATTGCAGGGAATTCATCAGAGAATGTGTGGTGTGTGCCAGGAGTAAACCGTCTCGCCAGGCTCCAGTGGGTACCTTACAACCCTTGCTAGTTCCAAGTGAACCATGGACCCACCTGTCCATGGACTTCATTGGCGAGCTTCCCAAGTCAGATGGTATGACTGTGATATGGGTGATCGTGGACAGGTTCAGCAAGATGGCCCACTTTGTTCCTCTGAAAGGATTCCCATCAGCTCAAGACTTAGCCGACCTCTTCATACTGCACGTCTTCCGATTACATGAGATTCCGGATGATGTGGTGTCGGATAGAGGAGTCCAATTTGTATCAAAATTTTGGAGGGCTTTTTGCCATAATTTGGGTATGAACCTGTCCTTCTCATCTGGGTATCACCCACAAACCAACGGGCAGACCGAGAGGGTGAATCAGGCATTAGAACAGTTTTTGAGGTGCTATGTGGCAGATGCACAAACGGAATGGGTTAAATTCCTGCCCTTTGCTGAGTTTGCACACAACAACCTGAGAAGCGCTTCAACGGGCTTGTCCCCTTTTCAGGTTGTGTCAGGAAGGTCCCCTAAATTTTCCCCATTGCCGGTATGCCCCTCTCCCTTCCCAGCCCTGGAAGAGTGGCAGAAGGTTTTAAAGAAACTTTGGGGACAAGTAAAGGAGAATTTAGGAGTAGCCTCCCAGAATCAAAAGAAACAGGCCGACAACAAACGGTCTGTTGAGTGGCACTTTTCTCCTGGAGACATGGTGTGGGTGTCAACAAGACATTTGCCACTCAGACAACCATCCACCAAGTTGGGGCCCAAGTTCATAGGGCCTTATTGTAACTATCGGTGTAACACAGAGAGGGTCTGATTACCGGTGATCTGCAGTATCACCGATAATCAGATATATCTCTAACCTCTGGACACCTGGGTGATAAGAGTGTTTGGTGCAACAGAAATACTTTGAGGACTGCACCTGAGGAGCAGGTGCACAGCAGTAAGGAGTACTGCACAGTAACACGTTCCTTCCGCAAGCCTGAGACTCTACCGAGGGAGGGGTCAGGCTAGGAGTAGGAAGGACAGAGTGTGAGTGACACCAAGGAAGGGTGTCACCCACAGGTCTGTGAGCTATCTCTAGACTGAGGAGATAGCTCTCGAGGTAGGGCAAGCCGGGTCGGCAACAGACAGACAGATCAGGGACAGAGACAAGAGACAGATGCGGAATCCTAAGACAAGCCGAGTTCGGCAACAGAGTATCCGATATAGCGAAGTACCTAATCAGAGATCAGAAGAGTAGTCAGGAAAGCAGAAGGTCATAACAAATAATCAACAATACCTAGTCTTGGGTGTGAGCTCCTTGATCATCAACACCCTGGAACTGGTCTGAGTATAACTAAATGGTAAAGCTAATTCCTAGTCTGAGGTGTGAGGTCCCTGGTCAACAACACCTAGGAACTGGTCTAGATAAGAACACAGATAATATACAGTCTTACCTAGACTGAGGTGTGAGGTCCTTGATCATCAACACCTAGGAACTAGTGTTGGGCGAACACCTAGATGTTCGGGTTCGCGAACGTTCGCCGAACATTGCCGCGATGTTCTGGTGTTCGCGCCGAACTCCGAACATAATGGAAGTCAATGGGGACCCGAACTTTCGTGCTTTGTAAAGCTTCCTTACATGCTACATACCCCAAATTTGCAGGGTATGTGCACCTTGGGAGTGGGTACAAGAGGAAAAAAATATTTGAAAAAGTTTATAGTTTTTGAGAAAATTGATTGTAAAGCTTCAAAGGAAAAACTGTCTTTTAAATGTGGAAAATGTCATGTTTCTTTGCACAGGTAACATGCTTTTTGTCGCCATGCAGTCATAAATGTAATACAGAGAAGAGGTTCCAGGAAAAGGGACCGGTAACGCTAACCCAGCACCAGCAGCAGCACACGTGATGGAACAGGAGGAGGAGGCGCAGGAGGAGAAGGCCACGCTTTTTGAGACACAACAACCCAGGCCTTACATGAGGACAAGAAGCGTGCGGATAGCATGCTTTTTACCGCCATGCAGTCATAAATGTAATAAAGATGAAAGGTTCCATAAACAGGGACCGGCAACGCTAACCCAGCAGCAGCAGCAGCACACGTGATGGAACAGGAGGAGGCGCAGGAGGAGAAGGCCACGCTTTGAGACACAACAACCCAGGCCTTGCATGAGGACAAGAAGCGTGCGGATAGCATGCTTTGTACCGCCATGCAGTCATAAATGTAATAAAGATAAGAGGTTCAATAAACAGGGACCGGGCGGCAACGCTAACCCAGCAGCAGCAGACGTGATGGAACAGGAGGAGGCGCAGGAGGAGAAGGCCACGCTTTCAGGCGCAACTCAGGCCTTGCATGAGGACAAAAAAATGCGTGCGCAATGCAATGAGTAGTTTTCAGGACACAATGGGCTATTCGGAGGAGCTATTCCCATCCCCACAATCTTCTACCTGTGAAAGGTCAATGGAACAGCCATGAATGTTGTGCCCGGATTCACAACCTTTTTCTGTGGAAAATGCACCTCGCACTGAAATGCAAGGCGAGGCCGAGGATGAACATGACGTCAACAACTCAACATGACGCAAAATGGGGGTGGAACAGAAAGTGACAAGTGACAAGTGACAAAGTGACCAGTGACAAAGTGACAAGTGAGAGGTTGTTCTGGGGAGCTCTACTCCACTGCACACAGTCGCATATGAGGAGAGGTCTCGTCGGGACTGCTGATCCTCCTCCGCTTGCTCAAAGCCTTGAGGGTTCCTGAAGATCCTCTGCTTGGAGTTCGCCGGGGTTCAGCTTGGTGTCGGGGTCGGCGGCGTCCTCCTCACTCCAACGTGGCAGATCTTCTGTTGAAGAAAAAAAAAACATTTTTTAAAGTCCAGTACCGCTTCTGAAGGACTCACCAAGAGATGCAGGAGCGCTTCAATCTAGCGCACTATCGCTCGCTGGGTGATGTCCCTCCCTACACGCTGGAATTCTACGCTGCACATGCTAGCACGCTTTTGCGCAGTGCCGAGGCGCATTCCAGCAGCTAGCTACCAAGCTTCTGTGGATCTGATTGGGCCACCATGTTGGATCTCTGCCAAGTCCTCCAAAATTTTGAGCAATCCACGTTGCTTGTGACTGAGCAGTGACAACTCTACAGTCAGCATTACAATACCACTGCTGTGTTTACTGAAGAAATCAATGTTGAAGATGGAAACCGCTGGCATGATGCAAATGGGGGAATCTGAAGATGAAAACGATCAGCGTGATGATACCAACATCAGGCAACCTGCCTCAGGAAACGCTGGTCCCAGCTATGACAAAGAACAGGACGAGGAACAGCTGGAGTTGGAGCAGGAATTGGATGCCCCCACTGCCGAGGGACAGAGCGGTGCACGTTGGACTTCCACAATTTAGCGGGAATGGACAGCAGAAGAGGAAGAAAGTGATGCTGGTGACGAATATGGTGCATCACAACAATCACAACGCTCACAAGAACATGAAGACAGAGGAGTCTGGCAGGATTCTCTGGCACACATGGCTCAATTCATGCTAGACTGCATTGAACGCGGCCCGCGCATTATTCACTATTCATTATTATTCACTATTCTGGACAACACCAATTACTGGGTTTATACCCAGTTTATACAAACACAATGTTAAAAAACTGATTGAAGAAAGTGTCAGACAGGTCAAAAATGGAACAATTCCAGCAGGCCCTTGAGGATGGAGACTTTAGAGAGGAGATTGACATCCTCCTCCTTCTCTAGCCAGTTGTACGCCGACAGACTGACTTCAGCAAACCCAGGAGGACCAGGAGGGCAGCAAAGAACACAAGCTGCTGCTAGTGCCCAAAAGGGAATGGTATTGGCAGTGTCCTTGGAGTGGGAACATTTTCTGACACCCATGCAGCAGCCCACAGAACAGCAATCGGGCAGTTCCACCTCCTCCAACACCAATCGCCTGGAGAAGATGGTCAAGGACTACATGTCAGATGGCGTAGCTGTGTTGAACAATCCATCTGCAGACAGACGGTGAGTGTGACAGCAGAGAAGGACCATGGCAACTCACTCATAGTACCACAGTTTGATAGTGCTGCCCAAAAAATTATATGGATCCGTGGACCCGGGCAGTACTGGGAAGTGGGAACGCAGATTTTAGTACCTAAACACACGATATGTTTTCCGGGGTCGGACTCTGAGGCACATACAGATGGTCCCGATCATCATCCTCATCATACAACTCTTCTCCTGAGTCTGACCCACCCACCACCTCTGCCACCCCAACATCCCCAGACACAGACCCCTCATCGTCTTCAACATTAACTTGGGATGCTGGCCTGAGCCCGACCTCCTCCTCCACATCAGGCCCCATCATCTCCTCAATGGCAGCCCTCAATAATCGCTCTGGCGCCGGACCGATAGACACAACGTTCTCCTCCGGGGAGGGCTGCTGCTGACCACTGGCTGCTGGGGTGGATGTTATAGCTTGCATGGGGCGTTGGCTGTTGCTGTTGGTGGGAGTGCTGCTCACAGCGGAGGTCTCTGAGGAACTCATGGTGAGCTCATATAGTGGTTGACGTTGAGTGGAGTATTACTGATCCCAGCAATATACACACTGACTGGCAGAGTACGCAATGCTATATAGTGGTTGACGGTGAGTGAAGTACTACAGATCCCAGCAATATACACAGTGACTGGCAGTACAATGGTATGGGTGGGTGAGCAGAGTACTACAGATCCCAGCAATGCTATATAGTAATGGGGTGACTGAGTGAGCGGCAGTGTACTACTGTTCCCAGCAGACACAGAGTGGCAGTAAACACAATGCTATATAGTGTGGCTGAGCGAGCGGTGTACTACTGTTCCCAGCAGACACAGAGTGGCAGTAAACACAATGCTATATAGTGTGGCTGAGCGAGCGGTGTACTACTGTTCCCAGCAGACACAGAGTGGCAGTAAACAGAATGGTATATAGTGTGGCTGAGCGAGCGGTGTAGTACTGTTCCCAGCAGACACAGAGTGGCAGTAAACACAATGCTATATAGTGTGGCTGAGCGAGGTACACAGAGTGGCAGTAAACAGAATGCTATATAGTGTGGCTGAGCGAGCGGTGTACTACTATTCCCAGCAGACACAGAGTGGCAGTAAACACAATGCTATATAGTGTGGCTGAGCGAGGTACACAGAGTGGCAGTAAACACAATGCTATATAGTGTGGCTGAGCGAGCGGTGTACTACTATTCCCAGCAGACACAGAGTGGCAGTAAACACAATGCTATATAGTGTGGCTGAGCGAGCGGTGTACTACTATTCCCAGCAGCGACACAATGACTGGAGGGACCCTGGCTAGCGTGGCTGGAGCGCGAACTACCCTGCCTGCCTACCCAAAGCTAAACCCACAGACAAATGGCGGAGATATGACGTGGTTCGGGTATTTATTTACCCGAACCACGTGACAGTTCGGCCAATCAGAGCGCGTTCGGGTCCGAACCACGTGACCCGTTCGGCCAATCACAGCGCTAGCCGAACGTTCGGGGAACGTTCGGCCATGCGCTCTTAGTTCGGCCATGTGGCCGAACGGTTTGGCCAAACACTATCAGGTGTTCGGCCGAACTCGAACATCACCCGAACAGGGTGATGTTCTGCAGAACCCGAACAGTGGCGAACACTGTTCGCCCAACACTACTAGGAACTGGTCTAGATAATAACACAGATAATATCACAGATACTGACAAGGTTTGAGTGCTACCACGTAGTGATCGCAATGCCAGACACCAGAGAAATGACCAGCACCCAGTATATATACCCACGCGCTCTCCAGCGCCTCCCCTAAGTGCTGGACCAATGAAAACTGATAGAATTGTCAGCTGATCGGCTAGATCAGCTGACACCCTTCTGACTGCCATAAAGGCTCTGTCTCTCAGCACGCGCACACACGTCCTTCTGAACCTGTGTGGACTATCAGTCCCAGCCACACCAGACATGTGTTGTAATGCATCTGTAGGTTTGAACGCGGGGCCAGCCGCACCGCTGTCAGAGCATGCGGTGGTTTCCCCGCGTTCAGCCGTACTGCTAGTGGTAGGCCCATGCGTGCAAACCGCCGCGTCGGACGCGGAATCCGCCGCCTTGTTCACTGGGCATGCGGCGGTTTCTCCGCGCTCCGTCAGGCTAGTGGATGCAGGCCCATGCGCGCCAGCTGCCATGTTGGATGCGGAATCAGCCGCCTTACTCTAAGTACTCGCGGCGGCTTTTCCGCTTTTTCTCACACTTATCCAGCGGCCAAAAAGATCAATGAGGTCTCATATGTGATTGATCTCCCAGCCAGCATGAGAGGTGGGAGATCGTTCCATGTTTCTTTGTTGAAACCAGCAGTATATGTGGATTCCCTCCCCCCCCCCCCCCCCCCCCAGTGATAGTGGAGGGCCAGACAGAGTACGAGGTTGGGAAAAATTTGGATTCCCGGCTGGTACAGAACTCCGTACAGTATCTGGTCCATTGGAAAGGGTATGGGGTGGAGGACAGATCTTGGGTACCAGAGAATCGTATGCATGCTGAGAGATTAAAGAAGAGGTTTCATCAGTCACATCCAGAGAAGCCGGGTGGGAAGTGTCCGGAGTCCACTCCTCAAGAGGGGGGTACTGTGAGGGATAACGGACCTGCTGCCAGCAGGCATGAGGCAGCGGGCTCCGCTTCCCAGACTGCCACTGTCAGCGTGCCGCCGGGCGGGGCTGTCCGGTCGGCGGAGATCGTATGCCCGGCGGACTCCACCACGCAGCTGCCTCCCAGGGGGTCTCCTTCGCCGGCACTCACCCGGCGCTTGGCGCGCGCGCTCGCGAGGAGACAGGAACTTTATCGTTCCTGAAGAGGAGTCAGCTGACCAGGCTGGTCAGCTGACTCCAGCAGGGCCAGGGATTGGCTGGGCGGCTGGGGGACGCTGCTAGAGCGTTCCCCAGCATAAAAGGAGCTGTCTGTCAGTTGCTCCTTGTCTGCTGTCGTGAATAACTTGTTGTGTTAGTGCTCAGACCTTAGTTCAGTGCCCTGGTGTTGATACTAAGGATTTCACACCTTAGCTTAGGAATTATTGTATATTGATCTGTGTTTTGACTCTGGCTATCCCTGACTACTCTATCTCTTGCTGATCTTGTTTGTACCTTTGCCTATCTGATCCTTGTTGCCGACCTCTGCCTGTCTAATGATTACTCTTCTGCCTTCCGCTCCTGTACTGCCGCCGACATCTCTGTTGCCGAACCCTTGCCTGTCTGACCTTTCTCCCTTCAGTGGAACGTCTCCCACTGGAGGGTTATATCTGAGGCTTGCCTCTCCGAGACGCCTGCCCCAAGCAGACGGTTACTGCTGGGGGTCGAGATTCCTCACTCATCCTGGTTAGAGGATCTCACTCACGGGGTTCCCATTCAGAGGTAACCACACCTCTGAGGAATTACCGTGTGGTGGACATTTCCACACCATCTGATGTTTTACTGTCTTTATTGTGTTCTTTTGCTGGTGTCCAGAGGTTAGCAATATATCGGATTATCGGTGATACTGCAGATCATCAATAATCGGGTATATATCTGCATTCTTGGTGATACTGCAGATCGCCAATAATCAGATTCTCTCTGCGTGGTGACACCGATCATGACATGGGCCTATAAGAACCTGCACAGGTCCTTCACAATTGGTAGCTCTCTGGAGATAGCAAAGACGCTAGGGCTGCCCGACTACTGGTCGAAAGCGGCGTTCTCCCGCCAATGACTTTCAATCAACGCTGGTAACGTTCATTTTTCCCCGTTTATTTTGGTAAGCAAAAAGCTTTGTGTGTATCTTTGTAACTTTTATCCTTGCAACTTTTATTTTGTAACTTTTACTGCTTTTGTAAATCTTTTGTATATATTATTTTCTGCATTGTTCCACTTTTTTTTCCTGGAATATTAAATCGTTATTTAATAAGTTTGACTTCTGCTGTACTAAACTAAAACTCATAGCCTAGAAGAGACTGAAGTGTAACTGTGTATAAGTCCATGCCTGATTGTATGATTGAGCAACCCTACCGTATAAGATTGTAATTGCTTTGTGTGTATGGGGCACTTCTGCGCTCGACAGCAGAGTGGGAAGTCCCGGAGTGGCTAACAGTATCGTTCGGAACGACTGTTAGTGGTTTTGCTTCACTACAGTGTAAGATTGCAAGTGTGCGTGTGTGTGGGGCGTTTGTCATACGTTGGCCTAAAGCGCGCAGCTGACCCAACGTACGAAAACGCCAGTGTGAGTAACTCGACAGCAGAGTGGAAGTGTCTAGCAACAGCTAGTGGTGGAAGTGAGAAGTGTTCTGAGGGGTCACAGCCTTGTTTTAGCTTGACTAAGGCTGCTTCCCCTCTCGATCTGGTCAAACCCGCAGTCGGGAACCGTATACGCAGGCGTGCCGCGGGCCGGTTCCTGACATATACCACTTTGTATTGGTCTTTCATGTGGAATTCCAATAACATTGATTCATGTGTGTGGCAGTAGTATGACAAAATGTGGAAAACTTCAAGGGGGCCGAATACTTTTGCAACCCACTGTATATATGTACTCGAACTGTTTATATCCTGTGTTCAGTCAGTCAGTTCCAGCACGTTTCGGTAGGCTGCGCTTATCGTGATCACTCGTGCTTAGCTAGTTCAGTCCTGTTTCTGCAAGGTAGGCCATCTTTGCGTTCGCGATTGGCTACCTCGTTTCAGGTTGCCCTGTTTATGGCCGCTTGCTGTTACTGAGTCAGTGACTAGTTTAGCAAGCGTTCATTCTGTCTACCTGTCCTGATCTTTCTGAGTTCTGGTTTATGTGCTCAGCGCTACCTTGCGCTGAGCCACTATTGTTTAGTATTGTTTGTGGTTGCTCGGATCTACGCCTGCTCTGTGCGCCACATCTCCTGCTGGAGTCAGTCCTCTCCTCCACTAGTGTGTTCGCACTATAACTGGGGATATTCAAGATTCAAGAAGGATTTATTCGCCAAGTACGGTGGTGCCGTACTCGGAATTGCTTGTGGTACACATGGCTTTAGGCAAAGTACACAACAACAGTGTTACATAAACAGCTACAAATTACACATACTGGCAACATTAAAAATACAATACATTTAAAGTACATTTACAGCTATAGTTACACATACTAGCAACATTAGCAGTGCAATGGGATCCGGTAGTGTGTGAGGCGCAGAGCAAATAGGCAGGGAGCGCCACAGTCAGTCAGGAGTCGGGGTTGGTAAGCAATAAAATTGCCTGGGTGAAGAAAGAATTCCTACGCCTGGTGGTTTTGGATCGGATAGTTTGGAAGCGCCGGCCAGATGGGAGGTGCTCAAAGAATCGGCTGCCAGGGTGGGAGGGGTCACAGGAGATCCTGGTGGCCCTTTTCCTCATCCTAGCCGTGTGGAGGAGATCTAGAAGTGGCAGGGGCGATCCGATGATCCTTTCTGCCTCACTAATGATTCTTTGCAGTTTGTATCTGTCACCAGCCGTTGCGGCGGCATACCAGACGATGACTGAGGAGCAAAGTATAGACTCCGTGGTGGCGGTGTAGAAGCTGGTCAGCAGCTCTCGAGGCATACCAAATTTTTTGAGTTGGTGCAGAAAAAATAGCCTCTGCTGTTCCTCCTTCTGAATTTTGATAGTGTTCTGCCCCCATCTAAGGTCAGTGGATAAGGTTGTGCCAAGGAACCGGACCGATGATTCTCTGGAGACTTCGGCCTCCCCTATGTAGACTGGATGGGGAGTAGTAGGGTTTTTTCCTGAAATCAACAATCAGCTCAACAGTCTTTGTTGCGTTGAGGACAAGGTTGTTGTCCTTGCACCAATTGCAGATTATTTCTATCTCCCTGCGGTAGTCTCGCTCTCCATTGCTGCTGATGAGGCCGATGATCGTTGTTTCGTCTGCAAATTTGATGACCTTGACGGAGTCCGAGGAGGAGCTGCAGTTATTGGAGTACATGGAGAACGGAAGCAGGGACAGTACACATCCTTGAGGTGCCCCTGTATTGGTCGTCCTCACGCTGGAGGAGCAGTTGCTGAGCTTGACCTGTTGTGTCCTGTCCATGAGGAAACTCTTGACCCATGCGCAAAGCGTGGGGTCAACACCAAGCTGCGCCAGGTTATCGACCAGGGTGTCTGGGCAGATCGTGTTAAAGGCCGAGCTGAAGTCCAGGAACAGGATTCTGGTGTAGGAGTCAGGCCTGTCGAGGTGCTCCATGATGTATGCTAGGCTGATGTTTATGGCGTCCTCTATGGATCTGTTGGCCCTGTATGCAAATTGGAGAGAGTCTAACAGTGCGTCGGTGGTGCTTTTGAGATGAGCGAGGACTAGCCGTTCTAGGACCTTTATGATGGTAGATGTTAGAGCCACGGGTCTGAAATTGTTGAGGTCTGTGCTGCCTGGCTTTTTGGGGACTGGTATGATTGTGGACCTCTTGAGACAGGAGGGGACTGAGCCTTCCGCTAGTGACCTCTTGAACAGAGTGGTGAGCACCGGAGCCAACTGATCCACACAGGTTCTTAGGCAGTTTGATGAAACACCATCCGGGCCTGAAGCTTTCCGGGGGTTGAGCTTGTGAAGTAGCCTGAGAACTTCTTTTTCCTGGACTGCGACAGGTGCAGCAATATCTTGATTTCTCTGTGCGGAGGGAGCCGCTATCTTCATCATTGGCCCTGGGGCTCTGAGCTGCTTAGGCTGTTGCTCGAACCTACAGTAGAACTCGTTGAGTTCCTCGGCCAGTTGGGTGCTCGGGGTCACCAGTTGGGGAGGGGGTTTGAAGTTAGTGACCGCTCTGAGACCCTGCCATACCTCCCTCGAGTTGTTGGACTGAAGGCGGAGGCCCAGTTTGTCAGAGTAGGCAGTTCCCATTTCAGGTCGTACCTGGCCTCCCTGAACTCTTCTGGGGAGCCAGCCTTGTGCGCCTGCTCCTTGCATTTTCGAAGTTGGCGCAGCTTATTGTTGAACCAAGGCTTGTCATTGGGGAAGGCTTTAACCACTTCAGCCTACAGCTTCGAAAATCTTATGCATCCGAGCAATGTTCACCTCCCATTCATTCACTAATAACTTTATCGCTACTTATCAAAATTAATTGATCTATATCTCGTTTTTTCCGCCACTAATTAGGCTTTCTTTAGGTAGTACATTTTGCTAAGAGCCACTTTACTGTAAATACATTTTAACAGGAAGATTAAGATAGAAATGGAAAAAAATCATTATTTCTCAGTTTTGGCCATTATAGTTTAAAATTAATACATGCTACAGTAATTAAAACCCATGCATTTTATGTGCCCATTTGTCCCGCTTATTACACCATTTAAATTACATCCCTATCACAATTTATGGCACCGATATTTTATTTAGAAATAAAGGTGCATTTTTTCAATTTGCGTCCATCACTATTTACAAGCTTATAATTTTAAAAAATGTAATAAGATACTCTCTTGACATGTATATTTAAAAAGTTCAGACCCTTAGGTAACTATTTATGTAGTTTTTTTTTTTTTTAATTGTAATTTTTTTTAATTTTTTTTAATACAAAAATGTATTTGGGTAATTTTAGTTTGGGAGGTAAATAGCCAATTTTAGATGCAATGTAATGTATTTTTTTATTCAATACAGGTATGTGGGTGCAGTTTACTATTTGGCCACAAGATGGCCACATTCAAAAAATTCCTAGATGCGAACGATGTCGCATCTAGGAACTAAAAAGAAGAGAAGAAGTTTCCTGGGGGCAGAAATACCACGCTCTCTGATGAGAAAGCGTCGGTATTTCTGCCGGGGACTTAGATCGGTGAATGGGAATTATATTCCCATTCACTGATCGGGGGGGCAGCGGGAGGCAGCGGGAGCGCGCCCGATCGCGTGCACCACACGGCTGCAGCACCACTGCCTATCTGGACGGATATATGCGTCCAGATATGGCGAAGTGGTTAAAGGTCTTAGAAGGGATGCATATTTCTTCACAAAAGCTAATGTAAGCGGTGACATTCTCTGACCATTCGTCAAGGGTGGGTGCCTCCAGGGATGACCAGGCGGTGTGGTCGAAGCAAGCCTGAAGCTTCAGTTTAGCCTCTTCTGTCCACTTTTTCACAGTCCTGACAGTGGGCTTGGCAGTCTCAAGGAGCCTCCTGTAGGTAGGGATCAGATGGATTAGGTTGTGGTCGGAGTTCCCCAAGGGGGCGCCCTGGGTGACCTTGTATGCGTCCTTGTGGACTGTGTAGCAGTGATCCAGGGTGTTGTGATGCCTGGTGGGGCAGGTGATGTGCAGCTTGTAGCGGGGCATCTCCTGACGCAGATTTGCATTGTTGAAGTCGCCCAGGATGATGAAGAGGACTTCTGGGGTGCAGACCTTGCTGAGGATGGTGGTATTGGTGCACCAGGTGGTGTTTATGTAAAGGCAGATGCCCCCTCCTTTTTTTTCCCCCCAGAGAGTGTAGGGTCGCGGTCAGCGCGGAGGTTGTCATAACCTGGTACATGCAGGGAGTGATCTGGGACACATTCACTCAGCCAGGTCTCTGTGAAGCAGAGGACCGGAGTGTTCTTGCCGATCGAGGATTTGCTGCCAAGTAGTAGGAGCAGCTCATCCACTTTGTTGGGGAGAGAGCAGACATTCGCTAGCAGAATGGCAGGAATGGAGGAGCGAAGGCCTTTCCTCTTGAGTCTCACAAGTGCACCAGCTCATCTCCCTCTGTAACGTTTGTTAGGCAAGGGTTTATTTGAAAAGGGCTCCTGTAAAAAAAAGGGCTCCTGGTGTAGCCCATATATACCAAATTCGGCTACAAAAAGGGCACCTGGTGTAGCCCATATGCCAACTTCGGCTACAAAGGGCACATGGTGTAGCCCATATATGCCAACTCTGGCTACAAAGGGCACCTGATGTAGCCCATATATGCCTGATTCGGCTACAAAGGGCACCTGGTGTAGCCGAAAAAGCTAGTTTTAGTTTATTAGGCAAAATTTGTTGGGTTATAAAAGGGCTCTAGATATAGCTAAGAAAAGTGATTATTATGACCTAACTGCTCCCTGCTCTCACACAGAACCCTCCCCCGATGGTACCTAACCCTAATCCCCTAGGAGGTGCCTAACCCTAACACCCCCCCCCCCCCCCCGCCCCCTTGTGATGCCTAATCCTAACCTCCCCTGCACCCTTGAATCAAAAATCTCGGCTGTAAAAGGGTGCCCTTTTGTAGCAGACTCAAAAACCTTGTAGCCTAAAACCTTGTAGCTGAATAAAAAATATGGGCTACAAAGGGGTGCCTTTTTGTAGCCAAAAACCTTGTAGCCGAATAAAAATATGCGCTACAAAGGAGTGCCCTTTTGTAGCCGAAAACCTTGAAGCTGAATAAAAAATATGGGCTACAAAGGGGTGCCCTACTGTAGCCAAAAACCTTGTAGCCTAAAAAAAAAATATGGGCTGCAAAAGGGCGCCCGCTTGTAGCCTATATCAAAACTCCGGAGCCCTTTTCACTACCTTTGTAGCCCATATTTGCAGAAATAACATTAATGTCTATGGAGGAGCCCTTTTCATACAGGCAGCTCAGGAGCCCTTTTCAACGGATCCCATTAGGGCACCTACAATCCTATTTGTAAGATGTTTAAGGTGTTCAGTGACCGTATCCCACAGGGGCTCTCACTCTGCCAGGATGTTTCTGGCAAGGGGTTCCCATTTCAGGAGCTCCTCTCTGGTCAAGGTGGAGATGATCTGCTGAGAGGCTGACTCCGCTCCCATGGCTGTGAGGGCTGCGGCCTGGGTTGGTGGTGTAGGACACAATGGGAGGGGATGCAGGGGCGCGTTCATGTGGGTCGGGGACAGGGGGCACTGGCAGGGATGGTGCAGGGTGCCCGAGCGTACCGTGGAGACGGCAAAGCTGAGTACCTAGTGGCCTACGGGTGGGGCAGCAGAGCGCGGTTGTGTGACAATGGCAGGGCTAGGGCAGTCACGCCGAAGGAGGTGGCCCAGAGTATACGGCAATAGATCAAAGCACGTCTGTTATGCAGGCAAAAGCTCAGGGTTTGTGGCAGTTATACAACAACAGGTCAGGCGACAGGTCAAGTTACGTAACAGTTAGGCATTAATAGTTTGTGGGAGAGCAGGCAGGCACTCGCAGCAACAAAGCCAAAATCAGTACTAGCACCCAGTACACTATGTGCTCAAGACTAAAAGGCAGCAATAGTTTGTAGTTCGTGGTTAGCAGTTGTGCAGGCAATATATCATAGATTGTGGCAGTTATGCCAGCATTTGATTATGGATCAAGGCAGTCATGCAGGATAGGTCCCTAGTATGTGGCAGTTAACTGGACAGTAGTTTGATGCAGCTGTGCAGGCGATTGTACAATGATCATAGCAGTTGTACAGGCATTAGTACAAAAATCATAGCAGTACTATGGTACAGATCAAGGTTCATGGCAGTTATGCTTGCGATAGTACATTTGAGAATTAGTTCATTTGTTAATGGCAGTTATACGGCTATGGATCATAAGTGAAAGTTTATGGTGGTGATAGTATATGGTAAAAGCATTTGTATGGGCAAAAGTTTGTAGCAATTTTACAGGCAGTTGAACATGATACCTGGATTTAGCAGTTTATAGCAGGCATCATCATAGCATGTAACATAGCTGTGTACAGGCGAGGGTCTCACCTTGTGTTCACAAGGGCAGCTACCTGGCCCCCGATCTGAGCAGGAGGTTGGTGGTATGAAAAGTGACCGGACTGGGGGCCACAGGGAGACCTGCTGTAGCTCGATCAGCATGGGCTGGGAGCCTCCTGCAAGCGTGGGCCTCTGCCGAGTATGGATCCGAGTGGCAGGAGCAAGCAGTTCTGATCCAAGTGGTGGAGGAGGATTGGAGCAGCTGAGCAGTGGAGCAAGCAGTTCCGATCCAGGTGGTGGAGGAGGATTGCAGCCGCTGAAGCAGCTGAGCAGCGGAGCAGGTTCCTTGTGCTTGCGTGTGTGTCTCCTAAACGTCAGGATATGCATTGTGTGCTGACTGTGGAGAATATACCACCGAGCGTGACAACTGGGCACTATACTAGCTATACTGGGCACTATACTAGCTATACTGGGCACTGGGGCACTATACTAGCTATACTCGGTAACTATACTAGCTATAATGGGTAACTATACTAGCTATACTGGGGCAACTAAACTCCCTATACTGGGGCAACTATGCTAGCTATGCCGCCGCACCTCAGCCCCCCCCCCCCCCCCCCCCCCCCGTAGCCCGCTGCGCACGACACTGTCCACTAGGACTCAAACCCATCCCACACCCACCCCCCCGCGTGCGGTCCCCGGAGAAAAATTCGGTCAGAAAGTGGTCCCCGGGCCGAAAAAGGTGAGGACCCCTGCTTTAAAACATCTTGCATGTGTATACCTCAATCATTTAGGGAGTGTAATTAGTGTACTGCTTCACACTGACGGACCAAACTCACTATGTAACGCACGCAAACAGCTGTTTGCGTAGTGACAGCCATGCTGGACTGGTGCGCACCATGGCCAGAGTGCAGGCCATGGCGGTTTTCAAGCCCATATGGTCGGGCTGAGGTAGCTCAGTGACAGAACAACAGTGACTGAGTGTCCAGCTGATCGAATTTGGTCTGTCCACAATGAAGCAACGACCTTATTATCTTCTTATATGTAGCTAGGCATAGGTAGGTGTCCCAGTATAGGTAGTTAGGCATAGGTAGGGTGTCCCAGTATAGGTAGTTAGGCATAGGTAGGTGCCCCAGTAGTTAGCTAGGCATAGGTATGTGTCCCCGTATAGGTAGGTAGGTGCCCCAGTAGTTAGCTAGGCATAGGTAGGTGTCCCTGTATAGGTAGGTAGGTGCCCCAGTAGTTAGCTAGGCATAGGTAGGTGTCCCCGTATAGGTAGGTTGGCATAGGTAGGTGCCTCAGTAGTTAGCTAGGCATAAGTAGGTGTCCCAGTATAAGTAGTTAGGCATAGGTAGGTGCCCAGTAGTTAGCTAGGCATAGGTAGGTGTCCCCATATAGGTAGGTAGGTGCCCCAGTAGTTAGCTAGGCATAGGTAGGTGTGTCCATATAGGTAGGTAGGTGCCCCAGTAGTTAGCTAGGCATAGGTAGGTGTCCCCGTATAGGTAGTCAGTATAGTTAGGCAAGGCCTGGCACAGTATAGCAATTACCAAGGTCCAGCTACAACAGATAGGGCTATATATGCAAGTGTCAGTGGGCCACACAGAAAAAAAAAATAGATCACAAGAACAACATTAGCTCTCAAAAGAGCTGTTGAGGGGTGCTTTTTTAGCAATAAGAATCAGCAAGGAGCAAGCTAAAGAGCCTAACTAAGCTTACCCTTTGTCTCTGCAGCAGCCTTCCCTTCTCTAATTACTGCAGGCACAGGGGTGAGTGAAATGCCTGATGCTGCCTGCCTTTTATAAAGGGGGGCGGGGCTCCAGGAGGGAGTGTAGCCTGATTGGCTACTATGCGCCTGCTGACTGTGATGTAGAGGGTCAAAGTTGACCCTAATGATGCACCATGGGGGCGAATCGAACTTCCGGAAAAGTTTGCGGTTCTCCGCGAACTACGGAAGTTCGCCAGAAACTGTTCGCCGGCGAACCATTCGGGCCATCTCTAATAATAATATGGTAGGACACTAGGCTATGACTATGGTAGGGATTAGATTGTGAGCTCCTCTGAGGGAGTTGGTGACAAGACTATGTACTCTGTACAGCGCTGCTGAAGATGTCAGCGCTAAATAAAAAGGTGGACACGTGGGATGCATGGAAGGTGGGCACAGGGGGGATGCATGGAAGGTTGGCACAGGGGGAGGAAGCATGGAAGGTGGGCACGGGGAGGGAAGCATGGAAGGTGGGCACGGGGACGCATGGAAGGTGGGCACAGGGGGAAGCATGGAAGGTGGGCACAGGGGTACGCATGGAAGGTGGGCACAGGGGGACGCATGGAAGGTGGGCACAGGGAGGACGCATGGAAGGTGAGCACAGGGGGGGACGCATGGAAGGTGGGCACAAGGGGGATGCAAGGAAGGTGGGCACAGGGGGGACGCATGGAAGGTCGGCACAGGGGGGACGCATGGAAGGTGGGCTTAGGGGGGACGCATGGAAGGTTGGCACAGGGGGAGGAAGCATGGAAGGTGGGCACAGGGGGGACGCAAGGAAGGTGGGCACAGGGGGACGCATGGAAGGTGGGCACGAGGGGGGACGCATGGAAGGTGGGCACGGGGAGGGACGCATGGAAGGTGGGCACGGGGAGGGACGCATGGAAGGTGGGCACGGAGGGGGACGCAAGGAAGGTGGGCACAGGGATGGATGTGAGCCTGTGGTGGCTCTGTAAAACTTAGTCTCACTAAGGCCAGAAACCCACTTGGAGCGATTTATAATCGCTAGTGATTTGAGAAAGCACTTGCTACTGCAATGCTATGGGGGATTTTTATAAAATCCCATCGCTCAAGTGGGATCACATCCATGGCATTACATTAGCAAGAGTTTTCAAATTGCAAAGCGCTCAGAAAAATCACTCCTAGTGGGTTTCTGGCCTAACTGTGTGTCTCTCTTGTTTTTACCTGCCTGGGTCTCTCCTCTGACCTCTCCTGCTGCTGCCTTTGGAGATCCAGAGCCGGGTTGGTTTGTTTTCTCAGGTCATCAGGAGGTGGCTAGAGTGGGGGAGAGGTCACTGTGGGTTGGTTGGGAGGGAGTAGTCACTGGCGGGTGGCTGGGGGAGAGGTCACGGGGGCTGGCTAGGATGCGAGAGGTCACTAGGAGTTGGCTACGGGGAGAGATAAGTGGTAACTGGGGGTTGGCTGGGGAAGTAGAGGTCACTGGGGTGGCTAGCGTGGGGAGAGGTCCCAGGGGCTGGCTTGGGGGTAGAGGTCATGGGGGGGTGGTGGGAAGAAGTGGCTGGGGAAGCAGGAGGTCACAGTCGGAGATGGCAGGGCGAGCTCTCTAGGAGGTGGTAGGGAGGGGGGGGGGGAGAGATCACTGGGGGGTGGTTAGAGCAGAAAAAGTTACTAGGATGTGGCTATGGGGAGAGGGTGTCACGGGGGTTGGCTGGATGTGGAGAGGTCACTGGGGGGCATGTCACTAGAGGATGGCTGGTGGTGGAGAGGTCGCTAGGGGTGGCTAGGGAGGAAGAGGTGGTTGGGGGAGAGGTCACTGGTACGTGGCTTGGGTAGGAGAGGTCACTAGGGGGTGGCTATGGGTAGAGGGGTCACTGGGGGTTTGCTGGGAGGGGAGAAGTCACTGGCGGGTGGCTGGGTGGGGGAAAGGTCACGGGGATGGTTAGGGTGCGAGATTCACTAGGAGGTGGCTATGGGTAGAGGGGTCACTGGAGTTTGGCTGGGGAGGAAAGGTCACTGGGTGCTGGCTAGAGTGGGGAGAGGTCACAGGGGCTGGCCTGGGTGGGACAGGTCACTGGGGGGTGGCTGGGGGAGGTCACTGGGGGTGGCTGGGGGAGAGCGATAAATCACTGCGAGAGATGACTGGAGGGAAGATCTCATAGAGAGGTGGCTAGGGGGGAGAGAGGTCACTGGGGAGTGGTTCGGGCTGAAGTCACTAGGAGGTGACTATGGGGATAGGGGGTCACTAGACAGTGGTTAGCAGGGAAGATGTGGCTGGGGGAGAGGTCATGGGGGTGGTTAGAGAGGAGAGCTAACTTGGGGGTGGCAAGGGGGCAGAAGTCACTGTGGGGTGGTTAGAAGGGGAGAGGTAACTGGCTGTGGGTGCTGTTGGCACCATACAAAAATTATCTTACTGTTTTCCAGGCAAGGACACAGCTTCCTGCAGCCAAGCATACTCCAGGATCCCAGTGAGAGCTCCCACTTCCTCCTCAGTTTTCAGAGTCCTGGCTATCCACCTCCTCCACTTCAGTTTCTTCGGTGGGGATGGCGGGGCTTCCTTTGGGCAGGGGGTGGGCTTAACAAGTAAGATACGCTCCCCTTCAATGTTTCCCAAGTAGGGGCGGAGATCTCATTGAGCAGGGGGCTCAGTGTCCGCAAGACAGTATGGTCTCCTGTGTCTGGTGCAGAGCAGGCAGCCAGCTGGTGCCTGGGGTGCACCAATCAGAAAGCTACCTGGGGGGGTAGGGCAGAGTTTATGCTCAGGCAGTGCACCGCAGTGTCTGCAGCTAGAGCCTGCCTGGTGTTTTAATTCTGATTGCAAGCCAGGAGACTGGGGGCGGGGTATGGAATGAACAGCCGCAGCCGTGCAAAACTACATTACTACAACATAGCTCCCAACTGTCCCTCTTCCCTCTTTGGGAGCCCTGTCCCTCTTTCCTCCTCATTTGTCCCTCTTTCAGCACTTTGTCCCTCTTTCTATGTAAATATATATATATATTACTAAAAAATGTGTTTGATTGACTCTAAAAAATGTGTTTGATCCTTTAAATTGATATATTACTAATTTAAAATATTTCTATGAAGGAAAATGAACCAGTATAGAAAGGACCAGTGTGGTTTAAATTCTAAAACAACATATTTTTCTAATGAAATCTTTATGGTATGCATGACTAGGGGTGTGGTGGGGCGTGACCAGGGGTGTGGCAGGAGCATGGCTTAAGTGTCCCTTTTTCTCATCTCAAAAAGTTGGGAGGTATGCTACAGCTGATTACAGCACTGCACCAGCCAGCCCTGAATCATTACAGGAGAGGCAGCAGGGGGGAAATCTTTCCCCTTCCCCCCCCCTAGCCAGTCAGGGCAGGGTCCACCGGAGATGTGGAGGCGAGGCCTCCCGGGAAAATTACCGGTACCCTGGCAGGTCAGTACGACCCTGTCCCTAAGCAGGATGACTATAGCTCATTCTTTGCATTCAACTGGAAAATGCCGTTAGAATATCAGGTTAGTTGTTGCTGTCCCCTGCAACTACTGCTTCTCAGATACAAGAAAGAGAGAATTTTCTACAACTTGATTGTAAAATAAACCCAGGGCAGTTTCTAGGCTAATTTGCACCCAGGGCGCGAGGGTGTAAAAATTGTTAGACAGGTATGGGTAGCCAGTCATAGGTGCCCCCGTATAGGTAGCCAGCTGTTTTGGCCCCCAGTATAGGTTAGCTAGGTATAGGTGCCCCCAGTATAGGATAGTTAGGTATTGGTGCCCCCAGCCTAGGTTATCTAGGTATAGGTGCAGCCAGTATAGGTTAGCTAAGGTATAAATGCACCCAGTATAGGTAAGCTAGGTATAGTTACAGCCAGTATAAGTTAGCTAGGTATAGGTGTCCCCAGTATAGCTTAGCTAGGTATAGATGCAGCAAGTGTAGGTTAACCAGGTATAGGTGCCCCCATATAGATGATGGAAGGGGCAGCCGTGGCCACACTGGGACTCGGCTGCGGGGAGGGCGGGCCGACTTCTGCCTCTTCCTCCAACCGTCCCCCCCCCCCCCCCCTTCCGTGCTCTCCTCCTTACTCTGCAGCGGGAAGCCTCTTGGAAGAAGCAACTCACCTCCTTCCCGGCTCCAAACGCTGATTACTTGAGCCGGCTCCTCTGTCTGCAGCACTTCTTAGCTTACTGTCTCTTCTTCCTGCAGGAAAGAAGGAAGGTCACAGTTGGAGCTGAGTCCCAGTGTGGCTGCGGCTCCCCCCTCCATCATTGCGCCACCCTCTCTCACTGCAGTCCCGGCTGATACCCCCTCACCCGCTCCTGGGAACAGGGCTGAGTAAACCTGAAGTGAAAATAATCTGATGAGATAACTCACTTTTTCCTACAACAAAGGGCTCGATTCACAAAGCGGTGCTAACCCAGTTAGAGACTTTAGGCGTGATAACCATTGCACCACGCTGGTGAAAAGCCAGTTTAGGCATGATAAGTTTAGGTGTGATAAGTTTAGGTGTGATAAGTTTAGGCATGCTAAGTTTAGATAAGTGTAGATAGCGTGCAAAGTCCCGCACACAAAGCAGCGCCATTAAACTCTATGCAAAGTGCACCAGACTTTGCTAGCGCAAAACTTTTGATCAGCTGTGCACTATGGTGCTAATGCAGTTGGTGCTTAAACTTATCATGCCTAAACTTATCATGCCTAAACTTATCACGCCTAAACTTATCACGCCTAAACTTATCACGCCTAAACTTATCACGCCTAAACTTATCACGCCTAAACTTATCACGCCTAAACTTATCACACCTAAACTTATCACACCTAAACTTATCACACCTAAACTTATCATGCCTAAACTGAGTTTAGGCGTGATAAAGGGCTTTTCACCAGCGTGCTAACTGTTAGCACCGCTGTGTGAATCAGGCCCAAAGTGTCTGCTGTATGGCAGCAGAGTGGTGCAGTGGAAGTCTGCTGCTCCCATAACGCAGAGGTTGATGGATTGAAACCATCCTCTGCTAAGCATGATTTCATTTTTGCACCTCACTTTATTCTATGAGCAAAACGGTTTCCATAGCCATGTAAGAGAAAGTGTAATAAGGGCCCTGCCTTAACATAGATATTACGGTAGCTAAGACTAATCCTGGGCCTTTCTTGTAGTTGAAGAGATAAGTGAACTGTGACACCACACTTAAAAAAAACAAAAAACAAAACGGCAAACAGAGAAGCTTCCTCATATTGGAGCATTAGATTTAGTAAAGTCTTAAGCCAATGTGTTGTAAGACACAAGTAAGCTTTAGGTTAGCAGGAATGGTTGCATGGCCACCTAGCTTTTAATCCTTCCCACCCTTGCCCTGGAATCTTCCAGACTTCAAATTGCTGTCCTTTGCTGTGTGTGTGTTACACCTAGTGTTGGGCGAACAGTGTTCGCCACTGTTCGGGTTCTGCAGAACATCACCCTGTTCGGGTGATGTTCGGGTTCGGCCATTTGGCCGAACAAAGAGCGCATGGCCGAACGTTACCCGAACGTTCGGCTAGCGCTGTGATTGGCCGAACGGGTCACGTGTAGTGTTGGGCGAACATCTAGATGTTCGGGTTCGGGCCGAACATGGCCGCGATGTTCGGGTGTTCGAGCCGAACTCCGAACATAATGGAAGTCAATGGGGACCCGGACTTTCGTGCTTTGTAAAGCCTCCTTATATGCTACATACCCCAAATTTACAGGGTATATGCATCTTGGGAGTGGGTACAAGAGGAAAAAAAATTTAGCAAAAAGAGCTTATAGTTTTTGAGAAAATCGATTTTAAAGTTTCAAAGGGAAAACTGTCTTTTAAATGCGGGAAATGTCTGTTTTCTTTGCACAGGTAACATGCTTTTTGTCGGCATGCAGTCATAAATATAATACATATAAGAGGTTCCAGGAAAAGGGACCGGTAACGCTAACCCAGCAGCAGCACACGTGATGGAACAGGGGGAGGGTGGCGCAGGAGGAGAAGGCCACGCTTTGAGACACAACAACCCAGGCCTTGCATGAGGACAAGAAGCGTGCGGATAGCAATTTGCGTTTTGTCGCCATGCAGTCATAAATGTAATACAGATGAGAGGTTCAATAAACAGGGACCGGAAACGCTAACCCATCACAGATGTTCATTGTTCATGTTACTTGGTTGGGGTCCGGGAGTGTTGCGTAGTCGTTTTCAATCCAGGATTGATTCATTTTAATTTGAGTCAGACGGTCTGCATTTTCTGTGGAGAGGCGGATACGCCGATCTGTGACAATGCCTCCGGCAGCACTGAAACAGCGTTCCGACATAACGCTGGCTGCTGGGCAAGCCAGCACCTCTATTGCGTACATTGCCAGTTTGTGCCAGGTGTCTAGCTTCGATACCCAATAGTTGAAGGGTGCAGATGGATTGTTCAACACAGCTATGCCATCTGACATGTAGTCCTTGACCATCTTCTCCAGGCGATCAGTGTTGGAGGTGGATCTGCACGCTTGCTGTTCTGTGTGCTGCTGCATGGGTGTCAGAAAATTTTCCCACTCCAAGGACACTGCCGATACCATTCCCTTTTGGGCACTAGTTGCGGCTTGTGTTGTTTGCTGCCCTCCTGGTCGTCCTGGGTTTGCGGAAGTCTGTCTGTCGGCGAACAACTGGCTAGAGGAGGGGGAGGATGTCAATCTCCTCTTTAAAGTCTCCACAAGGGCCTGCTGGTATTCTTCCATTTTGACCTGTCGGACTCTTTCTTCAAGCAGTTTTGGAACATTGTGTTTGTACCGTGGATCCAGAAGGGTATAAACCCAGTAATTGGTGTTGTCCAGAATGCGCACAATGCGTGGGTCGTGTTCAATGCAGTCCTAGGCCGAAGAGGTCATAGCCTAGGGTCACAAAAACCTGTTTATTTGGGCTATTTCAATGGTAGTGATGGTGACGTACATAAATATCAGCCATGGCCGTTAGCAACGTCTGAATTTCACGAAATGTCTCTAGAAGACATATTGTTAGACTTGGATTCCAAAGATGGGGTCCCTACATCTCTGCAAACCAGAGTTACAGGGGTCCAAAATTGGTAAAATCCCCCATAGACTTTCATTGCCTCCCTATTTCACTTTCCAAAATCTCACATCTTTTCAAAGGGCAATGGCTCAGCAGTACCAAATTTTCTAGCATTGTAGGGACCCTTAGGGGGAACATGACTGGTGAGTTTCGGGCCCCTAGGCCAAAGAGGTCATAGCCTAGGGTCACAAAAACCTGTTTATTTGGGCTATTTCAATGGTAGTGATGGTGACGTACATAAATCTCAGCTATGGCCGTTAGCAACGTCTGAATTTCACGAAATGTCTCATGCAGGTAGAAGACATATTGTTAGACTTGGATTCCAAAGATGGGGTCCCTACATCTCTGCAAACCAGAGTTACAGGGGTCCAAAATTGGTAAAATCCCCCGTAGACTTTCATTGCCTCCCTATTTCACTTTCCAAAATCTCACATCTTTTCAAAGGGCAATGACTCAGCAGTACCAAATTTTCTAGCATTGTAGGGACCCTTAGGGGGAACATGACTGGTGAGTTTCGGGCCCCTAGGCCAAAGAGGTCATAGCCTAGGGTCACAAAAACCTGTTTATTTGGGCTATTTCAATGGTAGTGATGGTGACGTACATAAATCTCAGCCATGGCCGTTAGCAACGTCTGAATTTCACGAAATGTCTCATGCAGGTAGAAGACATATTGTTAGACTTGGATTCCAAAGATGGGGTCCCTACATCTCTGCAAACCAGAGTTACAGGGGTCCAAAATTGGTAAAATCCCCCATAGACTTTCATTGCCTCCCTATTTCACTTTCCAAAATCTCACATCTTTTCAAAGGGCAATGGCTCAGCAGTACCAAATTTTCTAGCATTGTAGGGACCCTTAGGGGGATCATGACTGGTGAGTTTTGCCACTGCTGAGCCATTGCCCTTTGAAATGGTGTGAGATTTTGGAACGGTAAATAGTAGGCCCAATGAAAGCCTATGGGGGATTTT
Organism: Hyperolius riggenbachi; assembly: GCF_040937935.1. NCBI lineage: Eukaryota > Metazoa > Chordata > Amphibia > Anura > Hyperoliidae > Hyperolius > Hyperolius riggenbachi. The sequence goes on from NC_090656.1 coordinate 221,373,730, forward strand.
ACCAATTTTGGACCCCTGTAACTCTGGTTTGCAGAGATGTAGGGACCCCATCTTTGGAATCCAAGTCTAACAATATGTCTTCTACCTGCATGAGACATTTCGTGAAATTCAGACGTTGCTAACGGCCATGGCTGAGATTTATGTACGTCACCATCACTACCATTGAAATAGCCCAAATAAACAGGTTTTTGTGACCCTAGGCTATGACCTCTTCGGCCTAGGACTGCATTGAACGCGACCCACGCATTGTGCGCATTCTGGACAACACCAATTACTGGGTTTATACCCTTCTGGATCCACGGTACAAACACAATGTTCCAAAACTGCTTGAAGAAAGAGTCCGACAGGTCAAAATGGAAGAATACCAGCAGGCCCTTGTGGAGACTTTAGAGAGGAGATTGACATCCTCCCCCTCCTCTAGCCAGTTGTACGCCGACAGACTGACTTCCGCAAACCCAGGACGACCAGGAGGGCAGCAAACAACACAAGCCGCAGCTAGTGCCCAAAAGGGAATGGTATCGGCAGTGTCCTTGGAGTGGGAAAATTTTCTGACACCCATGCAGCAGCACACAGAACAGCAAGCGTGCAGATCCACCTCCAACACCGATCGCCTGGAGAAGATGGTCAAGGACTACATGTCAGATGGCATAGCTGTGTTGAACAATCCATCTGCACCCTTCAACTATTGGGTATCGAAGCTAGACACCTGGCACAAACTGGCAATGTACGCAATAGAGGTGCTGGCTTGCCCGGCAGCCAGCGTTATGTCGGAACACTCCCGGACCCCAACCAAGTAACATGAACAATGAACATCTGTGATGGCTTAGCGTTTCCGGTCCCTGTTTATTGAACCTCTCATCTGTATTAAATTTATGACTGCATGGCGACAAAACGCAAATTGCTATCCGCACGCTTCTTGTCCTCATGCAAGGCCTGGGTTGTTGTGTCTCAAAGCATGGCCTTCTCCTCCTGCGCCACCCTCCTCCTGTTCCATCACGTGTGCTGCTGCTGGGTTAGCGTTACCGGTCCCTTTTCCTGGAACCTCTTATATGTATTACATTTATGACTGCATGCCGACAAAAAGCATGTTACCTGTGCAAAGAAAACAGACATTTCCCGCATTTAAAAGACAGTTTTCCCTTTGAAACTTTAAAATCGATTTTCTCAAAAACTATAAGCTCTTTTTGCTAATTTTTTTTTCCTCTTGTACCCACTCCCAAGATGCATATACCCTGTAAATTTGGGGTATGTAGCATATAAGGAGGCTTTACAAAGCACGAAAGTTCGGGTCCCCATTGACTTCCATTATGTTCGGAGTTCGGGTCGAACACCCGAACATCGCGGCGATGTTCGGCGAACGTTCGCGAACCCGAACATCTAGGTGTTCGCCCAACACTAGTTACACCAGCATCATACAGGGAGGCTGGCTTCAGCATGTAGTGTTGTTGGTATAGTGATGAGCATAGCTGCCTTCCAAGCAGTTGACCTGGGTTCGATTCCTGGTCAAAGTATGTGAACTTGCTTTTGACATCCTACAAATCCCTGGAAGACCTGAGAGAGAGAAAGAGAGAGAGAGAGAGAGGTGGTGGTGGTGGTGGTGGTGGTGGTGGTGGTCTTTTTTGCCGAAATTGCATTAATCGGATCCGGATATCTGTGGAAATCCACGGATATCCGGGTAGGCGACCAAATACCCCCGGTTTGCTATTCGGATTAGGGTCCAGGTATCCGTAATCTGAATCCGGTCGTATAGCTGAAAAAAAGTTTGGATACCCGGGTTACCCGGATATCCAGAATCCTGATGAGCAGCACTGACGGGAGTATCACGGTAGCTGGGGGATAATATATTCCCCGACTTTTATCTGCACAATACTGCAGATCGCTTGACTCAGGTGCACGTAGCACCTAATCGCGCTGTGCACCTTTGCGTCCATGGTACGCAGCTTACATTATGGCTGCGCGTCATGGTTTCCATGGCAATAGCTCCCGTCTTTAGGTTCCTCCTATTTGACTACGTAGGCGGCGTCTCCGTCTCCAGGGTTACCAGCCTTTGCACCATAGGAAGTGATGCTTCCGGAAGGGGCGGAGCTTTGCTCTATTGTACGCTGGAAGACTCTCTTCCTCACTTTAGTGGTATGCGTGACCAAGCGACAGATGCGCAAAGGCCTTTGTCCTACCATCTAATGCCTACACCCACCTCCAGCACCGCTGACCCTGCTCCCACGGACACGTAAGAGGTGTCTTGCACCATGACTTTGTGATACTGGATTTTGTAATGTTATGAAGTGTTACCGTTGTCTGCAACTTTGAAACTTTGGCTGTCACTTTGGAAGTAACAAATTCATCAGACGGAAGGTGCACGCAAAAGATCCTTTTTTCTTGATTTGCAAATTTATTTACAGTTTGCCACATTATTTATAGCAGTTGTAAGTCAGAAAGCAAGATTCATCTTTAGAAATATCACTGGCAGCTGTAATATGTTGTCTCTGTTGCTGTTCTCAGGTGCTTGGAGACTCACTGGGAATGAGGCTCCTATTAAGGTTCTAGTAGGACAAGATGTGAAGATACCATGTTCTATCCCCGACCTCTCAACACCACTGGATCTAAGAAAAATCATAATAAGATGGACTCTCAGGTCACCACGTGGACACAAAATACCTGTTTATCACTTTGAAGAGTCCAGGCACACAGCAGTGAGACTTGGATCGAACATAGCTGATGAAGATATTAAAAAGGGTGATGCCAGTCTGAATATATCACAGGTTCAGATCAGTGATGATGGAGAATATACTTGTACCGTCACAGTTAACCCTAATGAGGGTTCAGCCATGACAAAAGTACAGGTGTCCGGTGAGTACATTTTTTTTTTTATTTTCAGTTTAAAGGATACCCGAGGTGACATGATGAGATAGACCTGTGCATGTACAGTGTCTAGCACACATAACTATGCTGTGTTCCTTTTTTTTCTTTCTCTGCCTGAAAGAGTTAGACAGGAACTGCCACTTACATACCTGATGTTTGAGTTAGGACTGGGTCAGACAACAGTGTGACCCTCACTGATTAAAAAAAAACAAAAATTACAACTATAATCTCACTTTCTTAGAAAATAATAGGCTTGATTCACAAAGCGGTGCTAACCTACTTAGCACGTCTAAAGTCTTTAGACGTGCTAACCAGGGTGCTAAGTAGGTTAGCACCAGATTTCTCAATCAGATCGCGCACAAAGTTTTGTGCGCAAAGTTTTGTGCGTGCAAAGTCCTATGCGCGTGCTGAGTCCCATAGGCTTTAATGGGCACTTCGCGCATAAAGTTTTACGCACGAAAAGCTCGTTTAGATGTGCTAAGGGGGTTTTCACAGGCGTGCTAACAGTTAGCACCGCTTTGTGAATCAAGCCCAATGGCTTTTAAGAGCAGGAAAGAGATAAAAAGGGCCAATAGTTCATAGATTTTAGCTCTGGCATACTTCGATGAACGTGTCATTGAACAAAAACAATAAAACAGTAAAAACTCAGTTTTCTCAGCACCCTGGAACTAGTCTGGAATATAACACAAATGATAATACAGTTCCCTAGTCTGGGGTGTGAGGGCGGTGATCTCAGCACCCTGGAACTATGATAGAGAATAACACAGTGATAAACAAAAGTAATCTGGCTCAGTGTGAATTCCCAGGTCCTCCTGGTTCAAATACACTGTTGGATCTGACTAAGGTCTGTATGCTTCCACGTAAGTGTTCGCAATGGCAGACAACCAGCAACTGACAAGCAAGCAGAATATATAGTTGCTGAACTCTGCTGCCCCCCCCCCCCCCGAGCCACTCAGCCAATCAGCCAATCATGAGTCTAGCAGGAACCAGCTGATCGTCCTGATCAGCTGACACTTCCCCTGCTGGTATAAAGGTCCTGACTTCTGGGCCGCGCGCGCGTAGCTCTCCTTTCGTCCATGTGGACTAACAGACCCAGCCACACCAAAGGCACGCTGCTGCGTACAAACCGCCACCTTAGACGTGGAAACAGCCGCTTTGCTGTTAGAACATGCGGCGGCTTTTCCGCGTTCTGCCACAGTCCCAGATGCGTGCCTACGCGTGCAAACCGCCGCATCGGACGCGGAATCAGCCGCCTTGCTTTCAGCACACGTGGCGGCTTTTCCGCGTTTTATCACAACTGGGAGATACTATTGTCTGATATAGATTTAGGCAAATTACTACCCTCAAAACCGAAATTTATTTACAAAAAGGCCCCAAACCTCAAGAGCCTTTTGGCTCCTAGCTGTGTAGAGCCAAAGAAACTGCCACCCAAATTTATGGGGTGGCAGAAGCCTGGATTTTTTCCATGTAGGGACTGCAAAGGCTGCAGGGAGGCCAAACCAGAAAGAGGGGCACACATTAGGGGATATTCTAATAATAGGACATTTAAGATAAGGGACTTTATCACGTGTAACGACAAATGTGTGGTATACGTGGCTTGGTGTCCTTGTGGATACCAATATGTTGGGCGAACCACAAGGCCTTTGAAAGAAGGAATTGGGGAGCATCTGAGAAATATCAGAAAGGGCCTAATGAGCCATACATTATCAGCTCACTTTAAGAGGGTGCACAAGGATCCGTCGTTACTTTCTTTCAGTGGGGTAGAAAAAATGGTCAAGCCTTGGAGGGGGGGGGGGGGGGGGGGGGGGACTTGGTGAAAGGGGTATCACAAAGAGAGACCAGATGGATCTATATGTTGGATACACTGAAACCGAAAGGGTTAAACACCGATATTGATTTAATTTGCTTTCTAAGTAACGATTGCGAAACCTAAAAGTGAGTAGAAGCCAATTCTGAAAACCCACAATACTGTCACTTAAAGCTAGAATGGGGTTATTGAATATTGAGGAAAAGGGGGGGGGGGGGTCACCTTTACTATTATCACTATATATATTTCTTGCACATGTTAATAAAAGTGGCTTTTTGGAAAAGGGCGATACTCACTTTTGTAGTTTGGAATTTTTGCAATGTGAGAAAGGAAATGTTGGAAAGATAAGTTTAGCACCAGTGGGTTTGTAGAATTTAGCAAAAAAAGATGATTTTGTATAGGGAATAAAGATAGTATGGAATACCTTTAGAGAAAGATATATGTGAAAAATGTGGTCTCTTGTATGTACTAATTTGCTGTTATGAAAATGAATGACGTGTAACAAAATGCTGTTAGGGCAAAATCCCACTGGCCCCCGGGGAAGCAGAGGCTGTGTAGAGGGAAAAAGCCTAGTAATTAGGCTAAATTCTCAATAGGAGATGTAGGAGGAGGAGCAGCCACCAGGGGGCATTGATGGAGACATCACTAGACAATGCGGCCAGAAGGCCGCATTGAAAGAGGAATGTACGCATCGAGTGATGCAGTTAGAGGAATAAACACTAGATGGCAATAGGTCTAGACCCAAGTGTTTATGCGACACTGGATTTGCGTTAGGATGACGCAGCGGGACTAGCGCTGCACGATGAGAAAACAGCATTACCAAGGAGGCGCGTGGCCAGAAGGAGTTCCGGGTAAGCGCTTCTCCATTGGTGGAGAGAGTGAGAGAGCCAGACATTCCGGGTTGGGGGTATGGGGAGGGGAATGGGAAAAAGGGGGGGACTTATTAGGTATAAAAGGTAGCTATCACACTGCCGCGCATGCTTCTGATAAGTCGCTACAGGCGATGAAAACGGTAAAGCGCAGCAGACGTGGAGGCAACACGGGGATACGTGAGGGGTCAGAGGGAGGCCAAACTAACTAGCGCAGCCAAGCCGACCCAGCGGCCCACGATTGGGGTGGAGCCCACTAAAACTCTGTGCCTTAAACTCCGGACACGTTTGTAAGTGTGCATTTCTTTTTAAAATTAAAGTGGTTTTACAATTTTACGCTATGGGAGCTTTGGTTATGTTTTTTTGAGGTGTATTGATACTGCAGCAGAGTGATCTTTGTGGAGGAGAATCCTTGAATGGCAGGGGGTGGCCAGATGACCCCATAAGCGCTGGAGACCTATCTAACAGAGGGTCATTTGTATGCGGTGCGTTCCCACTGCGTGGGGTGTGGTGGAGGTGATTTACCGCAAGAATTGGTCACTGCAACCTGGAGGTCATTTAGGAAGAACTCCACACTACTTGTCTTGTAGGACTGTCTTGCATGAGAAAGAGAGACACTTGTTTTGCAGTATCTAAGTGCGCAGCTATTGGTTGAATATTGAGAGGTGGAGATCAGCAGAGATTGACTGGATTGGAGGCAGAGTTACTGCACACAGCTCTGCCTCCCCCAGGCAGTAAAATCTCCGACCTGCAAAGTTCCATGACTTTGCAGGTCGGAGATTTTGCTGCCTGGAGAAGCAGAGCTGTGTGCAGTAGCTATGTCTTTGCTATAAATCACATATTCTGCTGCAGGACTTCCGTGAATGCTCTTGAAATTTAATGCTGAAGAGGACTAAAGAAGAAAATCAAGTAAAAAAAAAGAGACTTCAGTGTCTCCTTAATGAATCAAGCCAATAGTGTGAAGCAGGGGTGTAACTAGAAATCAATGGGCCCCTTGCGAAACTTTGGAAGGGGCCCCCTCCTGCTGGGGGTAGACCAGCACTGTACAAATGACCCGGACGAACACTGAATAGGGATTGTGTACATATGATTCCTTATCAGTGGCTGAGCAGATGCAGTCATTAGAACAATTGTGCAGAGAGCAGAAAGTTTTTTTTCTCTCTGTGCCCTTAGTTGTCAGTCTTTCAGGGAAGGGCCCCTTGTGGCTTCTGGGCCCTCCTGCGGCTATATCCCTTGCAGGGTCTATTGTTACACCCCTGGAGTGAAGACTGTTTTAGGTTAATGAAAGAGCGTTTACATATATATCAAGTATACTTACTACAGTTTGTTATATGTCCTCCACAATTGTTGCTGAGTCATAAATATTATAACCTGTTTTAATCCGCAAGTACATGGCTGGGTTCTATCTTCCAGCTTTGCAAGTTCTTGTAACCCTGATCCCATTTTTTTTTTTTGGGGGGGGGGGGGGGGAGGAGGAGGGGGGGTGATTATGATTTGATGTCCAGTAACTAATGCATGATGTGTTGCTGGGATCTTTGTTAGTGATGCTGGGTACTTACTGTATGTCTTCTTTTACAGTTAAGCCCCAGATTGAATTGTCATCCACTGAAATAGCTGTTACACTTGGAGAGGAGAAGTCTGCTATTTGTAAAGTTACCAAGTTTTACCCAGATCTCATGGAGGTCATTTGGGTGAAGTACAGTAAACATTCTGGAACCAGATCACCGATGGTGGACTCTTATCTGTCTAAGCAAGTAAGGAATGATGACGGGACATACAGAGTAACTAGTCAGCTGGCCGTGAAGCCCTCCAGCCTGGATGAAGATGGAGATGTATATTCCTGCACTTTGACACACAGATCCCTGGAGAGAGACCTGTCCCAGAACCTCACACTGAGAATAAAACGTGAAGGTAAAGCAGTGTTAATAATGTCCAAAGCTTATTGGTTAAATAGTTTAACAAAAAGAAGAGTAAAACTAAATGCTAAAGGGCTTTTTAGTTGTAATACAAGTATGTAGTGTGAAATGTGCATTAAATTTTACATACAGTGGCTTGCAAAAGTATTCGGCCCCCTTGAAGTTTTCCACATTTTGTCACATTACTGCAACAAACCTGCATCAATATTATTGGAATTCCACGTGAAAGACCAATACAAAGTGGTGTACATGTGAGAAGTGGAACGAAAATCATACATAATTCCAAACATTTTTTACAAATAAATAACTGCAAAGTGGGGTGTGCGTAATTATTCAGCCCCGAGTTAATACTTTGTAGAACCACCTTTTGCTGCAATTACAGCTGCCAGTCTTTTAGGGTATGTCTCTACCAGCTCTGCACATCTAGAGACTGAAATCTTTGCCCGTTCCTCTTTGCAAAACAGCTCCAGCTCAGTCAGATTAGATGGACAGCGTTTGTGAACAGCAGTTTTCAGATCTTGCCACATATTCTCTATTGGGTTTAGATCTGGACTTTGACTGGGCCATTCTAACACATAGATATGTTTTGTATTAAACTATTCCATTGTTGAGCTGGCTTTATGTTTAGGGTCGTTGTCCTGCTGGAAGGTGAACCTCCGCCCCAGTCTCAAGTCTTTTGCAGTCTCTAAGAGGTTTCCTTCCAAGATTGCCCTGTACTTGGCTCCATCCATCTTCCCATAAACTCTGACCAGCTTCCCTGTCCCTGCTGAAGAGATGCACCCCCCGAGCATGATGCTGCCACCACCATATTTGACAGTGGGGATGGTGTGTTCAGAGTGATGTGCAGTGTTAGTTTTCTGCCACACATAGCGTTTACATTTTTCCCAAAAAGTTCCATTTTGGTCTCATCTGACCAGAGCACCTTCTTCCACATGTTTGCTTTGTTCCCCACATGGCTTGTGGCAAACTGCAAACAGGACTGCTTATGCTTTCTGTTAACAATGCCTTTCTTCTTGCCACTCTTCCATAAGAGCCAACTTTGTGCAGTGCACGACTAATAGTTGTCCTATGGACAGATTCCCCCGCCTGAGCTGTAGATCTCTGCAGCTCGTCCAGAGTCACCATAGGCCTCTTGACTGCATTTCTGATCAGCGCTCTCCTTGTTCGGCCTGTGAGTTTAGGTGGATGGCCTTGTCTTGGTAGGTTTACACTTGTGTCATACTCCTTCCATTTCTGAATGATCGCTTGAACAGTGGGATCCTTGGGATGTTCAAGGCTTTGGAAATCTTTTTGTAGCCTAAGCCTACTTTAAATTTCTCAATAACTTTATCCCTGACCCGTCTGGTGTGTTATTTGGACTTCATGGTGTTGTTGCTCCCAATATTCTCTTAGACAACCTCTTAGGCCGTCACAGAACAGCGGTATTTGTACTGACATTAGATTACACACAGGTGCACTCTATTTAGTCATTGTCTATGGGCAACTGACTGCACTCAGACCAAAGGGGGCTGAATAATTACACACACCCCACTTTGCAGTTATTGATCTGTAAAAAAAATGTTTGGAATCATGTATGATTTTCGTTCCACTTCTCACGTGTACACCACTTTGTATTGGTCTTTCATGTGGAATTCCAATAAAATCAATTCATGTTTGTGGCAGTAATGTGACAAAATGTGGAAAACTTCAAGGGGGCCGAATACTTTTGCAAGCCACTGTATTTAAAGCTATCCTCCAATGGGTTGATGAAAGCTCAGTAAGTTCAGTAAGTGGTAAGGTGTTATGTAATGTACTGTAGTTTACAGTAGCATACCTAAAGACCTCTAGGCCCCAATGTGGAATTTGGACCGCATGGCCCCCCCTTCCATTCCTACCTTAAAGAGACTCTGTAACAAATTGTTTATCTTTATTTCTTCTATGCTATAAGTTCCTATGCCTTTTCTAATGTGGTCTGGCTTACTGCAGCTTTTCCTAATTGCACAGTAGCTGTGTTATCTCTGTTATATGATCTAATCTTCTCTCTATAGTCGGCACAGTCAGGCTGAGGCAGTCAGACTGGAATGTGCAGGGCTGCTTGTGATTAGCTAGAAGCTGTACACACCCCCTGCAGGCTCTGTGTGACTAACACACTCTGCTTAGCTGAGCCTATTAGAAGCTGGTTAGTTTGTTTGTAAACACTGCCTAAAACTGGCAATTACAAGCCAGGTTTGCAGCAGAGAATGGCAGAAACAGCACAGAGGGGACCAGGAGCACATAATGAATAGAATGGTATGCTTTTTATTGTAAGAATTTCAGAGTACAGATTCTCTTTAAAGCGGAATATGACCCTGCATTTCAACTTTGCTCTGGAAGGGTTACACAGGGCTTTAAAGTTCCTGGAGATTTCTGCAGACGCATCCGAAGCTGACATAGATACATTTTGTTTACATAAATGTATCTAAGTGTTGAATGTGACTCATCTCTCTGACTGAGAATGAGTTGGAGGACAGCCAAAGAGTGTCTAACATTTCTCAATAGATACATATAACTAAATAGAATGTAATCTGATCTTCTGCATATCTCTCCACGGAACTTTAAACCTCTGTGTTTAACCCTTCCAATGCTGGTCTAGTAAAAAAAAAAAATGCTTTTTGCATATAATATGCTGTAAATAATGTTTTAGAGCAAAGTTGAAATGCAGGGTTATATTCCGCTTTAATGTGCTTCCTCCCACACCATTATAGTAGCCAGATGTGCCTCCACCATCTCAGTATCGTAGCCATATGGCCTCCCCTCTCCAGTATGTTAGCTATGTGTCCCTAACCTAACCTGCCCTATACCTATGCCTAACACTAACCCACCAGTGTTTTCAGGCCATGATCACGCTCGTGATCGTGGTAGAAAGCCGTGATTAGTTAGGTCGTAATTGGGCGGAAATGAAGTCCCTGGGTCAATCAGAGGCCCTTCAGCCAAGCCCTAGCAACCAATCATAGGAGGGAAGTGGGAGGGATAGCGGACCCGCTGCCAGCATGCATATGGCAGCGGGCTCCGCTTCTGAGACTCTTACCGCCGGCGTGCCGCCGAGCGGGGCTGTGCGGTTGGCGGAATCGACCGGAGACCCACTGGAGGGTTATCTCTGAGGCTTGCCTCTCCGAGACGCTTGCCCCAAGCAGACGATTACTGCTAGGGGTCGAGATTCCTCATTCTGCCTGGTTAGAGGATCTCACACGTTTGTGATATATTACTGTCTTTATTGTGTTTCTTTTGCTGAGGTGTCAAGAGGTTAGCAAATTACCTGTATTATTGGTGATTCTGCAGATCATCAATAATCAGGTATTTATCTGCATTCTTGGTGATACTGCAGATCGCCAATAATCAGATTCTCTCTGTGCGCTGACACCAATCGTTACAGAACAGCAGACCACTAGTATGGATGCATTACGCAGTCAGATCGAGACTCTAACCACCTCACTTAACAACCTCATTGAGGTGGTTAATTCGCAACAGACTCAGATCACCCAATTGGCTGGGTCTGTACGGGTCTTGCAGAAGACTGTGGCCACTGTGCAATCCCCTCCGGTCACAGATGTCAGTGCCCGAAAAGTTTTCAGGGCAAAGATCCGACTTCCAGAACTTTCGTAACCGGGTTATGTCTTATTTTGAGCTACGACCAACGTTGTCAGGTTCTGAGCAGCAAAGGGTGACCTTCATTAAGACCTTATTGTCCGGGGACTCACAAACCTGGGCATATGATCTGTCGCCGAGGATACAGCACTGACGTCAGTTGAGGAGTTCTTTAAAGCGATGGCTATAATTTATGATGACCCGGATGCTTCGATCAATGCTGAGAGGAAGCTCAAAACTCTCAAGCAGGGTCGAGATTCGGTTGAAGTTTATGCGGCCGAGTTCAGAAGGTGGGCTGTGTCATCAAGGTGGGGGTCCTACGCCTTATTAGACTGCTTCCTCTCAGGCCTGTCAGACGCAGTCTCTGAATTAATGTTAGGACACCCAGAACCCAAGTTCGTCGACGACGACATTTCCTTGGCGATACGTGCGGACCGTAGATTGCGCTATCAGCGCCAATCGAGGGGCAGGAATGCAGTAAGAGCTTTTTCTTATGCATCCGCATCACCTACCCCTCCTACTGACGAGCCGATGCAAATGGGACATTCTCGGTTGACTCGGGCTGAGAAAGAGCGCAGAAGGGCAGAAAATCTTTGTTTATATTGCGCAGAGCAGGGTCATATTGCTCGAAATTGCCCCAGGAAATCGGGAAACGCTGCTGTCTAGGTGTAGTTAGAGGTAATACACAGAGCTTACCTCTAAGTCAGAATAATCGGTTACTCCTCCCGTGTTCCAGTTCCTGGGGGAATTTTACTGTTTGTACTGAAGCTTTCGTGGACTCTGGGTCCGCGGCCAATTTTATAGATTACGAGTTCATGAAAGGACTGGGTGTTCCCTTACAGCCCTTAGACCGACAAATAGTCGTCACAGCAGTGGATGACTCTCCCCTACAGTGTAGACAACCTCTCTCTCAGACCCCAAGGTTGTCATGCACGATAGGGGTTCTACATAAGGAGAGTTTACAGTTTCTTGTTTTTTGCGCATGGCAACCTTCACTGTAATTCTCGGTATGCCCATTCCCCACAGATAGATTGGGCCTCAGGTCAGCTACTCAGCTGGTCACCTTATTGCCATACTCAGTGTTTGGGGAAGATTGCCATTTGTGCCGCCAAGATAGAGGTTAAGGGGGTACCAGCACAATACACTGAGTTTACAGATGTGTTCTGTCCTAGGTCCGCTGATAAACTCCCACCACATCGGAGTTTTGATTGCCCCATCGACCTAAGATCTGGTTGTATGCCCCCTAGGGGTCATCTCTATAATATTTCCGGACCAGAGAAACTGGCAATGTGGGAATACATTACGGAGAACCTGGCAAAGGGGTTCATCCGCCCTTCTCGGTCACCAGCCGGGTGTTATAATTTAAGTAGGCCTCAGTTATTTGTAAAATAACATAAAATGTGTTTTATGTAAAAGGCTTGTCCGCAGAGTATGCCTTTAAAATAAATAGAGTTTCTTGTGATGCAGGCAGAAGCATCCCGGTGTCTGCGTGTAGCAGATGAAACACGCAGATACCGAGAACCTGGTTCTGAAAGAAGGCCACAGGCCTGCACTGACCTCAACATGTACACCACAAGAACAATCAACATAGGCCATGTTTACCAAAATACCACATTCCAGTAAGTAAGGGAAAAGTGACATTAAATATTAATCAAGTAGGTGGGTATTATGACACCACGAGGGGGCTCAGCCAATAGTCGGGTCTGGGGGATGGCGAAGATGAGGTCACATTTAACTCTTTCCTAGTCGGTATTAAAGAAGCGGACGAGCTGAAAGAGCTCGCTCTGATTCCTGCTCTGCTTCCTACTTCATGCTACCTAGATGCTGACTGGGACCTCTAAGTATTTCCATTCTATATGTAATCTGATCTAATGTATGTTGTACATAGGTAGTCTAGAGTAACGTAGTCTAGAAAGAAGATAACTGACTAATATTCAGGAGGAAGGTTAGCCAAGACCTTAAACATGCGGATCTGCTTTGCTAGGATATGATGAACTATATCTGTATATTTGTGTAGTTAATAAGCTCCTTAAATACTGAAGAAGCCTGAGAAAAGTCTATCTCCTGCTTGCTGTGTTGAGAGTCAAGTTATCTCACAGTCGGTGAGACGCAACTGTAAGAAGTTGCTGGTGCCGGATCTAAAGGTGATTTATAACAGTTTATAACAATGTGTGAGAAAACGCGGAAAAGCCGCCGCGAGTACTCAGAGTAAGGCGGCTGATTCCACGTTCAACATGGCAGCTGGCGCGCATGGGCCTGCATCCACTAGCCTGACGGAGCGCGGAGAAACAGCCGCATGCCCAGTGAACAAGGCGGCGGATTCCGCATCCGACGCGGCGGTTTGCACGCATGGGCCTACCACTAGCAGTACGGCTGAACGCGGGGAAACCACCGCATGCTCTGACAGCGGTGCGGCTGGCTCCGCGTTCAAACCTACAGATGCATTACAACACGTCTGGTGTGGCTGGGTCTGATAGTCCACACAGGTTCAGAAGGACGCGCGCGCTGAGAGACAGAGCCTTTATGGCAGTCAGAAGGGTGTCAGCTGATCTAGCCGATCAGCTGACAATTCTATCAGTTTTCATTGGTCCAGCACTTAGGGGAGGCGCTGGAGAGCGCGTGGGTATATATAGTGGGTGCTGGTCATTTCTCTGGTGTCTGGCATTGCGATCACTACGTGGTAGCACTCAGACCTTGTCAGTATCTGTGATATTATCTGTGTTGTTATCTAGACCAGTTCCTAGGTGTTGATGATCAAGGACCTCACACCTCAGTCTAGGTAAAACTGTATATTATCTGTGTTATTATCTAGACCAGTTCCTAGGTGTTGTTGACCAGGGACCTCACACCTCAGACTAGGAATTAGCTTTACCATCTAGTTATACTCAGACCAGTTCCAGGGTGTTGATGATCAAGGAGCTCACACTCAAGACACTAGGCTTTGTTGATTATTTGTTATGACCTTCTGCTTTCCTGACTACTGTTCTGATCTCTGATTAGGTACTTCGCTATATCTGATACTCTGTTGCCGAACTTGGCTTGTCTTAGGATTCCGCATCTGTCTCTTGTCTCTGTCCCTGATCTGTCTGTCTGTTGCCGACCCGGCTTGCCCGACCTCGAGAGCTATCTCCTCAGTCTAGAGATAGCTCACAGACCTGTGGGTGACACCCTTCCTTGGTGTCACTCACACTCTGTCCTTCCTACTCCTAGCCTGACCCCTCCCTCGGGAGAGTCTCAGGCTTGCGGAAGGAACGTGTTACTGTGCAGTACACCTTACTGCTGTGCACCTGCTCCTCAGGTGCAGTCCTCAAAGTATTTCTGTTGCACCAAACACTCTTATCACCCAGGTGTCCAGAGGTTAGAGATATGTCTGATTATCGGTGATACTGCAGATCATCAATAATCGGGGATATATCTGTATTCTCGGTGATACTGCAGATCACTGGTAATCAGACCCTCTCTGTGTTACACCGATCGTTACAGAACGCCAGACCATAAAATGCAAATGAACGCACACACCGACCGTCTGGGCGCACTTACCACTTCGGTGGATACCATCAACCAAGTGCTGGGTAATCGCCGGGCGTTAATTGACGCTTTGTCCGGGTCTTTACAAACCCTCCAGACGGCTGTGGATGAAGTGCGATCTCCTCCTAGCACAGACATACGCATGCCTGTACCTGAAAATTTTTCTGGTCACAGATCTGATTTCCGAAATTTTAGCAGTAGAGTGTTATCATACTTTAAGTTGAGACCTAGATCTTCAGGAACTATGGCCCAAAGGGTCACATTTATTAAGACTTTGTTATCAGGTGATTCTCAGACCTGGGCGTACAGTCTACCCGCTGGAGACTTAGCCCTAACCTCTGTATATGAATTTTTTAAAGCCATGGCAATAATTTACGACGATCCAGATATTGCCTCGACTTCTGAGCGGAAGCTCAAGTTGTTACGTCAAGGCAAGAGTCCGGTCGAGGAGTACGCTGCTGAATTCAGAAGGTGGTCAGTATCAGCCAGGTGGGACACCTTTGCCCTGTTAGATTGGTTTTTATCAGGGTTGTCAGATGAGGTCTCTGATCTTATGTTAAGTCAGCCTGAACCTAAGACCATTGATGAGGCCATTTCATCGGCCATCAGGATCGACCATAGGCTACGTTATCAGAGACAGACCCGGGGTAGAAACCATGTTAGGATGGTGTCCTACGCTGCGCCTCCGGTGACTCCACCTCCTCCCGTTTCACCTCCACCCGAACCAGTGCAGATTGGTCGGTCAAAGTTGTCCCAAGTGGAGCGGAGACGCAGGATTTCAGAGCAGTTATGTCTTTATTGTGCAGAGGGGGGTCATAAAGTACAGAATTGCCCTAAGAAATCGGGAAACGCTATTGCCTAGGAGTAGTTGGGGGTAATACCCTAGGCGCACAACTTTTACCCCTAGATGATAAAAGGTTGCTTCTTCCTTGTACGATAACATGGGAGGATAAATCTGAAGTCACTGAGGCCTTCGTTGATTCGGGCTCAGCGGCTAATTTTATGGATTACGAATTTGCTAAGAAATTGGGTATTCCGCTCACCCCGGTAACGCCACCTATCCAGGTTACGGCAGTGGATGATTCCCCCCTGCAACGTAGCCGTCCTCTGTCTCAGACACCAGAGGTGGGAGTCACTATAGGGGTGCTGCATAGGGAGAAGTTGTGTTTTTTTTTGTATTACACATGACAACCTCCACTATCATCCTTGGCATGCCTTGGTTACACCTTCACTCCCCTCAGATTAATTGGGCCACTTGTCAGCTAACAAGCTGGTCAGACCATTGTTTTCATCATTGTTTAGTGAGGGTAACCTTGGGTCAGACCAGGATCCATGTGGAGGGAGTACCGGAACAATATTCTGAATTTTCAGATGTGTTTTGTCCCACTCTAGATCTGCTCACTAGGTGTGTGTGGTGGCCGACTGGCCGTCATTGGCTTCAGATTGTAGAGAGTTTGTCAGTCGTAGTAGAGGGCCAGACAGAGTTTGAAGTTGAAAAGATTTTGGATTCTCGCTTGGTACAAAATTCTGTGCAGTATCTGGTCCATTGGAAGGGGTATGAGGTGGAGGACAGGTCTTGGGTACCAGAGGGTCGCATGCATGCCGAGAGATTGAGGAAGAGGTTTCATCAGTTACATCCTGAGAAACCAGGTGGGAAGTGTCCGGAGTCCACTCCTCAAGGGGGGGGGGGGTACTGTGAGGGATAGCGGACCCGCTGCCAGCATGCATTTGGCAGCGGGCTCCGCTTCTCACTCTTACTGCCGGCGTGCTGCCGAGCGGGGCTGTGCGGTCGGCGGAGTCCGTATGCTCAGCGGACTCCGCCGTGCAGTTGCCTTCTGTGGGGTCCCTTTCGCCGGCACTTACCCGCTGCATAACGCGCGCGTGAGTTGCCAGGATCTTTATGCCTCGAGACGGGGAGTCAGCTGACCAGGCCAGTCAGCTGACTCCATCTCCGCTGGTGATTGGCTGGGGCTCTGGGGCGGCGCAGGGCAGCTCACTTGCTACAAATAGGACTTGCTAGTCAGTAGCAAGTTGTCTGCTGTCGTGAATACACTTCTGTGTAAGCGCTCAGACCTTAGTTCAATGCCCTGGTGTTGATGCTAAGGATTTCACACCTTAGTTAGGATTGTATTTGATATTATCTGTGTTTGACTCCGGCTATCCTTGACTACTCTCTCGCTCTACGCTATTGTACCTCTGCTATCTGATTCTTGTTGCCGACCTCTGCCTGATTACCGATTACCGTATATACTCGCATATAAGCCGACCCGCATATAAGCCGACCCCCCAACTTTTCCCTGAAAAAACTGGGGAAAATGATTGACCCCCAAATAAGCCGGGGGTAGGAAATGCTGGATTGGTGCAGCCCCCCAGTGTGTCCCAGTATAGCTAGTATAGTGCCCAGTAAAGGTAGGTAGTGTCCAGTATAGCTAGTATAGTGCCCAGTATAGCTAGTAAAGTGCCCAGTATAGCCAGTATAGTGCCCAGTATGGGTAGGTAGTGCCTCAGTTTAGCTAGTATAGTGCCCAGTTTAGCTAGTATAGTGCCCCAGTATGGCTAGTAAAGTGCCCAGTTTAGCCAGTATAGTGCCCAGTTTAGTTAGTATAGTGCCCAGTTTAGCCAGTATAGTGCCCAGTTTAGCTAGTATAGTGCCCAGTTTAGCTAGTATAGTGCCCAGTTTAGCCAGTATAGTGCCCAGTTTAGCCAGTATAGTGCCCAGTTTAGCCAGTATAGTGCCCAGTTTAGCCAGTGTAGTGCCCCAGTATGGCTAGTAAAGTGCCCAGTTTAGCTAGTATAGTGCCCAGTTTAGCTAGTATAGTGCCCAGTTTAGCCAGTATAGTGCCCAGGTTAACCAGTATAGTGCCCAGTTTAGCCAGTATAGTGCCCAGTTTAGCCAGTATAGTGCCCAGCATAGGTAGGTAGTACTCCCGCCCTCACCCCCCCCCCCCCCCGCTCCCCGCTCCCCCCGCTGCTATTACCTGCAGGCAGCGGCCGCTTCCTAATACGCATTCCCCTTCTGTAACTTTGCAGCGTGAATGACAGCAGCGCGCCCGGCGCTGCTGCTGTGACGATGCAGAGTGCAGGAAAGAGCGCGGCTCCCTATAGCGGCGATCTGTATCGCCGTTACCAAGGGAACCGCTCTTTCCTGCCCCTGCATCATCACAGCAGCAGCGCCGGGCGCGCTGCTGTGATACACGCTGCAAAGTTTCAGAAGAGGAACGCGGATTAGGAAGCGGCCGCTGCCTGCAGGTAATAGCAGCGGGGGGAGCGGGAAGGGGGGGGGGAGCGGGGCGCGGAACACCCACCACCCACCACTAACCACTATACCACTAGGGAAGACTCGCATACAAGCCCGACCCCCCCAACTTTTGACCCCCTTTTTGGGGGTCAAAAATTCGGCTTGTATGCGAGTATATACGGTATTCTTCTGCCTTCTGCTCCTATACCGCTGCCGCCATCTCTGTTGCTGAAGCTTCGCCTGCCTGACCTTTCTCCCTTCAGTGGAACTGAGGCTTGCCTCTCCGAGACGCTTGCCCCAAGCAGACGATTACTGCTAGGGGTCGATATTCCTCATTCTGCCTGGTTAGAGGATCTCACTCACGGGATTCCCATTCAGAGGTAACCACACCTCTGAGGAATTACTGTGTGGTGGACATTTCCACACTTTTGTGATATATTACTGTCTTTATTTTTTCTTTTGCTGAGATGTCCAGAGGTTAGCTAATTACCTGTATTATTGGTGATTCTGCAGATCATCAATAATCCGGTATTTATCTGCATTCTTGGTGATACTGCAGATCGCCAATAATCAGATTCTCTCTGTGCGCTGACACCAATCGTTACAGGAAGGCTATGCCCTCCCCTCCTGTATATAAAGCGGCGGCCATCTTAAAAAGCTCCGTCCTTGCTAGACTGTGGCACTGAGAGGATCATCTCCAGGCCATTTGTTGCTAAAGCAAGCATGTTTTGTGTTAAAAACAGTGTTTTAGTCTTAACATTGCGCTTATACTGTATTTGATACTTGTATTCAGCTAGCTAGTAGAGATGTCGCGAACCTTCGATTTTCAGTTCGCAAACCCTGTTCGCGAACCTTCGCGGAAGGTTTGGTTCGCAAAAAAGTTTGCGAACTGCAATAGACTTCAATGGGGAGGCGAACTTGGAAAACTAGAAACACTTATGCTGGCCACAAAAGTGATGGAAAATATGTTTCAAGGGGTCTAACATCTGGAGGGGGGACATGGCGGAGTGGGATACACGCTAAAAGTCCCGGGGAAAAATCTGGATTTGATGCAAAGCAGCGTTTTAAAGGCAGAAATCACATTGCATGCTAAATTGCAGGCCTAAAGTGCTTTAAAACATCTTGCATGTGTATACATCAATCAGGTAGTGTAATTAGTGTACTGCTTCACACTGACACACCAAACTCACTGTGTAACGCACCACAAACAGCTGTTAGTGTAGTGACGGCCGTGCCGGACTACTGCGCACCATGGCGAGGATTGCTCTTCCTCACTCAGTGATGTCTAGTTAGGTAATGTTTGTCTGCCTTATCAATTCGATGGTTCTTTCTCTACCATTGTTAAAGTTTACATCTATTTTTTTTACATTACATTTTCTACTTGCTGTTCAGTACCTGCAACGAGAATCTATTATGGAGGGCAAGTCTGCCATTGTGACCAAGGGTAATGGCGGGGGAACCCTTCCTGGTGTGATTCCAGTCCGGAATTGGAGCCTAACAAACGGTCGGCTACCACCACACATCCTTTGCAAGGAGGGCAGCAGGCATGCCCGCCCCGAGGTAGTGACCAAAAATAACAATACGGGACTCGGGAGGCCCTGCTGTTTTTGAAATGAATTGACTTTAAATCCTTTAACGGGATTCAGTTATGGAAGGCAAGTCTGCCATTGTCACCACGGGTAATGGCTTGAAGTGGGAGCCTGCTGAGACCCATGCTGTACCTGCCCTGACCGTGCTTTGCAGACCAGGCATCTGTGGTCAGGTGGACCCTTGACCCAGCGGAAGACAAATCAAGTCGAAAGCATTTGCCAGGAACGTTTTATGGAGGACAAGTTTGCCATTTTTTTCAATTGTGTGAAACCGTTTGATGGTACTATAGTCTCAGTACCATGGTGATTAGTGACCACTGACCACGGGTAATGGCCAGGGAATCCGGTTTCTATTGCGTTCCGGAGTTGGAGCCTAAGAAACGGCTAACACCACACATCCAGGCAAAAAGGGCAGCAGGCATGCCCACCCCGAGGTATTGGCCAAAAATAACAATACGGGACTCGAGAGGCCCTGCTGTTTTTGGAAAGAGTTGGCTTTAAATCCTTTAACAAGAATCAGTTATGGAGGGAAAGTCTGATGGTGCCTTCACTGCGATTCACCAGGTTTGTCTCCGGCGAGAATCTGTTATGGAGGTCAAGTCTGCCATTGTGACCACTGACCATAGGTAATGGCGGCCTAAGAAATGGCTACCACTACACATCCAGGCAAGGAGGGCAGCAGGTATGCCCGCCCCGAGGTAGTGACCAAAAATAACAATACAGGACTCAGGAGGACTTTTGAGGCCCTAATTGTAATGAATCAACTTTAAATCCTTTAACGGAAATCAATTATGGAGGGCAAGTCTGCCATCCATTTAAGTGCAAGTTATGCACTGACTGCCCGGTATAATAGAATGTGCAGTCAGTCACAGATGCAGTGAAAGGTATGCAGTGACTGCAAACAGTCATTTGTGTAGTGACGGCCGTGCTGGACTGGTGCGCACCATGATGAGAGGGCAGGTGATGGTGGCTTTACAGCCCATATGGTCGCCCGGCTGATGTAGCTGAATGACAGAACAGTGACTGTCCAGCTGACCAAATTTGGTCTGACCACAATAAAGAAACGACCTTATTATCTTTGGTGTGCCACCCCCACCCGAGACACTCATATAGCCGGTGGTCATTGCTTCATTGTGATACGCAAGGCCCTTCACCGCGGCAAGGTAATGATCATGAAGGGGGATGGGCACATGTACATGCCTTTTGTTTTTTTGTTGCAGCAGCCCGCAGTGCAGCCAGAAAAATTAGGCAGGCATGTACGCGCACCAGAAAAATTAGTGTAGCGGACGCTGCTAGCAGCGGCCTTAAAAATTCAGGAATCTGCCTAGAGTCCTGGACCCTGTTGGTGGTGGCGGAGAAGGCAAGTGGCCTGCAGGCAGAGATGCTTTGTGTGGGGACTGACTTAGTCTTCGGTCGTGCAGTAGCCCTCTGTGATCCATTCCTAATTCATTTTGATAAAGGTCAGGTACTGAACACTGTCGTGACTTAGGCGACTACTCTTCTCAGTGACAATGCCTCCAGCTGCACTGAAGGTCCTTTCTGACAGGACGCTTGCGGCAGGGCAAGAGAGAAGTTGGATGGCAAATTGGGACAGCTCTGGCCACAGGTCAAGCCTGCACAACCAGTAGTCCAAGACAAAGACAAGACAAATAACATTTATATTGCGCTTTTCTCCTTGCGGACTCAAAGCGCCAGAGCAGAGCAGCAGCCACTAGGGCGAGCTCTATTGGCAGTAGCAGTGTAAGGGACAGTGGCGTAGCTAAGGAGCTGTGGGCCCGGATGCAAGTTTTACATTGGGGCCCCCCAAGCACTCTATTCATAACAATTGATACGACGCACCAAAACCTGCCAATGGCAACTACAGTGTCTGAGGTGCAAGAAGGGAATGGGGAGCAGCTTGTTAATGATTACTATTATCCAAGGTATCTATAGAAGTGATAATTATGAGCACAGGACCAATAGAGAGCTAATACTGTAGTTGAGGGAGGGCCCTTTTAGGGCCCCTCTGGCCCAAGGGCCCCGATGCGGTCGCTACCGCTGCACCCCCTATTGCTACGCCCCTGGTAAGGGAGACTTGCCAAAGGTCTCCTACTGAATTAGTGCTGGCTTACTGAACAGGCAGAGCCGAGATTCGAACCCTGGTCTCCTGTGTCAGAGGCAGAGCCCTTAACCATTACACCATCAGCCAAGGGTTCATCGTCGCTGCTCGCAGTGTCTACATCCACACTCAAGGCCAGGTAGTCGGCTACCTGCCAGTCCAGGCATTGGTGGAGGGTGGATCCGGAAGGACTATGGTGAGGAGTTGGACTAAAGAATGTCCGCATGTCCGACATCACCCTCAGATCGCTGGAGCGTTCTGTCCTTGCCTGCGTGGACTTGGGAGGAGGAGGATTACTGCCAGTGGTACCCTGATTGCGTTGTGCAGCCACATCACCCTTAAACGCATTGTAAAGCATCACTGAAAGCTTGTTCTGCAAGTGCTGCATCTTTTCCGCCTTGTGTTGAGTTGGTAACAGGTCCGCCACTTTGTGCCTGTACCGAGGATCTAGTAGCGTGGCCACCCGGTACAGGTCATTCGCCTTGAGTTTTTGGATACGGGGGTCCCTCAACAGGCTGGACAACATGAAAGAGGCCATCTGCACAAAGCTGGATGCAGATGTACTCTCCATCTCCTCTTGCTCTTCCTCAATGATGGGACGCAACTCCTCTTCCTCCCCCCAGCCACGAACAATCGCACGGGAACGTGAAGCAGAAGCCCCTGTGACGGCTGCCGCGGTTGTTCTTCTTCTGCCACCTCTTCCTCCTCCACAGAAACACCTTCCTCATCATCATCATCAGTCTGACTCCTCTCCTTCCCCACACAACTCCTCTTCTTCCTCCTCCTCCTCCCCCCTCTGTGCTGCCACAGGTGTTGAGGAAACATCTGGTTTGGATGAAAATCGCTACCACGACTCCTGCTGCCGTAACTGTTCTCGTTCACGCTCCTCCACAGCTGTATCCACCACTCTACGCACGGCACGCTCAGGGAAGTAAGCGTAGGGGATCAAGTCGCTGATGGTGCCCTCAGCGCGACTCACCAGTTTGGTCACCTCCTCAAAGGGCTCCATGACCCTGCATGCATTTCGCATCAGTGTCCAGTTGTTGGACCACAACATCCCCATCTTCCCAGATTGTGTCCTTGTACTGTAATGATACAGGTACTGGGTGACGGCTTTCTCTGCTTTGAGTCAGGACATGTCTAAGACTGCGTGACACCATCGTACCTGGCATGCAGCATAGGCCCTGGAGTGCAGGGGCTGTGTAGCTGGAGAGGAGATCGTGGCACCAGCCAAGGAGGAGGAGGAGGAGGATGACGACAGCGAAGAGGATGTAGCAGGCGGAGAGGAGGTGACAGGAGGCCTGCCTGCAAGCCGTGGAGGTGTGACAAGTCGGTCCGCTGCACAGCCACGTACTCCCTGCTTGCTGCCATCGGTCACCAGGTTGACCCAATGGGCATACCACATCACTAGGCACTAATATAACTGCCAAAGAACAGAGGGGGAAAGAAGACGCAGAGTTACATATAAACGTCCCTACATCTAATAGGTATAGCGCCTTAGGAGCTAATCAAAAATCCCATGTACATTTTTTAGATTAACGAACCGTGCTGACGTTCCAAATGCCAAATTTTCTAAGGGATACAAGAAGCATTACAAAACAACTGCAACAAAAGAAAAATCCTTCCGACAAATTACATCAGCAGAGAATGGAGTATTACATCAAAGAAAGAAAGTCAAATACAGGGCAAGAGGGAGGAGGGGAAGGGGGATATCAAAGAAACCGCAAATGATAGAAAGACCATTAGATGTCACCATACTGTTAGGGGAGGGAGGGGTATTTAATCTTAGCCCTAGGACCCTCACCACAGTTGAGCATGAAGTACTTGCAAAAGGCATCAAGTTTGCACCAGGAAATAAATTAAATAAATTTGAGGCTTTTATTGGCATTAAGAAATTTATGAGGAAACTTTGTCTAAAGAAGCATTTCTTAAAGAAAAGTGATGAGCGAGTATCAATAAGCTTACACACAGGAAGATATCTATAAACATTCCTGATTGAAGTGCAAATCTAAATTCAACCCAGTTCAAGAAGCTAGTAAGGCCATGAATTCTTTTGAGACATTAGTATTGGCAGGGCCGGATTTGTACTTTCCAGCGCCCTAGGCCGACTGTCACCAACCGCGCCCCCCCCCCCCCCCCCATTCTGTCCAACTCTGACTAGTGTTCACTGGGTTGCATGGGCTCCTGTCTGTTTTGCTGCTTTGCCCCCCCCCTGTTCAAAGAAGCAGTGCATGCTCTGTCCACTCCATGTAATTTTGCACTCCAGCCTGGATGCACAGCAGCCGATAGTGTTCAGAGCTTGCATAATTCAGAAATGATGCTCATATATGAGCAGCACTTGTCAAGTACACATACCCATAACACTCCAAGCCTCGGCTGCTGTGCACCTCAGTACAGGAGTGCGTAATAACAAGAAGCCCGAGAGGACAGAGTATGTACTGCGTCTTTGTCCTCTGTGCGACTTGCTTCAGTCAGAGTCACAAACAGGTTATGGTGTAGCGCAAAGGAGAGAAACCCATCCAAAACAGAGAGCAGGTTAGTAGAAGGATCCAACACTACACACGCTGGCATAGATGTAGTGTAATGCTAGGTACACACGATGCAATTCTGACAGATTTACTGTCAGATCGATTATTTCCAATGTCTGATCTGATTTCCGATCAATTTTTCAATCGATTTTCCGTTCATTTCTATGAAAAAAATCATTCAGAAAATCTATCGGATAGCAGATTGGACATGTTGGAAATAGTCGATCTTGACAGTAAATCTGTCAGAAAATTGCATTACGTGTATCTAGCATAAGCTCAGGTGTACTTTACACAGTGACAATTTAGCACTTGGGGCAAGTTAAGACAGATCTTAATCAGTCAGCAGGAAGTTTTTAAGTTTTGTAATAGAATGATAATATTTATTGGCTAACCAAAAGAAACAAGTGAGCCTTTGGCTAATGAGCCATCTTCAGACTTTGGTCCTGTATATAAGATGTTAGGACATACAGTTATATAAACAGTCAGCAGGAGATGTATACATTGTTTTGTAAATATAAATAAATGTAATACAGTTGTCATTCTGTTTCAAAACATCCTGCTTTCACTGATGGCTAAAACAGAACAATGCTTTGCTGCTTCTAAAACATGACAGGAAAGAGTTAAACTGGAGCACAGAGAGAATGTTGCTGTCATTCCTTAGGAAATAAAAACAAACCATAAATCTAACAGGTCTCAGGTCTTTAACAGCTCTGACCAAGTAATAAAACATCAGTCTGGGGGAGAGGAGAGCTGATAATTCCTGTCCGTGAATGCGTGCATAAAGAAACTAATCTGAACTCATAAGTTCTATTACTTGAGCCCATATATTTTTTTTCTCACAGCAGCTTGTATGTCCCTACTCATTATACTGGACGAGATCTTCAGATGACAACAGATGCTGACTGTCATCACACACACTCTGCAGTGAGAGAGATGCAGGGATCTCTGGATTTCAGGCAGAATAGAGCAAAGCAGAAGTGATTTACTTTGACATGTGACCTCTTATCTCTCCAAGTCCTGCGCCCTGCTGAATTTTATCGTCCTAGGCCTTGACCTTTGTAGCCTTTCCAGAAATCCGGCCCTGAGTATTGGAAGATATCAAAAAACTTAAATCTTACTTTGGATAATTTACCTCCATTGGAAAGGCAAGCAATGAAAAGATTACAAAATGACACTACTATTGTGATCAGGCCAGCTGATAAAGGGGGGTGTAGTCCTACAGAGTAAGGAGCAGTACCATCAAGAAGCTACACGACAATTATATAATCTGGATACCTACTGTGAAGAAACGCGGAAAAGCCGCCGTCTCTCAAGGTGAGGCTGCTGTTTCCGCGTCCAGCATAGCGTCACAACGCAGAAAACCCGCCGCATGCCGCATAGGCAGAGCGGCGGAATCCGCATTGGGAACGGCGGAATCCGCATTGGAGGCGGCGAACTTGCCGACTGGCAGTGTCCCTGGCAAAGGGGTTGAGCATGGGGAAGCCGCCGCTGGTGTAGTGAGCGGTGCGGCGGCTCCCACGCTCGGTTCACTGGATACATTGCAAAACAGTACTGGTGTGGCGGGGACTGATAGTCCACCAAGATTCAGAGTGACACACGCGCGCGCACAGAGGCAGAGCTTCTATAACAGCCAGAAGTGAGTCAGCTGACCAGGCCGGTCAGCTGACAAATTTTACACCTCTCATTGGTCCAGCAATTAGAGAGGGGCCTGGAGAGTGTTCTGGTATATATACTACTGGCTGTTCAGTTGCTGGTTGTCTGGCGTTGCGATCACTATGTGGTAGCACGCAGACCTGAGTCAGATCTGAAAGTGTGCCGGGACCAGCTGGAGCTGTAATCCTACACTTAGTTAGACTTTGTTGATAGTTTAAAGTACTAGTTTGATTGTGTTTATCTGTTATGACCTTCTGCCTGCCTGACCATTCTCCTGAACTCTGATCCTGTACTTTGCCTTTCTGATACTCTGTTGCCGAACCCTGGCTCATCCTTAGACTCTGCATCTGCCTTCTGACTTTGTACCTCAATATTTGATACCCTGTTGCCGAACCCTGCCTGTACTTTAGACTCCGCCTTTGCCTTCTGATTTTGTACCTTGTCTGTCCGTGTGGTTACGACCTGATCTGTCCGACCTCGAGAACCGACCTTACTGTTAGAGGCGGTTCCCAGTCCTGATAGTGACACTTCCTCTTGAGTGTCACTCTCGTTCTGTCATTCCTTCTCTCAGCCTGACTCCTCCCTTAGGGAGAGTCCCGTAGGAATTGTGCAGTACTCCTTACTGCACTGAGGCCAGTCCTCTCAATATTACGGTTTGCACCAAACACTCTACTCAGGTGTCCAGAGGTTAGCTTGTATATCTGATTATCGGTGATACTGCAGATCATCAATAATCGAGTATATATCTGTATTGCCAGTGATACTGCAGATCACCGGTTATCAAATCCTCTCTGTGTTACACCGATTGTTACAGAACGCCAGACCAAATACAAAATGGACGCAAACACTGATCGTCTGGGTGTACTTGCCGCTTCGGTGGACAACATCAATCAAGTACTGGGCACCCACATAACTCTTATTGATGCCCTATCAGGGTCTGTACAAACCCTCCAGACATCAGTGGATCATGTGCGATCCCCTTCTAGCTCTGACATACGTATGCCTGTACCTGAAAGCTCTTCTGGCCACAGATCTGACTTCCGGAATTTTAGGAGTAGAGTGTTGTCCTATTTTGAGTTAAGACCCCAATCTTCGGGTACTGAGACCCAGAGGGTCACGTTTATTAAAACTTTGTTGTCCGGCGACTCCCAGTCTTGGGCGTATAGCCTGCCCACCGGAGACAAAGCTCTTACCTCTGTAGAGGAATTCTTTAAAGCTATGGCAGTAATTTACGACGATTCGGACCTTGCCTCGACTTCTGAGCGGAAGCTCAAGCTTTTGCGTCAAGGCGAAGGTCCGGTCGAAGATTACGCGGCCGAGTTTAGGAGGTGGTCAGTTACGGCCAGGTGGGACACTTATGCCCTGTTAGATTGTTTCTTGTCAGGGCTGTCCGGTGAGGTCTCTGATCTGATGTTAAGTCAGCCCGAGCCCAGAACAGTCGATGAGGCCATCTCAGCGCCCATCCGAATCGACCGCAGGCTGCGCTACCAAAAACAGACCAGGGGTAGTTCCCATGTCAGAAGGGTGCCTTACACCACGGCCCCAGTGACTACACCTCCTACTGCTTCATCTTCTCCTGTCTTGCCTCCATCCGAGCCGATACAGATTGATCGGTCAAAATTGACCCAGGTGGAGCGAAGACGGAGAATGACCGAACAGCTGTGTCTGTATTGCGCTGAAGGGGGGCATATAGTACGAAACTGCCCTAATAAGCCGGGAAAACGCTACCGCGTAGGAGTTATAGGGGGTAAAACCCTGGGCGTCCAACTCATACCCTTAAAAGAGAAACGTTTGCTCCTTCCATGTACGATTACGTGGGGGGACAAATCTGAAGCTACAGAAGCCTTTGTTGTTTCAGGTTCAGCGGCTAATTTTATGGGTTCCGAGTTTGCAGAGAAGTTGGGCATTCCACTCATCCCAGTAAAACCACCTATTCAGGTTACTGCCGTGGACGACTCCCCGCTACAAAGGGACCGTCCGCTGTCTCAGACGCCAGAGGTGGAAGTCACTATCTGGGTACTGCATAAGGAAAGTTTAAGTTTTTTTGTATTACACATGACTACCTCCACGATTGTCTTAGGTATGCCCTGGCTGCAGCTCCATTCGCCACAGATCAGTTGGGCTGCAGGACAATTAACCAGTTGGTCAGATTTCTGTTCCCAGCAGTGTCTAGGGAAAGTGACATTAGGGCAGACTAAGATTCATGTGGAGGGTGTTCCCGAGCAATACTCAGAATTTTCGAATGTATTCTGTCCCAAGGCGGCTGATAAGTTACCTCCTCATTGCCCTTTCGATTGCCCTATCGATCTCCGTGCCGGTTGTATGCCCCCCCGGGGTCACCTGTATAATTTGTCTGGACCCGAGAAAGTGGCTATGCAGGAGTACATCCGCGACAATCTAGCCAAAGGGTTCATTCGCCCCTCCCGGTCACCTGCAGGGGCCGGTTTCTTTTTTAAGAAAAAAGACGGAGGTCTTCGACCTTGCATCGATTACCGTGGCCTGAATAAAATCACGGTGAAGAATCGTTATCCGTTACCATTGATAGACGATTTGTTCACACAGGTCACAAACGCTAAGATCTTCTCAAAATTAGATCTGAGGGGTGCATACAACCTGATCCGCATTAGAAAGGGCGATGAATGGAAGACGGCCTTCAACACACCCGACGGGCATTACGAGTACTTAGTGATGCCCTTCGGGTTGTGCAATGCGCCAGCTGTCTTCCAATAATTAATCAATGAGGTTTTCAGGGAGGTGTTGGGTAGATTTGTGCTGGTATACCTCGACTATATACTGATCTATTCCAACAACCTCTCTGAGCACAGGATCCACGTTAAATTTGTGTTGGACAAATTGAGACAAAATATGCTTTATGCCAAGGTGGAGAAGTGTATTTTTGAGGTGACCACCGTCACGTTTTTGGGGTATGTAATTTCCACCTCGGGCCTGTCGATGGATCCTGCCAAGGTCACAGCTGTCTTGGAATGGCCACAACCAGTGGGGTTGAAAGCTCTGCAAAGATTTTTGGGCTTTGCGAACTACTATAGGAGGTTCATAAAGGGGTACTCCACAATAATTGCCCCCCTTACCAGTCTCACAAAAAAGGGGGCAGATACCAACCACTGGTCCCCTGAGGCTGTTGCAGCCTTTTCTCATCTAAAAAAATTATTTTGTTCAGCACCTATTTTGAGACATGCAGATACGTCTTACCCTTTTATTGTGGAGGTTGATGCCTCGGAGGTTGGGGTGGGGGCGGTGCTGTCTCAACGGTCAGGGTTGCAGGGCAGATTACATCCATGCGCTTATTTTTCCTGTAGGTTTTCACCGGCAGAAAGGAACTACGATATAGGCAACCGGGAACTTCTGGCCATTAAGTTGGCGTTTGAAGAATGGCGCCATTGGTTAGAAGGGGCAGAACATACGATCACGGTCTACACTGATCACAAGAATTTAGAATACATCGAGGGGGCTAAGAGGCTGAGTCCCCGACAGGCCCGTTGGTCTTTATTTTTTACGAGATTTAGGTTTATAATCACGTACACTCCAGGCAGCAAAAATATCAAGGCAGATGCCCTGTCCAGATGTTTCGAACCAGAGACAGCACAGCCCCCCCACTCCTGAATCCATCATCCCGCAGAGATTAGTGTTAGCAGCCACAGAGACCTGGGAAGACTGGACAGAGACCTTGAGTCCCTTTCAGCAGGATGTCCCTGAGGGGAAGCCTGAGGGGGTGTTATTTGTGCCTCTGCCATTCCGTCTCAGGGTGCTACAGATGTTCCATTCACACAAGAATGCGGGACATCCTGGGGCGTCTAGAACGCAAGATCTTGTGGCCAGGTGTGCTTGGTGGCCTTCTCTGGCAGCAGACTGCAAAGAATTTGTTAGGGAATGTACGGTATGTGCTAAAAGCAAACCCTCCAGACTGGCACCTGTAGGTACGTTGCAGCCTTTACCCACCCCGAGTGAACCATGGACTAGTGTTGGGCGAACAGTGATCGCCACTGTTCGGGTTCTGAAGAACATCACCCTGTTCGGGTGATGTTCGAGTTCGGCCGAACACCTGATGGTGTTCGGCCAAACCGTTCGGCCACATGGCCGAACTAAGAGCGCATGGCCGAACGTTCCCCGAACGTTCGGCTAGCGCTGTGATTGGCCGAACGGATCACGTGGTTCGGACCCGAACGCGCTCTGATTGCCCGAACTGTCACGTGGTTCGGGTAAATAAATACCCGAACCACGTCATATCTCCGCCATTTGTCTGTGGGTTTAGCTTTGGGTAGGCAGGCAGGGTAGTTCGCGCTCCAGCCACGCTAGCCAGGGTCCCCCCAGTCATTGTGTGTCGCTGCTGGGAACAGTAGTACACCGCTCGCTCAGCCACACTATATAGCATTCTGTTTACTGCCACTCTGTGTACCTCGCTCAGACACACTATATAGCATTGTGTTTACTGCCACTCTGTGTCTGCTGGGAACAGTAGTACACTGCTCGCTCAGCCACACTATATAGCACACTATATGCTGCTGGGTTAGCGTTGCCGGTCCCTGTTTATTGAACCTCTCATCTTTATTACATTTATGACTGCATGGCGGCAAAAAGCATTGCTATATCCGCACGCTATTTGTCCTCATGCAAGGCCTGGGATGTTGTGTCTCAAAAAGCGTGGCCTTCTCCTCCTGCGCCTCCTCCTGTTCCATCACGTGTGCTGCTGCTGGGTTAGCGTTTCCAGTCCCTGTTTATTGAACCTCTCATCTTTATTACATTTATAACTGCATGGCGGCAAAAAGCATTGCTATATCCGCACGCTTTTTGTCCTCATGCAAGGCCTGGGTTGCGTCTCAAAAAGCGTGGCCTTCTCCTTCTGCGCCTCCTCCTGTTCCATCACGTGTGCTGCTGCTTGTGCTGGGTTAGCGTTACCAGTCCCTTTTCCTGGAACCTCTTCTCTGTATTACATTTATGACTGCATGGCGACAAAAAGCATGTTACCTGTCCTGTGCAAAGAAACATGACATTTTCCACATTTAAAAGACAGTTTTTCCTTTGAAACTTTACAATCAATTTTCTCAAAAACTATAAGCTCTTTTTCAAATATTTTTTTCCCTCTTGTACCCACTCCCAAGGTGCACATACCCTGCAAATTTGGGGTATGTAGCATGTAAGGAAGCTTTACAAAGCACGAAAGTTGACTTCCATTATGTTCGGAGTTCGGCGCGAACACCCGAACATCGCGGCGATGTTCGGCGAACGTTCGCGAACCCGAACATCTAGGTGTTCGCCCTACACTACCATGGACCCACTTGTCCATGGATTTTGTGGGTGAGCTTCCCAGGTCAGAGGGCATGTCGGTCATTTGGGTGGTAGTCGACTGCTTCAGCAAGATGGCCCATTTTGTGCCCTTGAAAGGACTCCCCTCGGCCCAGGAATTGGCCGACTTGTTTATCATACACGTGTTCCGGCTGCACGGCATTCCGGAAGACATAGTGTCCGATCGGGGAGTCCAGTTCGTATCTAGATTCTGGAAGGCATTCTGCCATCAAATGGGCATGAAGCTGTCATTTTCATCGGGCTACCACCCACAGACCAATGGGCAGACGGAGAGGGTCAACCAGTCTTTGGAGCAGTTTTTGAGATGCTACGTTGCAGAGGCGCAGAACGACTGGGTCAAATTTCTGCCCTTTGCGGAATTCGCACAAAATTATTTGAAAAGCTCTTCCACTGGATTTTCTCCGTTCCAGGTAGTGTCTGGAAGATTGCCCAAATTCTCACCATTGCCAGTGGCCTCCACCCCGTTTCCAGCTCTGGAGGCCTGGCAAAGGTCTTTTAAAGACATTTGGCGGACGGTGAGGGATAGTTTGCAAAAGGCGTTTTTGAGTCAGAAGGGTCAAGCTGACAAAAGACGTTCGGTGGAGGTTCCAACCAGGAGACTTGGTTTTGGTATCCACATGTCCTTTGACCCTGAAACAGCCCTCAGACAAATTGGGCCCCAGGTTTGTCAGTCCGTTTCCTGTAGCAAAAAAGATCAACAACGTTACTTATACCGTTGATCTTCCCGCCAGCA
Organism: Hyperolius riggenbachi; assembly: GCF_040937935.1. Classification (NCBI taxonomy): domain Eukaryota; kingdom Metazoa; phylum Chordata; class Amphibia; order Anura; family Hyperoliidae; genus Hyperolius; species Hyperolius riggenbachi. The sequence goes on from NC_090656.1 coordinate 221,405,473, forward strand.
TGCGTGGGGTAAGGTCATTTCATGTATCCCTGCTCAAACCAGCAGTCCATGTGGGCCCTACTCCTCCTCCTCCTGTCTTGGTGGAGAGTCAACCTGAGTTTGAAATAGAGAAAATTTTGGACTCACGCATTGTCCAGAACTCAGTACAATATCTGGTACATTGGAAAGGGTATGGCATTGAGGAGAGACAATGGGTACCGGGGACTCGCATGCATGCGGACGAGTTAAGGAAGGAGTTTCATGCCTTACATCCCGAGAAACCTGGGAGGAGTTGTCCAGAGTCCACTCCTCGGGGGGGGGGGGGGGGGTACTGTGAAGAAACGTGGAAAAGCCGCCGTCTCTCAAGGTGAGGCGGCTGTTTCCGCGTCCAGCATGGCGCCACAACGTGGAAAAACCGCCGCATAGGCAGAGCGGCGGAATCTGCATTGGGAACGGCGGAATCAGCATTGGAGGCGGCGAACTTGCTGCATGGCAGTGTCCCTGGCAAAGGGGTTGAGCATGGGGAAGCCGCCGCTGGTGTAGTGAGCGGTGCGGCGGCTCCCACGCTCGGTTCACTGGATACATTGCAAAACAGTACTGGTGTGGCTGGGACTGATAGTCCACCAAGATTCAGAGTGACACGCGCGCGCACAGAGGCAGAGCTTATATAACAGCCAGAAGTGAGTCAGCTGACCAGGCCGGTCAGCTGACAAATTTTACACCTCTCATTGGTCCAGCAATTAGGGAGGGGCCTGGAGAGTGTTCTGGTATATATACTGCTGGCTGTTCAGTTGCTGGTTGTCTGGCGTTGCGATCACTATGTGGTAGCACGCAGACCTGAGTCAGATCTGAAAATGTGCCGTGACCAGCTGGAGCTGTAATCCTACACTTAGTTAGACTTTGTTGATAGTTTAAAGTACTAGTTTGATTGTGTTTATCTGTTATGACCTTCTGCCTGCCTGACCATTCTCCTGAACTCTGATCCTGTACTTTGCCTTTCTGATACTCTGTTGCCGAACCCCGGCTCGTCTTTAGACTCTGCATCTGCCTTCTGACTTTGTACCTCGATATTTCTGATACCCTGTTGCCGAACCCTGCCTGTACTTTAGACTCCACCTTTGCCTTCTGATTTTGTACCTTGTCTGTCCGTGTGGTTACGACCTGATCTGTCCGACCTCGAGAACCGACCTTACTGTTAGAGGCGGTTCCCAGTCCTGATAGTGACACTTCCTCTTGAGTGTCACTCTCGTTCTGTCATTCCTTCTCTCAGCCTGACTCCTCCCTTCGAGAGAGTCCAGAAGGAATTGTGCAGTACTCCTTACTGCACTTAGGCCAGTCCTCTCAATATTACTGTTTTCACCAAACACTCTACTCAGGTGTCCAGAGGTTAGCTTGTATATCTGATTATCGGTGATACTGCAGATCATCAATAATCGGGTATATATCTGTATTGCCAGTGATACTGCAGATCACCGGTAATCAGATCCTCTCTGTGTTACACCGATCGTTACACCTACCAACTATTATTGATGCATCCCACATATAAATTTCTCAAAAGATTGAAAGCTTTATTGGAAGAAGCAAAGAATTTAGGGATCATAAATGAAGATGAGTTTGCTTATTTATATGAAGATAACCCCAGGATCCCCGTGTATTACCATCTCCCCAAAATACATAAAAGATTATCTGATCCACCGGGGAGACCCATTATTTCAGGGATTGGCTCAAACTTATCTCAATATGTTGATATATATATCTGCAGGAACTAGTAAAGAGCACCCCTAGCTATATTAAGGATACAGGACACTTTTTGAGAATCCTTAATCAACACACATGGAAAGATGAATATTGGCTGTGCACAATGGATGTGAACTCATTATACACTGTGATCCCACATGAAAGGGGAATTGAAGCAGTCCGATTTTTCATGCAAGAATTCCAAATCTTGGAACAAGATCAGGTCCATTTCATATTGGAAAGTATACGCTTTATATTAAAGCATAACTATTTTGCATTTGAGGGTCAATATTTCCTCCAGAGCACCGGGACGGCGATGGGGACACGGTTTGCTCCCTCATTCGCAAATTTATACATGTCCCACTGGGAACGGTTCCATCTATTTGGTCCAAAGGGTCCTGGGCCCTCCCTGGTGCTCTGGAGTAGATTTATAGATGATGCCTTTTTCATCTGGCAGGGAAGCAAATCCAGTTTAGATATATTCATTGGCTGGATTAATGCCAATGAATATAATCTGAAATTTACAGGTGATTGTAGTCAACAGATGGTAAATTTTTTGGACCTGACCATTTATAGAGAAGGGCAAATATTAACAAAAACCTATCTGAAACCGGTGGACACTAATAGTTATATTAACGTGGACAGCTGTCACCACCTAAAATGGCTTATGAACATCCCAGGAGGACAGTTCCTAAGGTTGAGGAGGAACTGTTCCAAAATTACAGATTTTGATGCAGAAGCAGATGTATTGTAGGATAGATTTGAACATAAAGGATATGCTGAGGAGCTAATTTTAAAAGCTAAGAAAAGAGCAAAAAATACAGAGAGGCAGAAACTTTTACAAGATAAAGGCAAACGACCTGAGCATATGGATCAACAACCCAATTTAATTATGCAGTATTCCTCACAAGCTCCAAAAGTTACGAATATAGTGGGCAAATACTGGCATTTATTGAGGGAAGATCCCTTACTTACATCCATTTTGCCAGAAAATCCCACAATGATCTTTAGAAAAACAAGAAATCTGGGTAACATTTTGGCTCCCACTATAAAATCTACCAAACCGAAAAAAATAAATGGGTACTTTAAGAAATGTGGGTTGTGCAGGGCGTGCCGCGAGTCCAATTTACCTGTTGAAAGGATTTATAACATCTCTTCCAGTAAAGAAACATTTAAAATTAAAGATGTCACAAATTGCGATACAAAGGGAGTCATCTATGTGTTAATATGCCCGTGCCAAAAACAATGTGGGAAGAACAAAGCGTGCTCTGAAGGAAAGATTAAGCGAGCAACAACAACAACAACAACAACAAATAACATTTGTAAAGCGCTTTTCTCCCATGGGACTCAAAGCGCATCAAAGAGCACTGCACGAATATCATAAAAGGGAATAAAAAACACCCCCTTTCAGCACATTACAAAAGTGAACATGGGTGTTCCTTTAAGGGAACCAAATATTGTGCAATAGAACAAGTAAAGAAATCATGGAGAGGTGGAGATTTACTCGAAATGTCACGAAGAGAAACTATGTGGATCTTCAACCTTAATTCTTTGATCCCACATGGATTAAATAAAGATTTAGATTTATATGCATTTGACTGACAAGGTCACATGGGCGAAGCTCTATAAACAGGTCTCCGTTCCCCCTCTGCAACCTAGCTTTGAGAAAGGGAGGCGTTCCTGCCGAAACGTCAGCCGTGGTTGCAATTGTGACGTCACACACCAGAGGGGAAGGAGACGTGTTGAAGCTGCACAGCCGCCAACACCATCTGGAAGTACGGAAGTTCCATCTCCGTATAGGCGCCTCAGCCCTCCATGCCACCGGAATCCCAGGGAGCCGGGCTAACCAGCCCAACGTTACCACTCGTCCAGTCTCTCTCACCTCGCCACCGGCCGGGGCGGGTGAGATAGAGCGGCTCTCCACCACAGCCCTTGATCTCCGCTGAGCAGACCCAAACGGGTGAGCAGTATCCAATAAGAATTGTATGCATCTCCATTATTTGCAATCAGAGATCCTATTAGGAGGCATCGGACTTTATACTCCATAGTGAGTTTTTATATGAATCAAGCAGCTTGTGAAATACTTTTCGGCCAAACAAGGCAGTTATTCATTGTGACACATATTGTGGGACATTGTTGCTTATAAGAAGAAACGTATCCACATTCTAATAAGAACCAGCACGTCCTTTCATTTTATATTTTTTATGCCATTTATTTTGTTTTTATGGACTTTTTAGATTTTTAAGGGTAATATCCCTGACTAAATTAGCACCTCACTCTTTAAAGGTTATCAACCGTTTTAGCGCAATCTGTTATTTTAATATTGCACTTGGAAGTATCTAAGGAAGTGGGATCCCTTTTACAGTACTTGCAGCATATCAGTACGGGCACAACACTACTTGACTTTTTTTCTATAGAGAGAATAGATGGCTTTGCTCCGATCTGAGACCCACATGTTAAAAAATTTCCAAGCCGCTGAGCCCCCCTGGGGTGATGGGGCTACGGTGGCATCAGCAGCTGACGTTGAACGGCATGTTGGCTGGGTGTCCATAGCTGGCGATACATGGCGCCGGACACTGCTCCCAGCAGTTTCTGAGGATGAGCTCCCTCTGCTTCTATCATGGAGTCGTCTCCTCCTACTCCTCTCTGACTCCCCCTCTGAACTGTCCCCCTGGTCATCTCCTCTACTGGGAACATACGTGGCATCCGTATAATCGTCATCATAATCCTCCTGCTCAGCTTTGCTTTCCTCAGACACCTCCACAACTGCACCAACTTCAGGTAGTTCATCATCCCCCTCCTCACACATTACGTCCATACTATCGCCACCTAACTCAGACGTATGAGGTGGTGTACCTGCACCTTCTTCTTGTTGTTGCAGTAGTGGCTGTGAATCAGTGATTTCACCACCACCAAATAACTCCTGCGAAGTGTCAAATGCAGCGGATGTGGTGCTTGTACTAGCGCTGGTGGCACTGGCTGCGGGAGATGAGGTCTTCTGTGTTAAATACTCAACCACGTCCTCAAAATTTTGGGAAGTGATGGCACGTGCCTTCTTCTGAGCACTGTATTTTGGGCCAGGTCCGCACGAAATCACAGCAACACCACCTCGCACAGACCTGCCGGTGCCTGGTGGCCTTCCTCTGGGTCTGCCTCTACCTCTTCCTCTACCTGGTTTGTCCATTTTGTCCATCTCGGGGGGATGCTAGTTATATGCAGTGAGCTGGGTTCACTCAACACAACAGGTAGTTATATGCAGTGAGGTGGGTTCACTGAACAATAAAGGTAGTTATATGCAGTGAGGTGGGTTCACTCAACACAACAGGTAGCTAGTTATATGCAGTGAGGTGGGTTCACTCAACACAACAGGTAGTTAGATGCAGTGAGCTGGGTTCACTGAACACAACGGGTAGTTAGAAGCAGTGAGCTGGGTTCACACAACACAACAGGTCGTTATATGCAGTGAGGTGGGTTCACTGAACAATAAAGGTAGTTATATGCAGTGAGGTGGGTTCACTGAACACAATAGGTAGTTAGATGCAGTGAGCTGGGTTCACTGAACACAACAGGTAGTTAGAAGCAGTGAGCTGGGTTCACACAACACAACAGGTCGTTATATGCAGTGAGGTGGGTTCACTGAACAATAAAGGTAGTTATATGCAGTGAGGTGGGTTCACTGAACACAATAGGTAGTTAGATGCAGTGAGCTGGGTTCACTGAACACAACAGGTAGTTAGATGCAGTGAGCTTGGTTCACTGAACACAACAGGTAGTTAGATGCAGTGAGCTGGGTTCACACAACACAACAGGTAGTTATATGCAGTGAGGTGGGTTCACTGAACAAAAAAGGTAGTTATATGCAGTGAGCTGGGTTCACTCAACACAACAGGTAGTTAGATGCAGTGAGCTGGGTTCACTCAACACAACAGGTAGTTAGATGCAGTGAGCTGGGTTTACTCAACACAAAGCTAGGTATATGCAGTGATGAGGTGGGTTAAGTAAACACAACAGGTACTGGGTATATGCAGTACTGGGTAGTACAATGTGCAGCTCCCTGCTGTCACACACACAGGTAGTCACTGAATGTGCTGGGTTGCTGGCAGTGGCATACACAGTATGAATTAGCAAGCCTGTGTCTGCAACAAAAGTGTCAGTTTGACACACACACACACAAAAAAGAACAGGATTCGCTCTGAAAAGAGCGGTTGAGGGGTGCTATAAAAGCAATAATAATCAGAAAGGAGCAAGCTAAGCAGCCAAGAACCTAACTAATCTGTCCCTAGGAAAACAAGTCTGCAGCAGCTCGCCCTAGTCTGTCTAATAGCAGGCAGACGAGTGACTCTAATAGCTGCCGGAGGCTGCCTTATATAAGGGGGGTGGGGCTCCAGGGCTTAGTGTAGCCTGAATGGCTACAATTAGTGTTGGGCGAACAGTGTTCTCCACTGTTCGGGTTCTGCAGAACATCACCCTGTTCGGGTGATGTTAGAGTTCGGCCGAACACCTGATGGTGTTCGGCCAAACAGTTCGTCCATATGGCCGAACTAAGAGCACATGGCCGAACGTTACCCGAACGTTCGGCTAGCGCTGTGATTAGCCGAACGGGTCACGTGTAGTGTTGGGCGAACATCTAGATGTTCGGGTTCGGGCCGAACATGGCCGCGATGTTCGGGTGTTCGAGCCGAACTCCGAACATAATGGAAGTCAATGGGGACCCGAACTTTCGTGCTTTGTAAAGCCTCCTTATATGCTACATACCCCAAATTTACAGGGTATGTGCACCTTGGGAGTGGGTACAAGAGGAAATTTTTTTTAGCAAAAAGAGCTTATAGTTTTTGAGAAAATCGATTTTAAAGTTTCAAAGGGAAAACTGTCTTTTAAATGCGGGAAATGTCTGTTTTCTTTGCACAGGTAACATGCTTTTTGTCGGCATGCAGTCATAAATGTAATACATATAAGAGGTTCCAGGAAAAGGGACCGGTAACGCTAACCCAGCAGCAGCACACGTGATGGAACAGGAGGAGGGTGGCGCAGGAGGAGAAGGCCACGCTTTGAGACACAACAACCCAGGCCTTGCATGAGGACAAGAAGCGTGCGGATAGCAATTTGTGTTTTGTCGCCATGCAGTCATAAATTTAATACAGATGAGAGGTTCAATAAACAGGGACCGGAAACGCTAACCCATCACAGATGTTCATTGTTCATGTTACTTGGTTGGGGTCCGGGAGTGTTGCGTAGTCGTTTCCAATCCAGGATTGATTCATTTTAATTTGAGTCAGACGGTCTGCATTTTCTGTGGAGAGGCGGATACGCCGATCTGTGACGATGCCTCCGGCAGCACTAAAACAGCGTTCCGACATAATGCTGGCTGCCGGGCAAGCCAGCACCTCTATTGCGTACATTGCCAGTTTGTGCCAGGTGTCTAGCTTCGATACCCAATAGTTGAAGGGTGCAGATGGATTGTTCAACACAGCTATGCCATCTGACATGTAGTCCTTGACCATCTTCTCCAGGCGATCGGTGTTGGAGGTGGATCTGCACGCTTGCTGTTCTGTGTGCTGCTGCATGGGTGTCAGAAAATTTTCCCACTCCAAGGACACTGCCGATACCATTCCCTTTTGGACACTAGCTGCGGCTTGTGTTGTTTGCTGCCCTCCTGGTCGTCCTGGGTTGGCGGAAGTCAGTCTGTCGGCGTACAACTGGCTAGAGGAGGGGGAGGATGTCAATCTCCTCTTTAAAGTCTCCACAAGGGCCTGCTGGTATTCTTCCATTTTGACCTGTCGGACTCTTTCTTCAAGCAGTTTTGGAACATTGTGTTTGTACCGTGGATCCAGAAGGGTATAAACCCAGTAATTGGTGTTGTCCAGAATGCGCACAATGCGTGGGTCGTGTTCAATGCAGTCCTAGGCCGAAGAGGTCATAGCCTAGGGTCACAAAAACCTGTTTATTTGGGCTATTTCAATGGTAGTGATGGTGACGTACATAAATCTCAGCCATGGCCGTTAGCAACATCTGAATTTCACGAAATGTCTCATGCAGGTAGAAGACTGGTTTGCAGAGATGTAGGGACCCCATCTTTGGAATCCAAGTCTAACAATATGAGTTACAGGGGTCCAAAATTGGTAAAATCCCCCATAGGCTTTCATTGGGCCTACTATTTACCGTTCCAAAATCTCACACCATTTCAAAGGGCAATGGCTCAGCAGTGGCAAAACTCACCAGTCATGATCCCTCTAAGGGTCCCTACAATGCTAGAAAATTTGGTACTGCTGAGCCATTGCCCTTTGAAAAGATGTGAGATTTTGGAACGTGAAATAGGGAGGCAATGAAAGTCTATGGGGGATTTTACCAATTTTGGACCCCTGTAACTCTGGTTTGCAGAGATGTAGGGACCTCATCTTTGGAATCCAAGTCTAACAATATGTCTTCTACCTGCATGAGACATTTCGTGAAATTCAGACGTTGCTAACGGCCATAGCTGAGATTTATGTACGTCACCATCACTACCATTAAAATAGCCCAAATAAAGAGGTTTTTGTGACCCTAGGCTATGACCTCTTTGGTCTAGGGGCCCGAAACTCACCAGTCATGTTCCCCCTAAGGGTCCCTACAATGCTAGAAAATTTGGTACTGCTGAGCCATTGCCCTTTGAAAAGATGTGAGATTTTGGAAAGTGAAATAGGGAGGCAATGAAAGTCTATGGGGGATTTTACCAATTTTGGACCCCTGTAACTCTGGTTTGCAGAGATGTAGGGACCCCATCTTTGGAATCCAAGTCTAACAATATGTCTTCTACCTGCATGAGACATTTCGTGAAATTCAGACGTTGCTAACGGCCATGGCTGAGATTTATGTACGTCACCATCACTACCATTGAAATAGCCCAAATAAACAGGTTTTTGTGACCCTAGGCTATGACCTCTTCGGCCTAGGACTGCATTGAACGCGACCCACGCATTGTGCGCACTCTGGACAACACCAATTACTGGGTTTATACCCTTCTGGATCCACGGTACAAACACAGTGTTCCAATACTGCTTGAAGAAAGAGTCCGACAGGTCAAAATGGAAGAATACCAGCAGGCCCTTGTGGAGACTTTAAAGAGGAGATTGACATCCTCCCCCTCCTCTAGCCAGTTGTTCGCCGACAGACTGACTTCCGCAAACCCAGGACGACCAGCAGGGCAGCAAACAACACAAGCCGCAGCTAGTGCCCAAAAGGGAATGGTATCGGCAGTGTCCTTGGAGTGGGAAAATTTTCTGACACCCATGCAGCAGCACACAGAACAGCAAGCGTGCAGATCCACCTCCAACACCGATCGCCTGGAGAAGATGGTCAAGGACTACATGTCAGATGGCATAGCTGTGTTGAACAATCCATCTGCACCCTTCAACTATTGAGTATCGAAGCTAGACACCTGGCACAAACTGGCAATGTACGCAATAGAGGTGCTGGCTTGCCCGGCAGCCAGCGTTATGTCGGAACGCTGTTTCAGTGCTGCCGGAGGCATCGTCACAGATCGGCGTATCCGCCTCTCCACAGAAAATGCAGACCGTCTGACTCAAATTAAAATGAATCAATCCTGGATTGGAAACGACTACGCAACACTCCCGGACCCCAACCAAGTAACATGAACAATGAACATCTGTGATGGGTTAGCGTTTCCGGTCCCTGTTTATTGAACCTCTTATCTGTATTACATTTATGACTGCATGGCGACAAAACGCAAATTGCTATCCGCACGCTTCTTGTCCTCATGCAAGGCCTGGGTTGTTGTGTCTCAAAGCGTGGCCTTCTCCTCCTGCGCCACCCTCCTCCTGTTCCATCACGTGTGCTGCTGCTGGGTTAGCGTTACCGGTCCCTTTTCCTGGAACCTCTTATATGTATTACATTTATGACTGCATGCCGACAAAAAGCATGTTACCTGTGCAAAGAAAACAGACATTTCCCGCATTTAAAAGACAGTTTTCCCTTTGAAACTTTAAAATCGATTTTCTCAAAAACTATAAGCTCTTTTTGCAAAAAAAAATTTCCTCTTGTACCCACTCCCAAGGTGCACATACCCTGCAAATTTGGGGTATGTAGCATGTAAGGAAGCTTTACAAAGCACAAAAGTTCGGGTCCCCATTGACTTCCATTATGTTCGGAGTTCGGGTCGAACACCCGAACATCGCGGCGATGTTCGGCGAACGTTCACGAACCCGAACATCTAGGTGTTCGCCCAACACTAGCTACAATGTGCCTGCTGACTGTGATGCAGAGGGTCAAAGTTAACCCTTATAGTGCATTATGGGGCGAATCGAACTTCTGCAAAAGTTCGCCTGGTACAAGCGAACGTGAAACACCAAAGTTCGCTTTGAACAGTTCGCCGGCGAACCGTTCGCTACATCTCTACTAGCTAGCAGTGAGTGATTACTAAAGTTAGTTGTAGTCGGTGTAGTTCAGTGAGAGAGTGTACTGACTGTGATTGCTGTGCTTAGTGTCCTTGTATTTAGCTAGCCAGTGAGTGATTAATTTCAGTTAGCTGTAGTCAGTGTAGTTCAGTGTACTGCTTGCTGTGCTTAGTGCAGGCAGGTTCAACTTCACACTGATTCCACTGCTCTATTACTGTATACTTGTTAGCTAGCTAAGCGGCAGCCAGCCAGCCAGTGATCAACTTCAGTTTGTTGCTGTCCACTAATTTTTGTGCTCTTTTATTATTTTACTGTATATCACTTGTATTCAGCTCATAGCCAGTGATCCACTTCAGTTAGTTGCAGTCACTGCCACTGGTCAGTCACTAAGTTTTTAGTCAGTGACATTGTACTGTTGTATTAGTGCAGGCAGATTGCTGTCCACTAATTTTTGAACTCTTTATTATTTTACTGTATATCACTTGTATTCAGCTCAATAGCCAGTGATCAACTTCAGTTAGTTGCAGTCACTTCCACTGGTCATTCACTAAGTTTAGTCAGTGACATTGTACTGTGCTAGTAGCATGCAGCCAGTTACTTTGCTGTGCGCATAGTGCAGTCAGACCGCGGCGCTGTCCAGTGATTTTCGTGTTCTATTACTGTATTCAATATTTGCACCGTCTGCACATTTGTTTGTATTTTTTTTGTTCTTTTCTGAAAAATCAATAAAAGCCCCTTTATATTCCATCTGTCCCCAGGCCCACACACGTATTGACTGTAAAAAGCAGCACACTTTCTCCACCTTAAAATTTTATGCATACAACATGTCTGGCAGGGGTTGTGGGTGTGGCAGGAGAGGGAGTGCCATTGCCTCCGCCACTTCTGGGACTGGTTTACAGCCAGGGAGAGGGCGCTCAGCTGTAGGGGGTGCAGCAGAGATGCGTCTATCCGTAGCACAGCCTGGGCTGAGTCAGCCAACGCCGGTGTCATCCATTTTCAGCACCTTGGCTCGACGCCGTGTGGTCGTTCTGGAGCTTGACTCACAAGCATTGATGGACATGATGACGGAAGAGCAGCCTATCATGAGTTTCTCACAGACCTCCACTGTGAGCAGTGGTGCTTTCACGAATGGTCGTAATCACGGGTACACGTGATTCACGGCCATTTTTCCGCATCACGAAGGCAGTGATCCGCATGGATCACGACATAGCGTCAAATCTGATCACGGCATGCGTACAAAAATACGGGTCACGACCCGTAATCACGGCCGTGATGCGGATTTTTCCCAATACATGTCACTGGGCCAATCAAAGGCCCCTGACGCAGGCTAGAGCAACCAATCACAGGAGGGGAGGCTATGCCCTCCCCTCCTGTATATAACCACCGGCCATTTACAGAAACTCCGTGCTTGCAAGAAACTGTGGTCTGAGAGAGTATCTCCAGGCCATTTCTGTCACAAGCAAGGGCATTTTGGTGTAAAAACCCAGCATTTTTGCTCATTACAGTGAACTCCTATTGCTGATATTACTTCTATTTAGTTAGCTAGTGATTACACTGTCAGTTAGTGAGTGTAGTTCAGAGTGTACTGTGCTGTTAGTGTCTGCTGTTGTGCTACTGTGCAGGCAGGCACTGCACACAGGTTTCTGTACTGCACTGTATTAGCTAGCCAGTGATACTGTCAGTTAGTGAGTGTAGTTCATATTGTACTGTGCTGCTAGTGTTTGCTGTTGTGCTACTGTGCAGGCAGGCACTGCACGCAGGTTTCTGTGCTGCTGTATATTATATACTACTGTACTGTATTAGCTAGCCAGTGAATACTGACTGTCAGTTAGTCAGTGTAGTTCAGAGTGTACTGTCTGTGCTGCTAGTGTCTGATGTTGTGCTACTGTGCAGGCCGGCACTGCACGCAGGTTTCTGTGCTGCTGTATATATAGTACTGTACTGTATTAACTAGCCAGTAGCCACTACCAGTGATTACTGACTGACTGTCAGTTATTATAATAACAAAGAATGTCTGGAAGGGCACAAGGACGACCCAAGAAGAGAGGGAGTGGCAGTTCCACCGCTTCTGGGACTGTTTCACGGGCAGGAAGAGTGCGCTCAGCTGTAGGGGCACAAGGGGATGGAGCCAGGCGTCAAACAGCATCATCATCACAGCGTATGCCATTGCCAATGAGCATGGCATCCATTTTCAGCAACCGTGGTGCCAATGTGGAGAGGCACTCAGAGGCAGTGATGGAGTTGATGACGGCGGTTGATGACATACCTGAAGAGCCCATTAGTTCACAGACCTCGGTGATTGCCAGCACTCCCAGCAGCAGCTGCAGCAGCAGCCAACGCCCCCCGCTTTCTGCTGTATCCACCCCAGCAGTCATTGATAATCCATCTGAGGACGACACCATTCCGCCGTTGAGTCCGGCGAGTGAAAATGTCTTGATGGGTGTGTTAGGCGATGATGCCATGATGGTTCCTGTTGTGCACGATGATGCACTACAACAAGCAGAAGATTCTTATGAGGAGGCGGGGGGGAATGGGATTATGTGTGTGGAGGAAGAGGTGTTTGGGTCAGGAGGACAAGATGATTTGTCTATTGATGAGGAGGAACATTCACCTTATGTGCCTGATGACGAGTTCTCTGAAGGCAGAGGCAGCTCAGAGGAGGTCGAGTCACAGCAGCGTGGGCATCGCCACATGTCAGGCACGGGCAGGTCCAGAAGTGGGCGTGGAAGGCAGGAGCCACAGCCTTCAGCCAGCACCACCATCACAAGCAGCAGCACCACCACGCAACTCTCAGGCAGAGCTGCCGCACCCGCTTCAAGCCAGAAGGGGAATCTTACATCCCCCATCTGGAATTTTTTTGCTGTGTCTCCAAAAGACAAGCAGTTTGCAGTGTGCAACACCTGCAATAAAGTACTGAGCCGTGGGAAAAAGAGTACCACCTCATCCCTGCAGACCCACCTGAAGACGAAGCACAGAAATGATTGTCATTTTTAAGAGGCTGCAGGAACAGAAAGCGGGTGGTGAGAGCACAAGAACCATCGTGCAGCATTTAGGAGGAGCAGCAGCATCATCCCTCCCTCATGGTCATCGGCAAGGGCAAATCCTACAAAGAACCTCCTCTCTCTCCAGTGCGTCCTCGGCAGCTCATGCCATAGACATTGAGGCTGGTAAGGCCAGCCAGCCCTCATTGTTCTCCTCTCCTCCTTCCTCTGCTCACTCCCCGGCAGGGCTTCGCCAGAGCCTGTTAAGTGAAAATTTTGGGCGTACAATCAAGCCTCTGCCTCCTAAAAACTGGCTCATCCGCAAGCTGAATGGCCTGCTGGCCCAGGCCATGTGTTCACAACTCCTGCCATACTCCCTGGTCAACAAAGGGAGTGATATGTGTGCTTTGCTCCAGTTTGGGGTCCCAGAATGGGAAATCCCCAGCCGGCATTATTTTTCAAGAACTGCAATCCCAGCACTGCACGCTTTTGTAGTGGAAAATGTGGTCCGTTCACTTGACCACGCCGTGGGTGAGCGGGTCCACATTACAATGGATTCCTGGAGCAGCAGATTTGGGACAGGCCGGTACCTGTCCATTACCTCCCACTGGGTGACATTAGTGGAAGTAGGTGAGAACCCTGCAGCAGCAGGCCAGTTGGTGGTGCCACCACGAGCGTTAAAGGGGGATGCAGCAGGCTCCTGGGATCCCATTCCTTCCACACCCCGCAAGAAAGCCCAGCTCAGCAGCAGCATAAAGCCAAAGCAGTGCCAAGCACTCTTAAAATTGGTCAGCCTGGGGAAGGAGAAGCTGACCGGAAGATACATCCTTGAGATCCTCAAGGAGCAGGAGGAGAGTTGGCTGACCCCCAGAGGACTAAAAGTGGGGTACGTGGCGTCGGACAACGGCTCCAACCTGCTGGCAGCTGTCCGCCTTGGAGACCTGGAGCACATCCCCTGCTTGGCCCACGTCCTCAATTTGGTGGTGCAGCGCTTCCTGCGCACCTACCCGGGGATGGAACAGCTACTGGAAACGGCACGCAAGGTGGTGAGGCATGTTAAAAAATCCGCAACTGCCGGTGCAACCCTGGCCGACCTGCAGCACGACAAGGGCCTGCCATCACACCGCCTCATCATCGACTTACCAACTCGTTGGAATTCGACCCTGGCGATGCTGAAGCGGCTGTTGCAGCATAGGGAGGCTGTAGATAAATACATCTACGATTTCAATTACAAAAGGACCGGCCGGTCACAGAGCTCCATCAGGTTGCCGGTGATATCCGATGATCAGTGGGCAGAAATTCAGCAAGTTTGTCTGCTCTTGCTTCCCTTCCTGCAGGGAACCCAGATGGTGAGCCGAGATCGGGCATTGGTTTGCGAGTGGGTGCCCTTGATTTGCATGCTTGAGAGGGCGGTGGATAATTTGCTGGAAGCAGGAGCGGAAGCTGTGAGCCAGCTGGAAAGGGAGCAGCTAGCAGCACTGTCCACCGTGAAGGAGGAAGAGGACCATGACCTTAAGGCAGTGGGGGTGGAGTTGGAGGTCCCAAATGTAGAAAATGAGGGGGAGCTGCAGAGTGCTGCTTCAGTTGTGCGGGGTTGGCTTCATGAGGACAGTGCACAGGAAGAAGAGGTCACTAATAATGTTATTTTGGAAGCAGACGACCCAAATTTCGCTAACAAAGCCCGCATTTTCCCCATGGCTGCCCACATGTTGCGATGCCTTCGCAGGGACCCCCAGGTGATCCAGATGCAGGAAAGGGAGGACATCTGGATCTCCTTGATCCTGGACCCGCGTCTAAAGGGGAAGCTGGGACAGTTTATGGCGCCATCTACCACCGCAAACCGCTCAAAGGAGTTGCAGGAAGCCCTCGTGCGAAGACTGCAGGAAGCTTTCCCCCAGCCTTCCACCACCCCCACTGTTGCTGTTCCGCCATCTCAGCAACAGAGGCCTCCATCCACCACCACCAGCAGCAGTATATGCCTTGGAGACCTGCTAAGCCTAACCAAGACTCTATATGCAGTGGAGCTGCCCAGAGTAGAGGTCACAGCCACAGAATCCTCCACCGACCAGGAGTAGCGACTTTCCCGCATGGTGTCTGAGTATATGGGGTCATTCACCGGCCTTGACACCAACAGCCTCGTGGACCCCATGGAATACTGGGTCAGGAGACTGTCGATCTGGAGGGAGCTTGCCCAGTACGCCCTCGAAGTCCTGGCCTGCCCCCCTTCGAGTGTCCTCTCCGAGAGATGCTTCAGTGCGGCTGGTGGCGTGGTCACTGAGAGGCGCTCTCGGTTAAGCACGGACTCTGTGGACAAACTTACCTTCCTCAAAATGAACCAGGCTTGGGTGGAAGGTGAGTTCCTGGCCCCTCCTGTCGGCGACAGGGGGAAATGAAGTGGCTGCCTGCCTGGGAATTTAAATTGTGCCGGACTTACAGTTACCAATGTTACCAACTCTTAATATTGTCTTGGTTCTTTTGAAATTTTTTATACTAACAATAGGATATATGTAGCAAAAAACTGAAGAAACTTGAGGAGTTTATATGCAAAAATACAAAAGATTTTTATTGAAAACAGTTGTGCAAAAATATTTATAAAAAGTATCTGTCAGGAAACCTTTTCCATAGCAGAAAAAGAATTCCAAAAATGCATCAGTTGTTGTTGTTGTTGTTAACATCAAGATTAGTGCAAAATGAGGCGACAACGTCAACTTGTTTCGAGATAGACCCTTCATCAGGCCTCCACAAATAGAGACAAATCTGTATAGTTAACACAAGTTCTTAATAAACATCTGGACGAAATGAAGCCAGGTATAACCACTCATCCAATTTTCAAACCCGGGAACCGCACAAGGCAGGAGCTGGAGAGGAATTCCTCTCAAAAAAAATCAGTCGCGCCTGCCGCCGGTGCCCCTTAGCTGGGCAATCTCCTCCCGCTGGCTTGCAGTCAGCTCCCGCAGCTCCATCACCTGCTGCTGGAGGATCGCGAAGTCCCTCGCTGGCACCGCCCGTTCATGCCTCCTCTGCCTTCGCCTCAGCCTCCGGACTTCGCGTCTCAATTGGAGGTGAGACGATAGAGAAACTGTGGAAAGAATGGGGAAAATAGGTTAACCTGATTGATACAATGATTATACATTTTACATGTAAAAAAAAAAAAAAAAAAAACTGTCATGTGTAAAGCTTATACAATAACATTTTGGGCCCTGTTCCACTATAGAAGTGATGCGATATAGACGATTATTTGATCAGTCTACACCGCTCCGCATAACCTGCACGCAATTGAAACTATTCCATTGAAGTGCAATGGATTCCGACACCGGTGGTGTGCCACATCGTACCGCATGTAATGGAAATGGAACTGGACTTCAGTTAACCTAATATATATGAGATATATTAATTATACAGTGCAAGATTTTTACCATATTGCAGGCTTGCGGCGCGCCTCCGCTCACTGTGGTGAGACGGCCCTGGAGGGGAGGAGCGGGAGCTGGGTCTCGCAGTCGCAGCGTGGCGTGGCTGTGGGCCCTGTGCTGGTGGAGGAGCATTTCCAGCTGTAATATAAAAAAATTAATAGTGTAATCTGAAGTAAATGTCATAAAAGGGGTGTGTCATAAAATAATTGTACTCAAACTACTATTATTTTGATTTTTATTTGAAAATAAGGTTCCAAAAACCCCTACTTAAAGTGAACCTTAAATGTGGCCAAAGAAAAAAAAATAAAATAAAATGAATATTTTTGTAATGGCGTCACAGTAAAAATTCACTTTAAAGGGAAACTAGAGATTAAATAAACTAAAAGATTTACACACACGGGGCTTCCTCCATCGCTTCCACGACACGCCATCCTTAGTCTCCTGCACCTGGTCCAGTTACTTGGGCCCATCACGGAAAGTCTGACGTAGGACAAGTGCACTCTTGACGTATCTCTTTGGGAGATACGTAGTGGGCAAATTTGACTTGCACAGACTTACTACGACTGTCCGAAGTAACGGGACCCGGTACAGAAGATGGAGAAGACTGAGGATGGTGGCGTGAGAGCGATCCGTGCCCATGGGGCTGTAGGAAGCCACAGGTGTCTCAAATCAATCCACACAGCAAAGATATCAAAGGAGTGGCTTTGAGACAACTCTGTGTATGCCCTTGAGTGGCCCAGCAAGAGCATAAGCATCAATAAAACTGAATAACTGGCGAGATCTTAAAATGGCTGTGCACCAGAACCAAATCATCCACAAGGCAAACCTAGGCATAGGGCCTGGAGAAGATCTAGGGTCCTGATGGATGATAGCACCTATCAAATCTTTCTAAAAAAGCCTGGTGATCGATCATCAGTGGTTATCAAAAACTAACAATTAGCAAATACTGCACAAATATCATCACTATGCCCACACAGGAGCACAAAAAATAATTTACGGTAGGTAACCCAATTTGGGATAAGTCCATAACAATAAAAAAATGTGGGAAAAGTGATGCGCTGTGATAATGAATACCTTACTGATCCTTTTACTGTATATACTACACAACTCTACTATTCACACAGCCCATGACATTTTTATAGGATAAATAGATGCAGCATATTAAGCCCAAGATACACGTACATCAACTAATAGTCTGCTGACTTACATCTTATTTCCTCTGTGACACGCCGGATGAGGTTCTGGTCCCTCCTCTTCATATCCGACCACAGCATCTGGACCTGCCGGGTGGACATGACCCTGCGGTGTTCGGTCCGCAGGATCTCCTGGACCCTGCGGACTATGTCCCGCTTGGCAGGCCCAGTGCTGAGGTCATAATTTCCAATCCCAAAGTTCTGGAAAAGAAATATTAAAATATTAAAGGGATTCCGAATTCAACTTAAAATAAAAAATGTCACTTACCTGGGGCTTCTTACAGCCCACCGTAGGCCACAAGGTCCCCCGGCGTCCTCTTGGCTTCTCTTTGGGTCCTGATGTCGACTCTGGAAACCGACGACACTCGGGACTACTGTCGTCGGGAAGGTTCATTCCTGGTCTGAGGCATGCGCGGTTTTTATAAATGTAAACCGTGCAGAGTGTCAGGCCGCAAACCACTATGACGTGTCGTGTACTAGTGGCCAGCGTCCTCAGAACAGGAAGTAACCATCCCAACACTAGGCCCGAGTGTCCCCGGTTACCGCAGCCGCCTGCGGGACACGAAGAGGAGCCAGGAGGACGTCGGGGGACCTCCAGGCCTACGGTGGGCTGTACAAAGCCCCAGGTATGGCACACATGATACATTACACCAAGTTCAAAATGACAGTTATCAATCATTACCAGTGAACTCCCCGCTGAAAATTGAGTGAATATGCATTGGTTGGTACTGATATCACCCGACTTTCTCTGGTCCTAAATCCTTTGGCCAAATGTCATTTCCACACACTGTCATCATCCCAGTCGCAGCGGCCAGAGTGAGAGGAGAGGCAAGCCGCGAGAGGGACCGGACTTAAAGGGGCACTATGGCGAAAAATTGTGAAATGTCTAATATGTCCAAACATATACAAATAAGAAGTACCATTTTTCCAGAGTAAAATGAGACATAAATTACTTTTCTCCTATGTCGCTGTCACTTACAGTAGATAGTAGAAATCTGACAGAAGCGACAGGTTTTGGACTAGTCCATCTCTTCATGGGGGATTCTCGGGGATTTATTTATTTTCTAAAACACTTAGTGAATGTCAGTTGCTCTGTCCAACTGCCAAAAAAACTGTGTAGCGAACAGGGAAGCTGGCCATCATCATTGTTTAAATCCTTGCTGAGAATCCCGTATGAAGAAGAGATGGACTAGCCCAAAACCTGTCTCTTCTGTTTCTGATTTCTACTACTTACCGGCTACCGCAAGTGACGGCGACATAGGAGAAAAGTAATTTATGGCTCATTTTACTCTGGAAAAAATGTACTTCCTATTTGTATATGTTTGCACATATTTTAAATTTCACAATTTTTTGCCCTAGTGCCCTTTAATGACGGTGGTCCGCTGGGCCTGTCCGACGCTGGTACCATTACAATATAACTGCATCATATATAACATCATCACTCACTACCACTCTGCAATAATCACCTATTGTTATGGCCCTGCCACTCCCACAGTTAACATTAACAGTACCATTACAATAAAAGTGCATCATATATCACTATCATTCAGCAATAAGCACCTATTGCTACGCCCCTGCCACTCCCAAAGTTATCAGTACCATTACAATATAAGTACACCATATATCACTTTCAATAACACTCTGCAATATGCATTGTGTTAATCTTGATTACTTACAATAATCATGAGTCTCTTGATCTCTGGGGGGATCTTGGGAGCCATCCTGTCTGTCTGGGGGTCTCTGGAAGTCCTGGATCACCACCTTGCTGCCTTGGTCAAAGTTCCAGACACTTCTACGCCTGCCCACTGCGCATCACGTACGGGAACATGTGCATTTTTACGTGTACGAGCCGAACATACGCATGTGCATTTAGTGAGTATGGATACAGTGTACGTTCCGTACATACATGCGGATTTGCTGTACGTATGGCCCACAGGTACGCTTGGGCATGCGCATCTCAGCTATTGACACGTACATTTCTACGCATGGCGATACGCATGAAACACTATGGGTCACGACTCCTCACGACACGACATTGCGGATTTTATGCCATACTTAACACGGCGAAAGACGGGTGGATCCGGTTGCAGCAAAAAATACGGGATGCGATCACGGGTTGATCCAGATGCGGCTCCAATAATAACGGCCGCATGCGGATCCGTGATTGAGGGGTATCCGAGCAACACTGACTGTGAGCAGCACTCCCTGCAGCAGCAGCCAATACCCCACGCAAGTTGTGACATCCACCCCAGCAGCCAGTCTTCAGCAGCCCTCCTCGGATGAGAGCGTTGTGTCCCTCAGTCCTCAGTCTACACAAGAACATTCCCTCAAATCACTGCACCACTCCAAAATGGATAAAGTTAATTTACCCTCTTTATTCAACTACAAACAAAAATAAACACTTAAAACACACAATATAGTGGGTGACCATGCAATTCATAATAAATAGTCATCAATAATAGATAGTTGTCAAAATACACACTGTATTAAAGATCAAGCAACACATGTCTCACAATGCTCCATATATTAAAAGTGGCTACCAATACCATAAAGCCACACAAACAAATATACAAAAGGCAGCCTCCATTTTAATGTGCAAAGTCGCAAATATAAAGTGCATAAGTAGGGGAAAATTACAATTAAGTCCCCAATAGAGATGTAGCGAACGGTTTGCCGGCGAACGGTTCAAGGCGAACTTTGGTGGTTCACGTTCGCCTGGACCAAGCGAACTTTTGCGGAAGTTCGAGTCGCCCCATAATGCACTATGAGGGTCAACTTTGACCCTCTGCATCATAGTCAGCAGGCACATTGTAGCCATTCAGGACACACTAAGCACTGGAGCCCCCCCCCCTTATATAAGGCAGGTTCCGGCGGCCATTAGCCTCACTCGTGTGCCTGCCAGAGACAGACTAGGGACAGCTGCTGCAGACTTGTTCTTCTAGGGACAGATTAGTTAGGTTCTTGGCTGCTTAGCTTGCTCATGGCTGATTATTATTGCTTTTATAGCACCCCTCAACAGCTCTTTTCAGAGCTAATCCTGTACTTTTTTTTGTGTGTGTGTGTGTGTGTGTGTGTGTGTGTGTGTGTGTGTCAAACTGACACTTTTGTTGCATGCACAGCCTTGCTAATTGATAGTGTGTGTGCCACTGCCAGCAGCCCAGCACATTCAGTGACTACCTGTGTGTGTGACAGGGAGCTGCGCATTGTACTACCCAGTACTGCTTATACCCAGTACCTGTTGTGTTTACTTAACCCACCTCATCACTGCATATACCCAGCTTTGTGTTGAGTGAACCCACCTCACTGCATCGAACTACCTGTTGTGTTGAGTGAACCCACCTTACTGCATCTAAGTACCTTTACTGTTCAGTGAAGCCAGCTCACTGCATCTAACTAGAGTTGGGCCGAACCTCCGATTTTAGGTTCGCGAACCGGGTTCGTGAACTTTCGCGGAACGTTCGGTTCGCGTTAAAGTTCGCAAACCGCAATAGACTTCAATGGGGATGCGAACTTTGAAAAAAAAAAATTATGCTGGCCACAAAAGTGATGGAAAAGATGTTTCAAGGGGTCTAACACCTGGAGGGGGGCATGGCGGAGTGGGATACACGCCAAAAGTCCCCGGGAAAAATCTGGATTTGACGCAAAGCAGCGTTTTAAGGGCAGAAATCACATTGAATGCTAAATGACAGGCGTAAAGTGCTTTAAAACATCTTGCATGTGTATACATCAATCAGGTAGTGTAATTAAGGTACTGCTTCACACTGACACACCAAACTCACCGTGTAACGCACCGCAAACAGCTGTTTGTGTAATGACGGCCGTGCTGGACTGGTGCGCACCATGGCGAGAGTGCAGGTTTTGGAGGCTTTACAGCCCATATGGTCGCCTGGCTGATGTAGCTGAATGACAGAACAGTGACTGTCCAGCTGATCAAATTTGGTCTGACCACAATGAAGCAACGACCTTATTATCTTTTGTGTGCCCCCCGAGACACTCATCTAGGCACCGGTCATTGCTTCATTGTGATACGCAAGCCCCTTCACCACGGCAAGGTAATGATCACGAAGGGGAATGGGCGCATGTACATGCCTTTTCTTTTTTTTGTTGCAGCTGCCCGCAGTGCAGCCAGAAAAATTAGGCAGTCATGTACACGCACCAGAAAAATTATTACGGCCTAAAAAATTCAGCAATCCGCCTGGAGTCCCGGACCCTGTTGGTGGTGGCGGAGAAGGTAGTCAAGCGGCCTGCGGGCAGACATGCTGTGTGGAGGGACTGGGAGCGACTTAGTCTTCTTGGGGCAGGCCAGGCAGCCAGTCACACGGCGTGCAGGCAGAGATGCTGTGTGTGTGGGGACTGACTTAGTCTTGGGGCGAGCAGCAGCCCTCCGGGATCCATGCCTCATTCATTTTGATAAAGGTGGGGTGCTTAACACTTTTGTGACTTAGGCGACTTCTCTTCTCAGTGACAATGCCTCCAGCTGCGCTGAAGGTCCTTTCTGACAGGACGCTTGCGGCAGGGCAGGAGAGAAGTTGGATGGCAAATTGGGACAGCTCTGGCCACAGGTCAAGCCTGCGCACCCAGTAGTTCAAGGGTTCCTCATCGCTGTTCACAGCAGTGTCTACATCCACACTTAACGCCAGGTAGTCGGCTACCTGCCATTCCAGGCGTTGGTGGAGGGTGGATCCGGAAGGGCTACGGCGAGGCGTTGGACTAAAGAACGTCCGCATGTCCGACATCACCATGAGATCGCTGGAGCGTCCTGTCTTTGACTGCGTGGACACGGGAGGAGGATTAGTGGCAGTGGTACCTTGCTGGCGTTGTGCTGTCACATCACCCTTAAAGGCATTGTAAAGCATAGTTGACAGCTGGTTCTGCATGTGCTGCATCCTTTCCACCTTCAGGTGAGTTGGTAACAGGTCCGCCACTTTGTGCCTGTACCGAGGGTCTAGTAGTGTGGCCACCCAGTACAGCTCATTCCCCTTGAGGTTTTTTATACGGGGGTCCCTCAACAGGCAGGACAGCATAAAAGACGACATCTGCACAAAGTCGGATCCAGTACCCTCCATCTCCTCTTGCTCTTTCTCAGTGATGTCACGTAAGTCAACCTCCTCCCCCCAGCCGCGAACAATACCACGGGAAGGTTGAGCAGCACAAGCCCCCTGCGACGCCTGCTGCGGGTGTTCTCCTGCCGCCGTCCCCTCCTCCTCCTCCTCCCCCAAAGAAACACCTTGCTCATCATCCTCTGAGTCTGACTCATCTTCTGCACACGACTTCTCTTCTTCCTCCTCCTCCCCCCTCTGTGCTGCCGCAGGTGTTGAGGAAACAGCTGGGTCTGATGAAAATTGGTCCCATGCCTGTTCCTGCCGTAACGGTTCCTGGTCACGCTCATTCGCAGCTTCATCCGCCACTCTACGCACAGCACGCTCCAAGAAGTAAGCGTAGGGAATTAAGTCGCTGATGGTGCCCTCACTGCGGCTCACCAGGTTGGTCACCTCCTCAAACGGCCGCATGAGCCTGCATGCATTTTTCATCAGTGTCCAGTTGTCGGGCCAGAACATCCCCATCTTCCCAGACTGTTTCATTCTACTGTAGTTGTAGAGGTACTGGGTGACCACTTTCTTCTGTTCTAGCAGGCGGGAGAACATGAGCAGGGTCAAATTCCAGCGAGTCGGGCTATCGCAAATGAGGCGTCTCACCGGCATGTTGTTTTTCCGTGAATTTCCGCAAAGCGTGCCATGGCTGTGTAAGACCGCCTCAAATGCCCACAGAACTTCCTGGCCTGCTTCAGGACATCCGCTAAGCCAGGGTACTTTGCCACAAATCTTTGAACAACTAGATTCATGACATGTGCCATGCAGGGTATGTGTGTCAGCTTCCCCATATGCAAAGCGGCAAGCAGATTGCTGCCGTTGTCGCACACCACGTTGCCTATCTCCAGGTGGTGCGGGGTCAGCCACTCATCCACCTGTTTCTTAAGAGCAGCCAGGAGAGCTGCTCCAGTGTGACTCTCCGCTTTGAGACAAGACATGTCTAAGATGGCGTGACACCGTCGTACCTGGCATGCAGCATAGGCCCTGCGGAGCTGGGGCTGTGTAGCTGGAGAGAACTGCCACTCAGCCAAGGAGGAGGAGGACAGCAAAGAGCATGTAGCAGGAGGAGAGGAGGTGGCAGGAGGCCTGCCTGCAAGCCGTGGAGGTGTCACAGTTTGGTCCGCTGCGCCCTGCTTGCCATCGTTCACCACCAGGTTGACCCAATGGGCTGTGTACGTAATGTAGCGGCCCTGCCCGTGCTTGGCAGACCAGGCATCCGTGGTGAGGTGTACCCTTGACCCAACGCTCTTTGCAAGAGATGACACCACTTGCCTCTCAACTTCATGGTGCAGTTGGGGTATGGCCTTTCTCGAAAAATAAGTGCGGCCTGGCATCTTCCACTGCGGTGTTCCGATGGCCACAAATTTACGGAAGGCCTCAGAGTCCACCAGCCGGTATGGTAACAGCTGGCGAGCTAACAGTTCCGCCACGCCAGCTGTCAGACGCCGGGCAAGGGGGTGACTGGCCGAAATTGGCTTCTTCCGCTCAAACATTTCCTTCACGGACACCTGACTGCTGCTGTGGGCAGAGGAGCAGGAAGCGCTCAAGGGCAGAGGCGGAGTGGAGGAGGGTGCCTGTGAAGGTGGAAGGGAGAAAGCGGCAGAAGCAGATAATGCACCTGAAGGAGGAAGAGGAGAAGGAGGGTGACTTTTTTCTTTTGTGTGCTGCTGCTGCTTTTGCTCAGGTGGCCATCCCATTGCTGTTTGTGCCTTTTCTCCAGGTGCCTTCGTAAGGCACTTGTCCCTACATGAGTGTTGGCCTTTCCACGGCTCAATTTTTGTTGGCAGAGCGAACAGATGGCTTTGGTCCGATCTGAGGCACACACATTAAAAAATGTCCACACCGCTGAGCCACCCTGGGATGTGGGCACTATGGGGACCTCAGCAGCTGATGCTGAAGGGCAAGTTGGCTGGCTGTACATAGGTGGCAATACATGGTGCCGGACACTGCCACCAGCTGTTTCTGACGAAGAGCTGCTCCAGCTTCTTTCAGCAACTTCTCTCCTCCTACTACTCTCTGACTCCCCCTCTGAACTGTCCCCCTCTTCATCTCCTCTATTGGGAACATACAGAGGATCCCTATCATCGTCATCATCGTAATCATCCTGCCCAGCTTCGCTTGCCTCAGACAAATCCAAACATGCACCATCAGTAGGTCCTTCATCCTCCTTACACGTTACATCCATAGTGTTGCCGCGTAACTCAGACATATGAGCTGGTGAAAATTCATCTGGCTGTAACAACAATGGCTGTGCATCAGTGATTTCAATAATTCTTGCGAAGTGTCAAATGCAGCGGAAGTGGTGCTAGTAGTAGCGCTAGTGGCTGAGCAAGATGAGGTGTTCTGTGTCGCTAAATACTCAACCACGTCCTGATAATCTTGGGAGGTGATGGGACGTGCCTTCTTCCGAGCACTGTACTGTGGGCCAGGTCCACACGAAATTACATTTACACAACCTCGCGCAGACCTGCCGGGTGGCCTTCCTCTGGCTCTGGCACTACCTCTTCCTCTACCTGTTTTGTCCATATCGGGTATGCACGGAGTGGTATATCACACTGCGTGCACTCACGTAGGTAGGTGGGTTCACTTAACTGCACAGGTATGCGCACTGATGCGGTGGGTTCACTGAACAGAACAGGTATACAGTGGCGGGTTCACAGAACAGGTATGCAGTGGCAGGTTCACTGAACAGAACAGGTATGCAGTGGCGGGTTCACTGAACAGTACAGGTATACAGTGGCGGGTTCACTGAACAGAACAGGTATACAGTAGCGGGTCCACTGAACAGAACAGGTATACAGTAGCGGGTCCACTGAACAGAACAGGTATACAGTAGCGGGTCCACTGAACAGAACAGGTATACAGTAGCGGGTCCACTGAACAGAACAGGTATACAGTAGCGGGTCCACTGAACAGAACAGGTATACAGTAGCGGGTCCACTGAACAGTACAGGTATACAGTGACCGGGTCACAGAACAGGTATGCAGTGGTGGGTTCACTGAACAGTACAGGTATACAGTGGCGGGTTCACTGAACACAACAGGTATACAGTAGCGGGTCCACTGAACAGAACAGGTATGCAGTGGTGGGTCCACTGAACAGAACAGGTATGCAGTGGCGGGTTCACTGAACAGAACAGGTATACAGTGGCAGGTTCACTGAACAGAACAGGTATGCAGTGGCGGGTTCACTGAACAGAACAGGTATACAGTAGCGGGTCCACTGAACAGTACAGGTATACAGTGGCGGGTTCACTGAACAGAACAGGTATACAGTAGCGGGTTCACTGAACAGTACAGGTATACAGTGGCGGGTTCACAGAACAGGTATGCAGTGGCAGGTTCACTGAACAGTACAGGTATACAGTGGCGGGTTCACTGAACACAACAGGTATGCAGTGGCGGGTTCACTGAACAGAACAGGTATACAATAGCGGGTCCACTGAACAGAACAGGTATGCAGTGGCGGGTTCACTGAACAGAACAGGTATACAGTGGCGGGTTCACTGAACAGAACAGGTATGCAGTGGCGGGTTTACTGAACAGAACAGGTATACAGTAGCGGGTCCACTGAACAGTACAGGTATACAGTGGCGGGTTCACTGAACAGAACAGGTATACAGTAGCGGGTCCACTGAACAGAACAGGTATGCAGTGGCGGGTTCACTGAACAGAACAGGTATGCAGTGGCGGGTTCACTGAACACAACAGGTATGCAGTGGCGAGTTCACTGAACAGAACAGGTATACAGTAGCGGGTCCACTGAACAGAACAGGTATGCAGTGGTGGGTTCACAGAACAGGTATGCAGTGGTGGGTTCACAGAACAGGTATGCAGTGGCAGGTTCACTGAACAGGTATGCAGTGGCGGGTTCACTGAACAGGTATGCAGTGGTGGGTTCACTGAACAGGTATGCAGTGGTGGGTTCACAGTACAGGTATGCAGTGGTGGGTTCACAGTACAGGTATGCAGTGGTGGGTTCACTGAACAGGTATGCAGTGGTGGGTTCACTGAACAGGTATGCAGTGGTGGGTTCACAGTACAGGTATGCAGTGGTGGGTTCACAGAACAGGTATGCAGCCAGGAACAAGCTAAGCCTAACTAATCTTTCCCTATGAGAGACAGTCTGCAGCAGCTCGCCCTACTCTCACTAATGCAGGCACACGAGTGACCATAATGGCCGCCGCTGCCTGCCTTATATAAGGGGGGTGGGGCTCCAGGGGCTAGTGTAGCCTAATTGGCTACACTGGGCCTGCTGACTGTGATGTAGAGGGTCAAAGTTGACCCTCCATGTGCATTATGGGGCGAACCGAACTTCCGCAAAGGTTCGCCTGCGGGACGCGAATGCGAACCACGGAAGTTCGCATGGAACCATTCGCAGGCGAACCGTTCGGCCCAACTCTACATCTAACTACCTGTTGTGTTGAGTTAATCCACCTCACTGCATCTAAGTACCTTTACTGTTCAGTGAACCCAGCTCACTGCATCTCACTACCTGTTTGTAATGATCGGTGTCAGCACGCAGAGAGAATCTGATTATTGGTGATCTGCAGTATCACCAATAATCCAAGTATAACTAACCTCTGGACACCTATATAGTGTGAGTGTTTGGTGCAACAGTAATGACTTTGAGTGGGACCAACCGAGGAGCAGGTGGTCCTTGGCAGTATGAGAAATACCTCCCTCTGGGAAGGGCAAAAACCTTCCAGCAGCCTGAGAACTCCAAAGGGGTGGAGCCCCAGGCTGGATAGTAGGAAGGACCTGTGGCTGAGTGACACCTGGAAGGTGGGTGTCACAAGCAGGTCTGGAGACTAATCTCTCAATGGAGAGAGATAGCTCTCAAGGTCGGGCAAGCCAGGTCGGCAACACATGGGCAGACAAGGTACAGAGACAGAAGGCTGATTCGGTAACCAAGGGCAGGCAGGGTTGGCAACAGGTAATCAGATATGCGTAGGTACCGAATCAGAAATCAGAGGGATAGTCAGGAATGCAATAGGTCATAACAGATATCAAACAATGCCTAGTCTTGGCTGTGAGGTCCGTGGTCTCAACACCCTGGAACTAGTCTGAAGTATAACATAATGATAACACAGAAGTAATCTGGCTCAGTGTGAATTCCCAGGTCCTCCTGGTTCTAACACACTGTAGGATCTGACTATGGTCTGAGTGCTTTCACGTAAGTGTTCGCAACGGCAGACAACTTGAGACTGACCAGCAGTGACTATATAGAGAGCGGTGCTCTCCGGCGCCACCCATCACCGATCAACCAATAGCCACTTGCTCTGAGGTCAGCTGACCAACCTGGTCAGTTGACCCCTCCTCAATTGTCATAAAGGTTCTGCCTCTCAGCGCACGCGCCTATTCCTCAACCTGTGTGAACTAACAGACCCAGCCACACCAGACGCACGCTGCTGCGTACAAACCGCTGCGCTGGACGCGGAATCAGCTGCCTTGCTGCCAGTACACGTGGCGGCTTTTCCACGATCTATTACACTGTTGTGTTGAGTGAACCCACCTCACTGCATCTAAGTACCTTTACTGTTCAGTGAACCCACCTCACTGCATCTAACTACCTGTTGTGTTGAGTGAACCCACCTCACTGCATCTAAGTACCTTTACTGTTCAGTGAACCCACCTCACTGCATCTCACTACCTGTTGTGTTGAGTGAACCCACCTCACTGCATCTAAGTACCTTTACTGTTTAGTGAACACCTCACTGCATCTAACTACCTGTTGTGTTGAGTGAACCCAGCTTACTGCATCTAACTACCTGTTGTGTTCAGTGAACTCACCTCACTGCATCTAACTACCTTTACTGTTCAGTGAACCCACCTCACTGCATATAACTACCTGTTGTGTTGAGTGAACCCAGCTCACTGCATATACCTAGCATCCCCCCGAGATGGACAAAATGGACAAACCAGGTAGAGGAAGAGGTAGAGGCAGACCCAGAGGAAGGCCACCAGGCACCGGCAGGTCTGTGCGATTTGGTGTTGCTGTGATTTCATGCGGACCTGTCTCAAAATACAGTGCTCAGAAGAAGGCACGTGCCATCACTTCCAAAAATTGTGAGGACGTGGTTGAGTATTTAACACAGAAGTCCTCATCTCCCGAAGCCAGTGCCACCAGCGCTAGTACAAGCACCACATCCGCTGCATTTGACACTTCACAGGAGTTATTTGGTGGTGGTGAAATCACTGATTCACAGCCACTACTACAACAACAAGAAGAAGGCACAGGTACACCACCTCATACGTCTGAGTTAGGTGGCGATAGTATGAACGTAACGTGTGAGGAGGGGGATCATGAACCACCTGAAGTTGGTGCAGTTGAGGAGGTGTCTGAGGAAAGTGAAGCTGGGCAGGAGGATTATGATGACGATTATACGGGTGCCACGTATGTTCCCGGTAGAGGAGATGACCAGAGGGACAGTTCAGAGGTGGAGTCAGAGAGGAGTAGGAGGAGACGACTCCATGATGAAGCAGAGGGAGCTCGTCCTCAGAAACAGCTGGGGGCAGTCTCCGGCGCCATGTATCGCCAGCCATGGACAGCCTACCAACATGCCCTTCGTCAGCTGCTGATGCCACCGTAGCGCCATCACCCCAGGGAGGCTCAGCGGTTTGGAATTTTTTTAACATGTGTGTCTCAGATCGGAGCAAAGCCATCTGTTGTCTCTGCCAGCAAAAATTGAGTCGTGGAAAGGCCAACTCTCACGTAGGGACAAGTGCCTTACGAAGGCACCTGGAGAGAAGGCACAAACAGCTATGGCAAGAACACCTGAGGAAAAGCAGCACCCAAAAGACAAGCCACCCCCCTTCTCCTCTTCCTCCTTCAGGTGCATCGTCTTCATCCGCTTTCTCCCTTGCACCTTCACAGCCACCCTCCTCCACACCGCCTCTTCCCTTGAGCGGTTCCTTCTCCTCTGCCCACAGCAGTACCCAGCTGTCCGTGAAGGATGTATTTGAGCGTAAGAAGCAAATGTCTGCCAGTCACCCTCTTGCCCGGCGTCTGACAGCTGGCGTGGCGGAACTTTTAGCTCGCCAGCTATTACCATACAAGCTGGTGGAGTCGGAGGCTTTCCGTCAGTTTGTGGCCATTGGTACACTGCAGTGGAAGATACCAGGCCGCAATTATTTTTCACAAAAGGCCATACCCAAACTGTACCATGCAGTTGAGAGGCAAGTGGTGTCATCTATTGCGAAGAGCGTTGGGTCAAGGGTCCACCTGACCACGGATGCCTGGTCTGCCAAGCACGGGCAGGGCCGCCACATTACGTACACAGTCCATTGGGTCAACCTTGTGACCGATGGCAGCAAGCAGGGAGTATGTGGCTGCGCAGCGGACTGACTTGTCACACCTCCACGGCTTGCAGGCAGGCCTCCAGCCACCTCCTCTCCGCCTGCTACCACCTCTTTGCTGTCGTCATCCTCCTCCTCCTTGGCTGGTGCCTCGATCTCCTCTCCAGCTACACAGCCCCCGCACCCCAGGGCCTATGCTGCATGCCAGGTACAACGGTGTCACGCAGTGTTAGACATGTCTTGCCTGAAAGCGGAGAGTCACACTGGAGCAGCTCTCCTAGCTGCTCTTAACAAACAGGTGGAGCAATGGCTGACCCCGCACAAGCTTGAGATCGGCAACGTGGTGTGTGACAACGGCAGCAATCTCATTTCTGTGTTGAATTTGGGAAAGCTGACACACGTACCCTGCATGGCACGTGCTGAATCTGGTCATGCTAAGATTTGTGTCCAAGTACCCAGGCTTAGAGGACATCCTGAAGCAGGCCAGGAAGTTGTGTGGGCATTTCAGGTGCTCTTACACGGCCATGGCACGCTTTGTGGACATTCAGCGTAGAAACAACTTGCCAGTGAGACGCCTCATTTGCGATAGCCCGACTCGCTGGAATTCCACCCTGCTGATGTTCTCTCGCCTGCTAGACCAGGAGAAAGCCGTCACCCAGTACCTGTATCACTACAGTACAAGGACACAATCTGGGAGGATGGGGATGTTTTGGCCCAACAACTGGACACTGATGCGAAATGCATGCAGGGTCATGGAGCCCTTTGAGGAGGTGACCAAACTGGTGAGTCGCGCTAAGGGCACCATCAGTAACTTGATCCTCTACGCCTACTTCCTGGAGCGTGCCGTGCATAGAGTGGTGGATACAGCTGTGGAGGAGCGTGAACGAGAACAGTTACGGCAGCAGGAGTCGTGGGAGCGATTTACATCCGAACCCGATGTTCCACAACACCTGCGGCAGCACAGAGGGGGGAGGAGGAGGAGGAAGAAGAGGAGTCATGTGGGGAAGGAGAGGAGTCAGACTCTGATTATGGTGATGAGGAAGGTGTTTCTGTGGAGGAGGAAGAGGCGGCGGAAGAAGAACAACCGCGGCAGCTGTCACAGGGGGCTTCTGCTGCTCCACGTTCCCGTGGTATTGTTAGTGGCTGGGGGGAGGAAGAGGAGTTGCGTGCTATCACTGAGGAAGAGCAAGAGGAGATGGAGATAACGTCTGCATCCAGCTTTGTGCAGATGTCCTCTTTCATGTTGTCCAGCCTGTTGAGGGACCCCCGTATCCAAAAATTCAAGGCGAATGACCAGTACTGGGTGGCCACGCTACTAGACCCTCGGTACAGGCACAAAGTGACGGACCTGTTACCAACTCAACAGAAGGCGGAAAGGATGCAGCACTTGCAGAACAAGCTGTTGATGATGCTTTACAATGCGTTTAAGGGTAATGTGGCTGCACAACGCAATCAAGGTACCACTGGCAGTAACCCTCCTCCTCCCAAGTCCACGCAGGCAAGGACAGGATGCTCCAGCGGTCTCAGGGTGATGTCGGACATGCGGACATTCTTTAGTCCAACTCCTCGCCATAGTCCTTCTGGATCCACCCTCCACCAATGCCTGGACCGGCAGGTAGCCGACTACCTGGCCTTAAGTGTGGATGTAGACACTGCGAAAAGCGACGATGAATCCTTGGACTACTGGCCAGAGCTGTCCCAATTTGCCATACAACTTCTCTCTTGCCCTGCCGCAAGCGTCCTGTCAGAAAGGACCTTCAGTGCAGCTGGAGGCATAGTCA
The DNA here is from genome assembly GCF_040937935.1 of Hyperolius riggenbachi. Classification (NCBI taxonomy): domain Eukaryota; kingdom Metazoa; phylum Chordata; class Amphibia; order Anura; family Hyperoliidae; genus Hyperolius; species Hyperolius riggenbachi. The sequence goes on from NC_090656.1 coordinate 221,437,333, forward strand.
CTGAGAAGAGAAGTCTCCTAAGTCACGACCGTGTTCAGTACCTGACCTTTATCAAAATGAATGAGGAATGGATCACGGAGGGCTACTGCATGACCGAAGACTAAGTCAGTCCCCACACACAGCATCTCTGCCTGCAGGCCACTTGCCTTCTCTGCCACCACTATCAGGGTCCAGGAGCGGATTCCTGAATTTTTTAGGCCTCTGCTAGCAGCGGCCGCTACACTAATTTTTCTGGTGCGTGTACATGCCTGCCTAATTTTTCTGGCTGCACTGCGGGTGGCTGCAACAAAAAACAAAAGGCATGTACATGTGCCCATCCCCCTTCGTGATCATTACCTTGCCGCGGTGAAGGGGCTTGCGTATCACAATGAAGCAATGACCGCCGGCTATTTGAGTGTCTCGGGTGGGGGTGGGACACAAAAGATAATAAGGTCGTTGGTTCGTTGTGGTCAGACCAAATTTGATCAGCTGGACAGTCACTGTTGTTCTATCATTGAGCTACCACAGCCCGGCGACCATATGGGCTTGAAAACCGCCACGGCCTACACTCTCGCCACGGTGCGCACCAGTCCAGCATGGCTGTCACTACACAAACAGCTGTTTGTGGTGCGTTACACAGTGAGTTTGGTGCGTCGGTGTGAAGCAGAACTCTAATTACACTCCCTGATTAATGTATACACATGCAAGATGTTTTAAAGCACTTTAGGCCTGCAATTTAGCATTCAATGTGATTTCTGCCCTTAAAACGCTGCTTTGCGTCACATCCACATTTTTTCCCCTGGACTTTGGGCATGTATCGCACTCCGCCATGCCCCCCTCCAGGTGTTAGACCCCTTGAAACATCTTTTCAATCACTTTTGTGGCCAGCATAATTTTTTCTATTTTTCAAGTTCGCCTCCCCATTGAAGTCTATTGCGGTTCGCAAAAGTTCGCTCGAACCGAACTTTCACGGTAGGTTCGCGAACCTAAAATCGGAGGTTCGGGACATCTCTACAGCAGAGCGCTGAACACATTTTTTATCCTTCTACCTAGTTTTTCTAGTGATGCATCAGCCACATAAATTGATCTGGTCTCTGAAGTTTTCCATTGGCCTGAAGACTCGCATCCCCATTGAAGTCTATTGCGATTCGCAAACTTTTCCGCGAACTGAACCTTCCACGAAGGTTCGCGAATGGGGTTCGCGAACCGAAAATCGGAGGTTCGCGACATCTCTAGTCCCCAAGACGGATCCCCAGAAGGGGAAACAGAACAAACCTGTGTAAGGTTATTAAGGCATGAGAGTAGGAGTGGAACACCAGTGAACAGAGAAAGTGAAAAGGGTGAAGTGCGGAAGACAGTGCAGAGGCACTGAAATAAAAGCAAGTGGGGCTTACCAACAAGGGAATCACAGGGACATTTGGAGCATAGCACCTGCCGTAGGGCCGTCACGATTCGCCGCCTACAATCAGCGGCTTTCTCTGGGCATGAATACTGTGCAGTGTGCATCCGTGTTTAAGCTAGACTGAATGTGGGTGGGCGGTTAAAGGGGGCGTGGCCTAGAACATCAGTGTGCGCGGCGCGCACATTGAAGAAATGATGTAGCGCATTTCAGCACTACAGGGAGTGCAGAATTATTAGGCAAATGAGTATTATGACCACATCATCCTCTATATGCATGTTGTCTTACTCCAAGCTGTATAGGCTCGAAAGCCTACTACCAATTAAGCATATTAGGTGATGTGCATCTCTGTAATGAGAAGGGGTGTGGTCTAATGACATCAACACCCTATATCAGGTGTGCATAATTATTAGGCAACTTCCTTTCCTTTGGCAAAATGGGTCAAAAGAAGTACTTGACAGGCTCAGAAAAGTCAAAAATAGTGAGATATCTTGCAGAGGGATGAAGCATATTTAAAATTGCAAAGCTTCTGAAGTGTGATCATCGAACAATGAAGCGTTTCATACAAAATAGTCAACAGGGTCGCAAGAAGCGTGTGGAAAAACCAAAGCGCAAAATAACTGCCTATGAACTGAGAAAAGTCAAGCGTGCAGCTGCCAAGATGCCACTTGCCACCAGTTTGGCCATATTTCAGAGCTGCAACATCACTGGAGTGCCCAAAAGCACAAGGTGTGCAATACTCAGAGACTTGGCCAAGGTAAGAAAGGCTGAAAGACGACCACCACTGAACAAGACACACAAGCTGAAACGTCAAGACTGGGCCAAGAAATATCTCAAGACTGATTTTTCTAAGGTTTTATGGACTGATAAAATGAGTGAGTCTTGATGGGCCAGATGGATGGGCCCGTGGCTGGATTGGTAAAGGGCAGAGAGCTCCAGTCCTACTTAGACGCCAGACAGGTGGAGGTGGAGTACTGGTTTTGGCTGGTATCATTAAAGATGAGCTTGTGGGGCCTTTTCGGGTTGAGGATGGAGTCAAGCTCAACTCCCAGTCCTACTGCCAGTTTCTGGAAGACACCTTCTTCAAGCAGTGGTACAGGAAGAAGTCTGCATCCTTCAAGAAAAACCTGATTTTCATGCAGGACAATGCTCCATCACACGCGCCCAAGTACTCCACAGCGTGGCTGGCAAGAAAGGGTATGAAAGAAGAAAAACTAATGACATGGCCTCCTTGTTCACCTGATCTGAACCCCATTGAGAACCTGTGGTCCATCATAAAATGTGAGATTTACAAGGAGGGAAAACAGTACACCTCTCTGAACAGTGTCTGGGAGGCTGTGGTTGCTGCTGCACGCAATGTTGATGGTGAACAGATCAAAACACTGACAGAATCCATGGATGGCAGGCTTTTGAGTGTCCTTGCAAAGAAAGGTGGCTATATTTGTCACTGATTTGTTTTTGTTTTATTTTTGAATGTCAAAAATGTATATTTGTGAATGTTGAGATGTTATATTGGTTTCACTGGTAAAAATAAATAATTGAAATGGGTATATATTTGTTTTTTGTTAAGTTGCCTAATAATTATGCACAGTAATAGTCACCTGCACACACAGATATCCCCCTAAAATAGCTACAACTAAAAACAAACTAAAAACTACTTTCAAAAATATTCAGCTTTGATATTGAGTTTTTTGGGTTCAATGAGAACATGGTTGTTGTTCAATAATAAAATTATTCCTCAAAAATACAACTTGCATAATAATTCTGCACTCCCTGTACATCACTTCCTCCACCTAAGAGCTTTCTTGGGAAATGTAGTCTAGTGGGGTGCATAGGAAGATTAAAAGTTGTGAAATAAGGATGGAAAGGTGGGTGAAGCAGCTCAGAGATAAAGATATTAATGCACAAAGATATACATTACACATCATAGATGGTCCCAAGGACTAATTAGTCTCCAAAAATTCTACTGCTTGCACGAGCGATTTCATAGCAGCAATATTACACAATACCAGCTACAATCAAATCAAAAACAACAAATAACACAAGTATTAATAAAAATCCAAAAGTACAAACATCAGAACTAGGTAAACACCTCCCTAATGCATCCATAGCAGAGAGCGAAAATATAAAGTTTTTTTTTTTTCACCATAAAAGATTTTATTGAGCAGATGTTAATTACAAAAATTCAAATAAACTTGCAGTTGAAAAGCTATGAATCTTTTATATGACTACAATATATGTAAGATAACAAATGTATTACAGTAAACATTAGGAACGATAAAGAATAATGAGAATAATATTTAAATCACTCCAAAACCTAAGAACCCGGATAAGTTGGTTTAGCTAAACCTGTGACAGGTAACAACCAACTTTGGGATCAAAAATAAGTGTCGAGGCCGGTAGCCCATCAGGCTTACGTCACTTATTAGTACTGTGACATTGTTGTTAGAGTGATAGCAACAATTCTATAAGGGTGACTATTCATCTCCATATAACCGAGGTAATAGCTACTAGGAGGAATGAAGAGCATTAGTAGAGAAAAGAGCAAGAAGTAGGATTTGATTAGAAAAAGAGAAAGAAGAGAGGAAGAAAGGTACCGACAAGGCTAAAAGTATAGGGGTATCAGTTCACCAAGTTAAAGTGGTAATTGGCTAGCGTAACTCAGCCAGTTTTTTAGAAGAACAAAATTATTGTGATCTCCTAATGTCCTGCTTCTTATTTTGTATTCCATCGAGATGTTTCTATTAACCACAGATAACACTTGGGTTATGTTGATTTGTTACATAGTTACATAGTTACATAGTTATTTTGGTTGAAAAAAGACATACATCCATCGAGTTCAACCAGTACAAAGTACAACTCCAGCCTGCTCCCTCACATATCACTGTTGATTCAGAGGAAGGCAAAAAAATCCCTTACAAGGCATGGTCCAATTAGCCCCAAAAGGGAAAAATTCCTTCCTGACTCCAGATGGCAATCAGATAAAATCCCTGGATCAACATCATTAGGCATAACCTAGTAATTGTAGCCATGGATGTCTTTCAACGCAAGGAAAGCATCTAAGCCCCCTTTAAATGCAGGTATAGAGTTTGCCATAACGACTTTCTGTGGCAATGCATTCCACATCTTAATCACTCTTACTGTAAAGAACCCTTTCCTAAATAAATGGCTAAAACGTTTTTCCTCCATGCGCAGATCATGTCCTCTAGTCCTTTGAGAAGGCCTAGGGACAAAAAGCTCATCCGCCAAGCTATTTGTGAGAAAACGCGGAAAAGCCGCTGCGGGTGCTCAAAACAAGGCGGCTGATTCCGAGTCCAACGCGGCAGGTTGCGCGCGTGGGCCTGCATCTGCTAGCATGACTGAACGCGGAGAAACCACCGCAAGTCCTGAGAACAAGGCGTCGGATTCCGCGTCCAACGCGGCGGTTTGCACGCATAGGCCTACATCTGACGGTATGGCTGAACGTGGAGAAACCGCCGCATGCTCTGATAGCGGTGCGGCTGCTTCCGCGTCCAGCACAGCGGATGGGTTACAACACAGGTCTGGTGTGGCTGGGACTGATAGTCCACACAGGTTCAGAAGGACGCGCGCGCGTGGTGAGAGGCAGAGCTTTTATGACAGCCAGAAGGGAGTCAGCTGACCAAGCCGGTCAGCTGACAATTGCATCAGTTCTCACTGGTCCAGCACTTAGGGGAGGTGCTGGAGAGCGCTATAGTATATATACTGGGTGCTGGTCATTCCTCTGGTGTCTGTCATTGCGATCACTACGTGGAAGCACTCAGACCTTTTGTCAGAATCTGTGTTATTCTCTAGACCAGTTCCTAGGTGTTGATGATCACGGACCTCACACCTCAGATTAGGAATACTGTATTTCATCTGTGTTATGCTCTAGACCAGTTCCAGGGTGTTGATGATCACGGACCTCACACCTCAGACTAGGAATATTGTATATTATCTGTGTTATCCTTCAGACTAGTTTCCAGGGTGTTGATGACTACGGAACTCACACCCAAGACTAGGAATTAGCGTTACCATCTTGTCATATTCAGACTAGTTCCGGGGTGTTGATGATCAAGGAGCTCACACCTAAGTCTAGGCATTGTTTAATTATTTGTTATGACCACCTGCTTTCCTGACCACTCTTCTGATCTCTGAGTTTGTACTTTACTATATCTGATTCTCCGTTGCCAAACCTTGCTTGCCTCAGGATTCCGTTTCAGTCTCTTGTCTCTGTATCTGACCTGTCTTTCTGTTGCCGACCTGGCTTGCCCGACCTCGAGAACTATCTCCTCTGTTTAGAGATAGTTCACAGATCTGTCAGTGACACTCCTCCATTGGTGTCACTCACACTCTGGTCCTTCCCACTCTCAGCCTGACTCCTCCTATTGGGGAACCTCAGGCCGTTGGAGGGAGCCTGTTCTTTGGGCAGTATCTCTTACTGCCTTGCACCCTCTATACGGGTGCTCTCCTCAAAGTATTACTGTTGCACCAAACACTCATATTACTCAGGTGTCCAGAGGTTAGAGATATATCTGATTATCGGTGATACTGCAGATCATCAATAATCAGGTATTTATTTGTATTCTCGATGATACTACAGATCACCAATAATCAGATCCTCTCTGTGTTACACTGATCGTTACACTATTATATTGCCCTCTGATGTATTTATACATGTTAATTAGATCTCCTCTAATTTCTTCCAAGTGCCCAGGAGCACTCACAGTGGCTTTAGTGCAGGAAAGTGTGCCTAGGTCCTCACCCCAGTACCAAGGGGTCACAACATAGAATCTCGCCAAAGGACCGTTGACATCATTTTGCCTATCAGGGACTGCTGCAGCAGTTACATGTTATTGTGGAAACTCCTCTTGATCTGAGTGGTGAGATTCAAATTTGAACATTGTGTTTTTATTGGTGGTGTATTGTTGGCATGAGTCTTCCATCAGGTCCTCTGCCCTAGGGTGTTGGTGATTGGCTGATGGAGGAATCATGGGTAATTGTGTTTGACTATATATATGTGCAGTTTTGATATTGTCATTTGATGATCCTGTGCAACTTGATAAAGGCCCATGGGGGCCGAAACAGCGTCTGTCGTTGCTATCATATTGATGCCAATAAATTTATAAAGAGCTTCTAAATACATCGAGTGGTGCTGGTCCTTTGGCGAGATTAGATCTCCTCTAAGGCATCTTTTCTCTAGACTAAATAACCCAGTTTATCTAACCTTTCTTGGTAAGCGAGACCTTCCATCCCACGTATCAATTTGGTTGCTCGTCTCTGCACCTGCTCTAAAACTGCAATATCTTTTTTGTAATGTTGTGCCCAGAACTGAATTCCATATTCCAGATGTGGCCTTACTAGAGAGTTAAACAGGGGCAATATTATGCTAGCATCTCGAGTTTTTATTTCCCTTTTTAATGCATCCCAAAATTTTGTTAGCTTTAGCTGCAGCGGCTTGGCATTGAGTACGATTATTTAACTTGTTGTCGATGAGTACTCCTAAGTCCTTCTCCAAGTTTGATGTCCCCAACTGTATCCCATTTATTTTGTATGGTGCTAGACCATTGGTACGACCAAAATGCATGACTTTACATTTGTCAACATTGAATTTCATCTGCCATGTATGTGCCCATATAGCCATCCTATCCAGATCCTGTTGCAATATGACACTATCTTCCCGAGAGTTGATGATTCTGCACAATTTTGTATCATCTGCAAAAATAGCAACATTGCTCACTACTGCTTCTACTAGGTCATTAATAAATAAATTGAAGAGCACTGGACCCAGTACAGACCCCTATGGGACCCCACTGCTAACAGTCTCCCATTTTGAGTACGATCCATTGACCACAACTCCTTTGTTTTCTGTCCATTAGCCAGTTCCCTATCCATGCACACAAACTCTTCCCCAGTCCTTGCATCCTCAACTTTTGCACCAGACTTCTGTGGGGAACAGTGTCGAAGGCCTTTGCAAAGTCCAAGTATATCACATCTACAGCATTCCCAATATCCATATTAGCATTCACTGCCTCATAAAAGCTGAGCATGTTAGTCAAACAGGACCTGTCTTTAGTAAACCCATGTTGATGCTGAGAAATAAGATTATTTTCTACTATGAAGTCATGTATTGTATCTCTTAGTAACCCCTCAAATAGTTTGCATACAACTGATGTTAAGCTTACAGGTCTATAATTTCCTGGATCTGATTTTTTGCCCTTCTTAAATAATGGGAAAACGTGGGCTGTACACCAATCCACTGGGACTCTGCCAGTTGCAAGAGAGTCACAAAAGATAAGATAAAGGGGCTTATCTATAACTGAACTTAATTCTCTTAGGACCCGAGGATGCATGCCATCCAGGCCAGGTGCCTTGTCTATTTTTAATTTATTTAGTCTTGCCTTCACTTCTTCCTGCGTTAAGTATTTAATATTACAGTTAGAAGATTGAGACTCTTCTGCCTCTGTAATTTGCAACAGTGCTGTTTCCTTTGTGAAGACAGAAGCAAAGAAAGCATTTAATAACTCTGCCTTACCTTGGTCATCCACCATTGCGTTCCCACCCTCATCCTTTAGGAGTCCTGTACAGTCAACCTTTCTTTTTTTAGAGTTGATGTACTTGTAAAACTTTTTTGGGTTAGATGTGATATCCCTAGCGATTTGATTTTCAGCTTCGATCTTTGCCAGCCTAATTTCTTTTTTACAATTTTTATTGCACTCCTTATAATTGCTTAGTGCAGCCTCGGTCCCCTCCTGTTTTAGGATCTTATAGGCATTCCTCTTCCTCTTCATTTTATCCCTAACCTTTCTATTCATCCATAGAGGCCTTTTTTAATTCCTAGACATTTTGTTTCCATATGGGATATACATACTACAATATTGATTGAGAATAAGTTTAAAAGCTTGCCATTTCCCTTCAGTGTCCTCCCCTTGTAGTACATTATCCCAGTTCACCAAACTTAGTGCCTGCCTAATTTGATTGAACTTTGCTTTTCTAAAATTCATAGTTTTAGTGGTCCCACTGCCCCGTGGCCTATCAGTCACCAGATCAAACGTTATCATGTTGTGATCACTATTTCCCAAATGTTCCTGAACCTGCATATTTGATACATTATCTGGTCTATTAGAAATGATCAGATCCAGTAACGCATTCCCCCTAGTTGGTTCCGTTACCATTTGAGTCAAGTAATTGTCCTGTAGTGCTGCCATAAATCTGCTGCTTTTACCAGAATGGGCAGATTTGGTTTGCTGATTTCCAATTTGTCACTATTAGGGATATAGCTGATAGTAAAACATGGGCTATTTGCGGTTGTATGGGTTTGGGTAGGAGATGGAGGTCAATCAGTAGTAGTGCCAGCTTGGGTAAAATCTTAAAGGAGCTATAGAAGAATTTTTTAATCAGGGACTCTACTTGGAGACAAAACTTATTTATGATAGGGCAATCCCAGAGCATGTGCAGAAGCGTTCCTGTATTGCGAAAATATAAAGTTAGATACATAAACCAATATACACATGCAAGTACATTGGAGAATTCACTTAGGGATAGAAGCATGGGTCAATAAAGTAAATAAAGTCCCTCAGTCCAGCGTCTGGGTGAGTATTGATGGCTGCCATTGAGATGATGTGGCCTGATGTGGAGGAGGTTGGGCTCGGGCCAGCATCCCAAGTTTATTTTGAGGGCGATGAGTGGTCTGTGTCTGGGGATGTTGGGGCGGCAGAGGTGTGGGGGGGGGGGGGGTCAGGAGTCGAGTTCTATTATGATTGATGAAGGTGGTGATGATGATGATGATGATGATCGGGACCGGCGTCTGTATGTGCCTCAGGCCCCGGAAAACGTTGTATTTTGTGTTTAAAGTACTGCTGACCTGTAGGAAATTACTTTAAAATGATGTTATTACTGGTGCTGTGTGACTTTCACAGCACACAGCACCATCCTTCCCCCTTCAGCGCCCCCCTGTGGCCAGTTCTAACAACCTGTATTATCGGGGAGGAAGTGACAGTTCTTCCTCCCCGCTGTGTGCACATAACTCCGCCCCTCCACCTGTAGCTTTAGTTCCTTATGTGTTACGCTGCACACATCGCGCAGGGGAGCTGCGCTGTGTGTGGGATTTTGTTAATTGAGGTCGGAAGAATATCCGATCTCAGTTATCACAAGTCCACACATAGCGCAGCTCCCCTGCGTGCTGTGTGCAGTGTAACACATCAGGAATTAAAGCTGCAGGTGGAGGGGCGGAGTTATGTGCACACAGCGGGGAGGAAGAACTGTCACTTCCTCCCCGATAATATCCGACATCCTGCCTCAGTCGAAGACTTTGACTGAGCAGAACGGGGGCTAGAGGGGGCTAGAGGAGGGGGGAGGCTGGTGCTATGTGCTAGTCGCAGCACCAGCAATAAAACAATATTAAAAGTTTAAGGGGAGGGAAAAAGAGGGTAAGCAGTACTTTAAGTACTAAAGTCTGTGCTCCCACTGCCAGGGTCCATGGATACTTACAATTTTTGGGCACAATTCTCGTGCTGTGGTGCTACCAATGAGAGGCCATGCCTTTCTGTGCTGCTGCTGCTGAGTCCTTAGTCGTCCTCCTCCTCCTCCTGCAGCTGATATTGGAATTTAATACTTAAGTCTGTGTTCCCACTGCCAGGGTCCACAGATTATTATTGATGTCCCAACTCACTGGAATTCAACTCTGGCGATGTTGGAGCGGCTGTTGCAGCACAGGGCGGCTCTTACCAAGTACATCTGTAGTGAAGAGAACCAGCAACTCCAAGTGATTATCACCGCAGCTCAGTGGACACAGATGCAGCAAGTGTGCCTGGTCCTGACTCCCTTCCTGCAGGGAACCAAGACAGTGAGCCGGGAGCGGGCATCCGTTTGTGAGTGGATGCCCTTGGTTTGACTGCTGGACAGGGCAATGTCTGATCTAATGGAAGAGGAGGAGTCAGGCAGCCCTGAGGCAGCCGGATCAGGAGCAGGCAGCACAATCCACATCACAGGAGGTAGAGGACTTAGAGATAGTCAAAGGAGGAGGAATTGGAGGTCCCTAACTTGAATGCTGGGTGGGAGCTGCAGATCGCTGCTGGCGTTGTACGGGGGTGGAGGACATTCCACAGGAAGAGGACGATGAGCATGTCCTCAGTAGTGTTGGGCGAACACCTGGATGTTCGGGTTCGCGAACGTTCGCCGAACATGGCCGCGATGTTCGGGTGTTCGCGCCGAACTCCGAACATAATGGAAGTCAATGGGGACCCGAACTTTCGTGCTTTGTAAAGCTTCCTTACATGCTACATACCCCAAATTTGCAGGGTATGTGCACCTTGGGAGTGGGTACAAGAGGGGAAAAAATACACTTAAGAGGTTCCGTAAAAAGGGACCGGCAACGCTAACCCAGCAGCAGCACACGTGATGGAACAGGAGGAGGCGCAGGAGGAGAAGGCCACGCTTTCAGGCGCAACCCAGGCCTTGCATGAGGACAAGAAGCATGCGGATAGCAATGCATTTTGTCGCCATGCAGTCATAAATGTAATACAGATGAGAGGTTCAATAAACAGGGACCGGAAAACGCTAACCCATCACAGATGTTCATTGTTCATGTTACTTGGTTGGGGTCCGGGAGTGTTGCGTAGTCGTTTTCAATCCAGGATTGATTCATTTTAATTTGAGTCAGACGGTCTGCATTTTCTGTGGAGAGGCAGATATGCCGATCTGTGACGATGCCTCCGGCAGCACTGAAACAGCGTTCCGACATAACGAGCACCTCTATTGCGTACATTGCCAGTTCGTGCCAGGTGTCTAGCTTCGATACCCAATAGTTGAAGGGTGCAGATGGATTGTTCAACACAGCTACGCCATCTGACATGTAGTCCTTGACCATCTTCTCTAGGCGATCGGTGTTGGAGGTGGATCTGCACGCTTGCTGTTCTGTGGGCTGCTGCATGGGTGTCTGAAAATTTTCCCACTCCAAGGACACTGCCGATACCATTCCCTTTTGGGCACTAGCTGCGGCTTGTGTTGTTTGCTGCCCTCCTGGTCGTCCTGGGTTTGCGGAAGTCAGTCTGTCGGCGTACAACTGGCTAGAGGAGGGGGAGGATGTCAATCTCCTCTCTAAAGTCTCCACAAGGGCCTGCTGGTATTCTTCCATTTTGACCTGTCTGACTCTTTCTTCAAGCAGTTTTGGAACATTGTGTTTGTACCGTGGATCCAGAAGGGTATAAACCCAGTAATTGGTGTTGTCCAGAATGTGCACAATGTGTGGGTCGCGTTCAATGCAGTCTAGCATGAATTGAGCCATGTGTGCCAGAGTCCTGCCAGAATCCTCATCATCCTCTTGTGAGCGTTGTGATAGTTGTGATGCATCATAGTCGTCACCTTCTTCCTGGTCTGCTTCTGCTGACCATTCATGCTGAATTGTGGAAATCCAACGTGCACCGCTCTGGCCCTCGTCAGTGGTGGCATGAAATTCCTGCTCCAACTCCAGCTGTTCCTCCTCCTCTTCTTCGTCATAGCTGCTGGGGCCAGCGTTTCCTGAGGCAGATGGCCTGATGTTGGTATCATCACGCTGATCGTTTTCTCCTTCAGATTCCCCCAGTTGCATCATGACAGCTGTTTCCTTGATTTTCAACATTGACCTCTTCAGTAAACACAGCAGTGGTATGGTAATGCTGACTGAAGAGTTGTCACTGCTCACAAGCAACGTGGATTGCTCAAAATTTTGGAGGACTTGGCAGAGGTCCAACATGTTGGCCCAATCTGATCCACAGAAGCTTGGCAGCTGTCCGGATGCGCCTCGGTACTGCGCCGTCATGTACTGGACCACTGCACTCTTCTGCTCGCAAAAGCGGGCTAGCATGTGCAGCGTAGAATTCCAGCGCGTAGGGACATCACACAGCAAGCGATGGTGGGGGAGATTGAAGCGCTCCTGCATCTTGGCGAGTGCCCCCGAAGCAGTACTGGAATTTCTACAATGTTTGGCCACTCGTCGCACCTTCAACAGAAGATCGGCCACGCCTGGGTATGTCCTCAGGAACCGCTGAACTACTAGGTTCATCACGTGCGTCAGGCAAGGGATGTGTGTCAGCTTAGCCAACCTTAAAGCGCGAATGAGATTACTCCCATTATCACACACAACCATGCCCGGTTTCAGGTCCAGCGGTGCCAGCCACAAATCCGTCTGTTCCTTTATTCCCCTCCAAATTTCCTCCCCTGTGTGCTGCTTATCCCCAAGGCAGATCAGCTTCAGCAACGCTTGCTGACGCATGCCAACAGCTGTGCTGCACTGCTTCCACGATCCTTCTGCTGCTGGGTTAGCGTTTCCGGATGAGGTACAGCTATGAGATGCGTTGGAGGAGAAGGAGTCAGAGAGGTAGGTGCTGCTGTTGTTATCCAGTGGGAGGGACGGCGGTGCAGCTGTTTGCGGCGTGGGCAACACCCGCGCCGTAGCAGGTGAGGAATCGCTGCCAGGCTCCACAAGGTTCACCCAGTGCGCGGTAAGGGAGATGTATCGACCCTGGCCGAACGCACTCGTCCAGGTGTCAGTGGTGAGGTGAACCTTGCAGGCAACGGCATTCTTCAAGCTTCGGGTTATTTTGCTGACCACGTGCTCATGCAACTCAGGCACTGCAGAGCGCGCAAAGTGGTAGCGGCTGGGAACTACGTAACGTGGGATGGCCACTGACATCATGCCCTTGAAGCTGTTTGTCTCCACCACTCGATATGGCAGCATTTCGCAGGCCAGAAGCTTGGCTATGCTGGCTGTTAGTGCCACGGCCCGTGGGTCATTTGCTGGCAATTTCCTCTTGCGCTCAAACATCTCCGAGACAGACAACTGAACCATAGGGCTGCACACTGAAGGGCTGTTGGTTGTTGTGTTTGATGAAGACTGGGAGACCTCAAGAGCACTATTCCGGAAAGTGACAGTGTCAGCGTCATCTGATGTTTGTGAATGTTGTTGTGAACCACGCAATGGCTGGGCTACTGCTGCTGCTGAGGGTCTGGTGGTGAGTCTGGTGACCCCAAGGGAGGCAGTGTTGCTGGTACCCTGTCCTGCCGCGTTTGCCCACAGAGTGGGATGTTTGGATACCATGTGGCGGGTCATGCTGGTGGTGGAGAGGTTGCTAATATTTTTCCCCCTGCTCAGGCGGGTCTTGCACACCTTGCAAATCACCATGGTACCACTACCATCCTCACTGCAGTCTTCAAAGAAAGGCCAGACTTTGGAGCACCTGCCTTGCTGGCGATTTCTGTTTGCGCCTCTTTTGCGTCTCACCTGAACTTCCACGCTTGTGGTGCCTGAAATTTCACGCCGCCTACCTTGTGGCACAAGGCGAACTCGTGCAGCAGTGGGTTCTTCAACAGACTCATCTGTGCTGCTACGACGGTGATGTTCTCCTTCACATACAAAATCTGGGTCTGTGTCCACATTGTCCAAACCCTCCTCTTCCATCTCCTCAAACTCGTCATATGTGATTGTGGGCCGCCGCCGTGGAGTAGAGCTCCCCAGAACAACCTCTGCGCAGCTCACTCCAATGTCGTCTTCCAGATCTTCTCGGCCGACCTCCTGCAATTGAAACCCCTCCTGCCCAACTTGCTCTGGGATTTGGGTTTCAAAGTCCTCGGACTCGCCTTGCATTTCAGTGCGCGGTGCATTTCCCACAGTAAATGGTTGTGAATCCGGGCACAACATTTCTGGCTGTTCCATTGACCTTTGAAAGGTGGAAGTTTGTTGGGCTGGGAATAGCTCCTGTGAATACCCCATTGTGTCCTGAGGAAATTCTTCGGACTGGTTATTTGGCAGTTGTGTGCGTGGTGTCGCTGCCGGTTGTGTCAGCTTTGTGCCCACTGGCTCCTTGTAACTGGCTGAGGACTCGGACCTCGTGCGTGATGTGCTGGTGCTGCTTAACCGACTGCTGGATGCTTGAGAGGTCATCCAATTAATTATCTGGTCCTGTTCTTTTGGATTTGTGAGGGTTGATTTCCTGGACAACATGGGCGGTATTGAGTGGGTTTTCTTCGGTGCTCCACTGTGGCCTGTACGTGAACCGTCAGGGGAAACACCTCTTCCCTTGCCCCTCCCTCTTTCACAGGATTTCTTCTTCATTTCACTTATCCTTAAAGTACACGCTGACTGGCAGCAGTACAGTGGCAGTACAGAAATGCTATATAGTGGTGGGTGAGCGGTGTACTACTATTCCCAGCAGCGACACAGAGCACAATGCTATACAGTGGTGGGTGAGCGGTGTACTACTATTCCCAGCAGCGACACAGAGCACAATGCTATACAGTGGTGGGTGAGCGGTGTACTACTATTCCCAGCAGCGACACAGAGCACAATGCTATGCAGTGGTGGGTGAGCGGTGTACTACTGTTCCCAGCAGTGACACAGAGCACAATGCTATACAGTGGTGGGTGAGCGGTGTACTACTATTCCCAGCAGCGACACAGAGCACAATGCTATACAGTGGTGGGTGAGCGGTGTACTACTATTCCCTGCAGCGACACAGAGCACAATGCTATACAGTGGCGGGTGAGCGGTGTACTACTGTTCCCAGCAGAGACACAGAGTGGCAGTAAACACAATGCTATACAGTGGTGGGTGAGCGGTGTACACAGAGTGGCAGTAAACACAATGCTATATAGTGTGGGTGAGCGGTGTACTACTGTTCCCAGCAGCGACACAATGACTGGGGGGACCCTGGATAGCCTGGCTGGAGAGAGAACTACCCTGCCTGCCTACCCAAAGCTAAACCCACAGACAAATGGCGGAGAAATGACGTGGATCAGGTATTTATTTACCCGAACCACGTGACCCGTTCGGCCAATCAAAGCGCGTTCGGGCCTGAACCACGTGACCCGTTCGGCCAATCACAGCGCTAGCCGAACGTTCGGGGAACGTTCGGCCATGCGCTCTTAGTTCGGCCATATGGCCGAACGCCATCAGGTGTTCGGTCGAACTCGAACATCACCCGAACAGGGTGATGTTCTGCAGAACCCGAACAGTGGCGAACACTGTTCGCCCAACACTAGTCCTCAGGGACGAAGATGTTGAGCAACGCACAAGGGAGTTGCAGGAGGCCCTTGTGTGCATACTCTTGGAAGCATTCCCCCAGCCCTCCACCCCCACTGTTGCTGTTCTGCCAACCCAGCAACAGGTGCTTGTGGCCTCCACCACCAGCTGCAGCAGCATCTGGTGCCCCGGAGATCTTGTGAGCCTAAACAAGACCCTGTATGCAGTGCAGCTGCCCAGAGCAGAGGTGCCAGATACAGCATCCTTCTCCAACCAGCACCAGCAGCGACTGAACACCATGGTGTCTGACTACATGGGGTCATTCAGCAGGCGTGACACCAACAGCCCCGTGGACTCCATAGAGTACTGGGTCAAGAGACTGGACATCTGGAGGGAGCTTGCCCAGTGCGCCCTGGAAGTCCTGTCCTGCCCCCCTTCCTGGCCCCTGCTGTCGGCCACAGGGGGACATGAAGTGGCTGCTGGAATTTTTTTACAATGCCTGCCTTTCCAAAGCAAGTTAGAACCTGCCTTGTACTCGTATTTGGCCTGGTCTAGTTCATTTTTTGCTGTGGTGACACCAGTGAGGTGAGGTTCTCTGCTGCCATGCTCCTGCTGCCGCTGATGTTCCTCGATTAAAATACTTAAGTCTGTGTTCCCAACACCAGGGTTCAGATGCTTACAATTTTTGGGCACAATTCTCATGCTGTAGTGCCACCAATGAGGGGGCATGCCTTTCTGTGATGCTGCTGCTGAGTCCTTAGTCCTCCTCCTCCTGCTGATGTTGTATTTATCTTCAAAAGTCTGTGTACCCGCAACCAGGGTCCAGGGATGCTACAATTTTTGGGCTTATAATTTCTTGTGTTGTGGTGCCACCAGTGAGGTGCCATACTCTTTCTCTGTGCTGCCGCAGAGTGCTGCTTAGTCCTCCTGCTTCCGCCTCTTATGTCGTATTTAGCGACAACAGCAGTCTGTGCACCCACCACCAGGATCCAGGGATGCTACAATTTTTGGGCTGATAATTTCTCGAGCTCTGGTGCCACCAGTGAGGTGCCATACTCTTCTTCTGTGCTGCTGCAGAGTGCTGCTTATGTTTAGTGCTCCTGCTGCCGCCTCTCATGTCGTATTTAGCGACAACAGCAGTCTGTGTACCAATACCAAGATCTACGGATGCTACAATTTTTGGGCTGATAATTTATCATGCTGTGGTGCCACCAATGAGGCACCATACTCTTCTTCTGTGCTGCCGCAGAGTGCTGCTTAGTCCTCCTACTTCCGCCTCTCATGTCGTATTTAGCGACAACAGCGGTCTGTGTACCCACTACCAGGGTCCAGGGATGCTACAATTTTTGGGCTAATAATTTCTCGTGCTCTAGTGCCACCAGTAGGGTGCCATACTCTTCTTCTGTGCTGCTGCAGAGTGCTGCTTAGTCCTCCTGCTGCGGCCTCTCATGTCGTATTTAGCGACAGCAGTCTGTGTACCCACCACCAGGGTCCAGGGATGCTACAATTTTTGGGCTAATAATTTCTCGTGCTCTGGTGCCACCAGTGAGGTGCCATACTCCTTCTTCTGTGCTGCTGCAGAGTGCTGCTTAGTCCTCCTGCTGCCGCCTCTCATGTCGTATTTCGCGACAATAGCAGTCTGTGTACCCACCACCAGGGTCCAGGGAAGCTACAATTTTTGGGCTGATAATTTATCGTGCTCTGGTGCCACCAGTGAGGTGCCATACTCTTCTTCTGTGCTGCTGCAGAGTGCTGCTTATGCTTAGTGCTCCTGCTGCCGCCTCTCATGTCATATTTAGCGACAACAGCAGTCTGTGTACCCACCACCAGGGTCCAGGGAAGCTACAATTTTTGGGCTGATAATTTATCGTTCTCTGGTGCCACCAGTGAGGTGCCCTACTCTTCTTCTGTGCTGCCGCAGAGTGCTGCTTAGTCCTCCTGCTACCGCCTCTCATGTTGTATTTAGCAACAACAGCAGTCTGCGTACCCACCACCAGGGTCCAGGGATGCTACAATTTTTGGACTGATGTATCAGACAACTTTGCTGCCATATCATTGCTATCGCTGCAAGGAAGAAAAAACATTTACAAAAACCTCTCTGGGTGTTTTTGTGGAGTTGGCCACTCATCCTCCTCCATACAGTGGTACCACCACTGCCAGGTGCCATTGGGAATCACCATCACCTCTGCGATTGCTTTAAGAGTATTTCCCTGTTTAAAACCAATTATTACCAATTAATAGCCCCATTTAAAGTGTTGATTTAACTTTAAAATCCATTTTCCCAAAAACTAAAAGTTCTCTTTGGATTTTTTGTTTTGTTTAAATTGTAGCCCCTTATCACCTTTATAATCTGTGCAATTTGGGGGATTGTAGCATGTATGGGGGCTTTAATAATGGCTTAAACACTATTCCGTGATCACGGCCGTGATTAGCCATGATTGCCTCATTCACGGGAAAAATCCGGGTCGAATTCGTGAGTCCGTTTTAAATCTGGAAATCAATCCCGCCATTTCCAGATTTTTTTTCAACTACGGCTGAATAGTCGAATACGTGATTGGAGGATATATGGGCATCACTATTCATAACTAGGTTTGTAACCATGTGGGGTTTAAACATCAATCATCTGGGTCTCTGATCTTCTAATGGCCACTCTCCAAGATGCAGGTTGTGATCAGGTGCGTAACTAGAAATCCACGGGCTTCTCTGCAAAAATTTGGGTGGACCCCCGCCCACTCAGGGCTTTTTTCACAGACAAGAGGTTTCGCAGCATGATGGGAAAGCTGGCCACACATTGGCAGGGAGGGTGGGACAGTCGTTCCCCCTCCTCGTCCCTCACCTCGGGCTCTCCCCTCTGCGCTCCCCTCCTGCATCAATAATCAGTGGCTGGCAGCGGCAGGAACACATACCTCCATCCACGCACTGGGGGTTCTGATCTCTAAGTGTCTCATGCTATTTCCTGTTTAAACCGGAAGTAGCGTCAGACACTTAGAGATTGGAACCTTCAAAGCATGGATGGAGGTATGTGTTCCTGCTGCCAGCCACTGATTATTGATGCAGGAGGGGAGCACAGAGGGGAGAGCCCAAGGTGAGGGAGAGGGGGACTGTCCCCCCTCCCCGCCGATGTGTGGCCAGCTTTCCCATCATGCTGCGACCCCCTCCAGCCCCCCAAAACGGCCCTGAGCCAGTTCAAAAAACAGATAAAGAGGTGAGTTAAAACACTTACCTCACAAATAAAAATCAGCAGTAAGATTTTATGGATTTTATTAGTACACTATGGGCTTGATTCACTAACCGGCGCTAAGCCAGTTAGTGTGCCCTATCACTTAGTGGGCACAAACTACAGCGTACAGCGATAACCTTATCTGAGGTTAGTGTGCCTTATCTGAGGTTAGTGTGCCTGATCTGAGGTTACTGGGCTTGATTCACTAACCGGCGCTAAGTGCTAGCGCCGGAGTGAAAAGCCCTTTCTGGCCGCTAGTGCGCGCAAAGCTACTTTGCGCGCGGCCCTGTGCACTGCGCGCGCGAATGTTGCACCCGTTGGCCTTTAAAAGTCGCACCCGATCAGGGCCGGATTTCTGGAAAGGACTGAAAGGCCACGGCCTAGGGCGATAAAATTAGATAAGATAAGAAGGGCGGCATGACATGGAGAGAGAAGAGGTCATATGTCAAAGTAAATCATTTCTTCTGGTCCCGCATCGCAGCCATCCAGCGCCCAGCTCTGCACTAATAGCTGAATTCCAGAGTTCCCCAATCCCTGCATCTCTCTCTCACTTCCTGATGTGTTAAAACAATCAGGATCAATCATAACGGTCACCTGATAATCCTTTCCTTTCTTTGTATGATAGACTTACAGATCGATGTGAGAAATACCAGAGATTTACATTACAAAGCAGATAGAACTAAGTTCCGCTGAGTTTTAATGCAGGCATTCCCAAACCTCAGAGAGCTCTGCAGTTTCTTCACCTCTTTTACAGCTTTGACACTGACCCCAGCATTTGTTAATTTATCTAATCCTAATTTATGACGGTCTTTCTTTTTTTTTCCTAGCAGCAGTGGTCGCTTCTCTTCCTTAGTTAACTCTTTCCTGACTCATTTTCTGTCCTCCAGCTCCTACCATTTATGAGACTGCAGGATAAAAAATGCTGTTTTCTTCCTTTTCATTGCTAAACTGTCATTTTAAATACACCTGAGCAGTGGTGCTCATCCAATATTTGGGTATCCGAACTACCCAGATAATCTGAACTTTTTCCACTATCCGAACTTTGAATAGCAATTCGGATATTTTTTTAAATCTGAATAGCACTATCCGAGCAAACTCGGATTTCCCATCTGAGAGAGAGAGAGAGAGAGAAAGAGAGAGAGAGAGATTTTAAGTCCCCACATCATTATAAAAACATGATGCTACATGCCTCATTTACCCTAAAAAAAACATTTTAAAGGCAATTTAAATAAGCCCTCTTTAGACTTTGTTCCCGTATACTGCCAATATGTTAGAGCACACCACCATATGTACTTTCAGCATTCAAAAGAGATGCATAGATTTTTCAGCAAATATAAATAAATGTCATTCAGATTCTTTAAAGTGGAGCTGAACTCTTGCACAGGACAGAAGGAAAACAGAGAACTGTACCCTGTATGTATTTAGAGAGCCTGTCTAATTCCCCCTCCTCTGTGTCACAAGTTGTAATTTGATCTCTACACTGTGTTAACCGACTGCCACTACAGCTAAGCTCATTTGAAAGCACAGGATGTTAAAAATATGTCTGCTTCCATAAAAGCAGGAAGTAGACACACTGCAGATTTATTGCAGGATTTGTATCAGCTGTAACAAAAATGTTTTTATTGACAGGTTATGTTGTTGCGTATCTTTTAGAGCAGAGAGGAAGTTCTGAGTTCAGGTCCACTGTAATTACAACAGAACATCCAAAGTGGGTCCTGACAGGATGTTTGCTACTTACCTGTTCTCTGCTTTGGATGGGCTTCTCTCCATTGCACTGCTCTGCCACCTGTTTGTGGCTCTGACTGCAGCCAGTCGCATAGAGGACAAAGAAGCAGCGCATGCTCTGGCCACTCGCACTCCCTGTAATTTCTCGCTCCTGCCCATGAACGGTACAGTGTTATGCATTCTTGACAAGTACCGGTCATACATCAGCGTCATTTCTCAAGTATGCATGCCCAGAACACTATCGGCTGCTGTGCACATTCGAGCAGGAGCGCAAATTGCAGGAATTATTTGTTGAATGGGAGGTAGAGCAGCACAACTGAGATGAGCCAATTCAAACCAATGATCGCTAGTCAGTGTTGGACAATTTTTTTTTTTTTGGGGGGGGGGGACGCTTGGTGACAGCAGGCCTAGGGCACTGGAAAGTACAAATCCGGCCCTGCACCCGATGCAACAAAATCGTGCGTGCAAAAGTCCGCGAACGGCACTTCACGTGCTGACTGTTTAGCACACCCGTGCTAAACAGTTTGCACCGCTTTGTGAATCAGGCCCTAAGTGATAAGGCACACTAACCGGCTTAGCGCCGGTTAGTGAATCAAGCCCGAGGGATTTAAATGCTTCCCTGGTAAAGCAAACCTAAAGCGAAATTAAACTTATGATATAATGAATTGTATGGGTAGTATGGATAACAAATAGAACATTAGTAGCAAAGAAAAGTCTGCTATTTTTCTTTTCAGTTATATAGCTTTTTTCTGTAACATTGCATCAAATTGTCACAGTTGCCGTTTTAAAATCACACTCTGTATTTTAGAGACTCTGTAATAAAAAAAAACACTGGGGGGTACTCACCTCAGGAGGGGGAAGGGTCCTAATGAGGCTTCCCCATCCCCTGTAGCTGCAGGTAGTCCAGCACTGGCTCCTCCGAATCCTTCTGGACTCCTCCCCCGACAAGCCTGACAAGAAAGGATTTATTTACCTCTCCGGGATCCAGCGCAGGTGTAGTAGTGGCTCTTCATTTGCAGTGGCGTAGCTAAGGAGCTGTGGGCTCCGATGCAAGTTTTACATTGGGGCCCCCAAGCACTCTATACATAACAATTGATACGGCGCACCAAAACCTGCCAATGGCAACTACAGTGTCAGAGGTGCAAGAAGGGGATGGGGAACAGTGTGTTACTGATTACTACTATTCAAAGTATCTATAGAAGTGATTATTATGAGCACAGGACCAACAGGGCTAATACTAAAGTTGAGGGAGGGCCCTTCGGGGCCCCTCAAGCCTAAGGGCCCCGATGCGGTCGCTACCTCTGCACCCCCTATTGCTACGCCCCTGTTCATTTGGATGAGGTGGAAATAGCTGAGCTCGAACATATCCGCTCTACTGCGCAGGTGCAAAGAACTCGCCAACGCAGTAGAGCGGATCGATCGGATTCGGCTATTTCTGCCTTAACCCGTAGGAAGAGCGGCTAGTGCGCCTGCCCAGGATTGTGGTAGGTAAATATTTACCTTGCTGCACTTCGGGGGACCCGGGCAGGCTAACGGAGGGGCAGAGAAGGAAGGAGGAAGCCTCGTTAGGATCCTGAGGCTTCCCCCTCCCAAGATAAGTATTCCCAAGTGGGATTTTTTTTTATTTACAGATTCTCCTTAAAGAACAACTTACATAAGAAGAATACGGAGGCTGCCAGATTTGTTTCCTTTTAAACTATACCAGTTGCCTGGCAGTCCTGCAGAATTCTTTGGCTACAGTAGTATCTGAATCACACCAGAAACGAGAATGCAGCTAATCTTGTCAGATCTGACAATAATGTCAGAAACACCTGCTCTGCTGCATGCTTGTTCAGGGGCTGTGGCTAAAAGTATTAGAGACAGAGGATCAGCAGGATAGCCAGGCAACTGGTATTACTTAAAATGAAATAAATATGGCAGCTTCCATATCCCTCTCACATCAGTTGTCCTTTAACCACCCTGGCGTTCTATTAAGATCGCCAGGGCGGCTGCGGGAGGGTTTTTTTAAAATAAAAAAAAAACTATTTCATGCAGCCAACTGAAAGTTGGCTGCATGAAAGCCCACTAGAGGGCGCTGCGGAGGCGTTCTTCCGATCGCCTCCGGCGCCCAGAATAAACAAGGAAGGCCGCAATGAGCGGCCTTCCTTGTTTTGCTTACATCGTCGCCATAGCGACGAGCGGAGTGACGTCATGGACGTCAGCCGACGTCCTGACGTCAGCCGCCTCCGATCCAGCCCTTAGCGCTGGCCGGAACTTTTTGTTCCGGCTACGCTGGGCTCAGGCGGCTGGGGGGACCCTCTTTTGCCGCTGCTCGCGGCGGATCGCCGCAGAGCGACGGCGATCGGGCAGCACACGCGGCTGGCAAAGTGCCGGCTGCGTGTGCTGCTCTTTATTTGATGAAAATCGGCCCAGCAGGGCCTGAGCGGCAGCCTCCGGCGGTGATGGATGAGCTGAGCTCGTCCATACCGCCCGGCTGGTTAAGCTATAAAACAAAGCAGAAATAATGACCATTTGAACCTTCCAGCAGTGAAACCTTACCTCAAGCTCTCTCACTGTTTCTTGGCTGTTTAAGTGCTTCAGAAAACAGGACTGTATTCCACCCAGGGGGTCGAATAGCTCAGAGAAGCTCTTTTGCATAGATAACAAGTGAAGTTTTTTTTGGCAGCACGGTGGCGTAGTGGTTAGCTCTCTCGCCTTGCAGCGCTGGGTCCCTAGTTCAAATCCCAGCCAGGGCACTATCTGCAAAGAGTTTGTATGTTCTCTCCGTGTCTGCGTGGGTTTCCTCCGGGCACTCCGGTTTCCTCCCACATTCCAAAAATAGACATATGCCAATGGTAGGGATTAGATTGTGAGTTCCTTGAGGGACAGTTAGTGACAAGATATATATATACATTGTACAGCGCTGCGTAATATGTTGGTGCTATATAAATACTAAATAATAATAATAACTCTTCCTGTACTGTAAACAATATTAGACTCATACTTCTGCTACTATTTCTTAGCTGTACTACACATGCAATTCATTATCTCATAAGTGTATTTACACTTAAAGGTTTTTTTTAGAAGACGTGTTTTCAGGGCCGAATTTGAACTTTTTACTGCCCTAGGCCAACTATCCCCAGCTGCCCCATGACCAACAGCAATATCCCCCCTCCCACCGCCCCCAAGACTGAAAATCTCTGCCCCTGTCTCTCTTTAACGTGAAGTAGCGAACCGAAACTCATTTTTTAAAACTTGAGTACCCATTTTCTGGTTCAAGAGTAGTTGTTTATCATAGATCCCATAACTACCTGACTGATTCCTCAGTGTGATTACAGCAGAGTAGAGATGGCCCGAACGGTTCGCCCACGAATGGTTCCAGGCGAACTTTGGGTGGTTCGCGTTCGCCAGCGAAGGCGAACTTTTCTGGAAGTTCGGTTCGCCCTCATAATGCTCCATTAGGGTCAACTTTGACCCTCTACATCACAGTCAGCAGGCACATTGTCACCAATCAGGCTACACTCAGTCCTGGAGCCCCCCCCCCCCCTTATAAAAGGCAAGGTTCTCCAGCCGTTTTACTCACTCGTCAGCCTACAGTAATTAGTCAAGGGACAGCTGCTGACAGACACTGCTAGGGAAAGCTTAGTTATGCTCTTGTAGGTTTGTTAGCTTGCTCGTGGCTAATTATTATTCCTTATATAGCACCCCACAACAGCTTCCCTCCTCCCTCTCTCGCTTCTCATCCTTCGGAGGAGGATCTTGTCTTTCAGGTATGTGTAGGATGTCAAAAGCACGCTCACATACATTGGCCAGGAATCGAACACAGGTCAACTGCTTGGAGGGCAGCTATACTCACCACTATACCACCAACACTACAGGCTGAAGCCTGCCTAGCTGGCCTGGGAAGGATGAAAAGCTAGGTGGCCATGCAACCATTCCTGCTAACCTAAAGCTTACTTGTGTCTTACAACACATTGGCTTAAGACTTTACCAAATCCAATGCTCCAATATGGGGAAGCTTCTCTGTTTGCTGTTTTTTTTTTGTTTGTTTGTTTTTTAAGTGTGGTGTCACAGTTCACTCATCTATTCAACTACAAGAAAGGCCCAGGAGTAGTCTTAGCTACCGTAATATCTATGTTACGGCAGGGCCCTTATTACACTTTCTCTTACAGGGCTATGGAAACCGTTTTGCCCATGCGATAAAGCGAGGTGAAAAAATTAAATCATGCCTAGCAGAGGATGGTTTTGAGCCATCAACCTCTGGGTTATGCTCTGCTGTCTGCTTACATTTGTATACAATCTTCAAGTTTAAGAAGGGTACATTAGTTGAAATAATTACACTACAATCTATGTTACAGCAAGGCCCTAATGACACTTTCTCTTAAGAGGCTATGGCCGCCAATTGGCCCATGTGGTAAAGCAAGGTGTAAAAAATAAAGTACACCTAGCAGAAGATGGTTTTGATCCATCAACCTCTGGGTTATGAGCCCAGCACACTTCCACTGCGCCACTCTGCTTACATTTGTATACAATCTTCAAGTTTAAGAAGAGTACATTAGTTGAAATGGTTACCCTACAATCTATGTTACAGCAAGGCCCTAATGCTACTTTCTCTTAAGAGGCTATGGCCACCGATTGGCCCATGTGGTAAAGCAAGGTGTAAAAAATAAAGTACACCTAGCAGAGGATGGTTTCGATCCATCAACCTCTGGGTTATGCTCTGCTGTCTGCTTACATTTGTATACAATCTTCAAGTTTAAGAAGGGTACATTAGTTGAAATAATTACACTACAATCTATGTTACAGCAAGGCCCTAATGACACTTTCTCTTAAGAGGCTATGGCCGCCAATTGGCCCATGTGGTAAAGCAAGGTGTAAAAAATAAAGTACACCTAGCAGAAGATGGTTTTGATCCATCAACCTCTGGGTTATGAGCCCAGCACACTTCCACTGCGCCACTCTGCTTACATTTGTATACAATCTTCAAGTTTAAGAAAGGTACATTGGTTGAAATAGTTACACTACAACCTATGTTACAGCAAGGCCCTAATGACACTTTCTCTTAAGGAGCTATGTGTAACTATTTCAACTAATGTACCCTTCTTAAACTTGAAGATTGTATACAAATGTAAGCAGACTGCAGAGTGGTGCAGCGGAAGTGTGCTGGGCCCATAACCCAAAGCTTGATGGATTGAAACCAACCTCTGCTAGGCATGATTTCATTTTTGCACCTCGCTTTATCCCATGGGCAAAATGGTTTCCATAGCCCTGTAAGAGAAAGAAGGGCCCTGCCGTAACATAGATATTACAGTAGCTAAGACTACTCCTGGGCCTTTCTTGTAGTTGAAGAGATGAGTGAACTGTGACACCACACTTAAAAACAAAACAAAACAAAAAAAAAGCAATCTGTAATTATCCGCTCAGCTGGCTGCACAGGCAGACAGCTGTTTGACCATTCCTTATGTCTGAGAGATGCAGGTCTCTGGAAAAGAGACCTGGCTTCATCTTGCAACTTTCCGAGTTGCTTTGCTGAGGGATTTGCATACAGGCAAATTGCCCAACTGTCTCGTTTGAGGGCTGGCAGTATAAAAGCCTTCTGCTGACCAGAAGGCTTTGCTGGTCATAACGGTTTGTTAAATACACTCCTGGAGTGTCAGCCTTCCCTGTTGGATTGTTATAGGTATCTTAGAGTAATTCTGGGGACTGCACTAGGCAGCTCCTCTAGTGCAGTAAGCCTGCTTATCTGTTTTGTCTATGTTGCCTCTCTGCTGTGATTGTCCTGTCGCCAACGGTGGTCGATAGGAAATCGTCCTGTCTGTCTGTGGGTGCTAACCAGTGCAGCGGTTGCTACTGGTAGCCCCTTCTGTTTAATCTGTCTTACTTGGATCCTTACTGTGGAACCTTCTGATCTGCTTTCTTGGAGTATAGCTGGAGCAGCGGTTGCCACCGGCTATCTCATCTGCCAGTCTTGCTTGGATCGCACTAGCCCCTAGCGGTAGCGGCTGTGGATCCTTCTGATCTGTGATCCTGTCCCTGAACCTAGATCGCACTCGCTCTGGCGGAAAGAGCAGTGGATCTTTCCTATCCTGTCCCTGAACTTGGATCGCACTCGCTCTGGCGTAAAGAGCAGTGGATCCTGCTAAGCTCTGTTGCTTTACTTGGATCGCACTCGCTCTGGCGGAAAGAGCAGTGGATCTTTCCTATCCTGTTTCCCGTCCGTCTGTCTGTCTTGTCTGATACGAACGCTTGCTGTAGGCTCGGTGAGGTAACCGTTAAGCAAGCGCTCGCGTTCTCTGTTTCATGTTTGGGTGGCAGGGGTTAGTTAGGCGTGCTTGTCTCTGTTGCGCTTAACGTGCGGAGATCGCGCTGTAAACGCGTTCGCTGTTGCGAATGAGTGCGGTGTTCGCGTTTAGTTAGCGTTTGTTATTTTCCTTATCTTCTCATTGTATGATTTGCTGTGCCTTTGCTACTCTCGTGCCCTGTCTTGCTTTAGCCTTGTGTCACCTCTGGCAATCGCCTCTTTTGCGATTGCGTTCCTACTTCGTTTCTGCTGTTGTGTGTGCACCGTCGCGGGTTGGCGACTAGATTGGTGCACACACATCCATTCTGTCCCTGTGCTCATTCTCATTCGCAATCACTTCTCTTGCGATTGCGTTCTCACTTGGTTTCCTTTGTTGTGTGTCCACCGTCGCAGGTTGGCGACTAGATTGGTGGACATACATACATTCCTCCTCTGCTTATTCGGTCTTGTGTCGCTGTTAGCAATCGCCATCTCTTGCGATTGCCTTTTCACCTGATCTTCATGGTTGTGTGTTCATTGTCGCTGGGTGGCGACTAGATTGGTGGACACACATACACTCTGTCGCTTTACTCTCTCTCTTTATCTTGCCCTGCGTTTCTTCCCTTCGTACAATTCCTGTCTGGCGTCTGTGGCAGGGCAGAGGATCTGTTCCTCTGCACTCCACAGCTCCATCTGCCGACAGGAATTTCCCTCTACAGGTGCGTTGCACCTTTTGCTGGGTTCTCTCAAATTATACGCTTGTGGAGGATTTCCGCAGTGTCAGCGCGCGTCCTGTGCGCTGACCACGGAGAGAATTACCCAATCGTTACACAAACAGAGAAGCTTCCCCATATTGAAGCATTGGATTTGGTAAAGTCTTAAGCCAATGTGTTGTAAGACACAAGTAAGCTTTAGGTTAGCAGGAATGGTTGCATGGCCACCTAGCTTTTCATCCTTCCCTGGCCAGCTAGGCTGGCTTCAGCCTGTAGTGTTGGTAGTATAGTGGTGAGCATAGCTGCCCTCCAAGCAGTTGACCTGGGTTCGATTCCTGGCCAAGGTATGTAAGTGTGCTTTTGACATCCTACAAATCCCTGGAAGACAAGATCCTCCTCCTCCAGAAGGAGGAAGGAGAGAGGGAGGAGGAAGAATTACACTCTCTGATTGATGTATACACATGCAGTAGTGTAGGCCTGCAATTTAGCATTGAATGTGATTTCTGCCCTTAAAAAAGTGCTTTGTGTGAAAACTAATTTTTTTTCTGGGACTTTTGACATTTATCCCAGTCAACCATGTCTCCATCCAGGTGTTAGATGCCTTGAAACATATTTTCTATCACTTTTCTGGCCACCATCATTTTTTCTAATTTTTCAAGTTCGCCTCCCTATTGAAGTCTATTGCGGCTCGCAAAAGTTCGTTTGAACCGAACTTTCACGGTAGGTTCGCGAACCTAAAATCGGAGGTTTGGGCCATCTCTACAGCAGAGCGCTGAACACATTTTTTATCCTTCTACCTAGTTTTTCTAGTTATGCATCAGCCACATAAATGGATCTGGTCTCTGAAGTTTTCCATTGGCCTGAAAACTCTCTGTGACAAGTCACCGTGACAAGAGCATGTTCAGGCCAATGGCGAGATCAGGTCCATTTATGTGTGATGAGTCAGCCGTGTCACTGGGAAGGAGGAAGCAGGGAGCAGCGGGAGTGTGTTGTGCTGTAATCACACTGAGGAATCAGTGAGCTCTGAATGTAGTGAAATTCTATTCAAGTACATTCGAATTCGGGTCTGGGTCAAATTCAGGTTCGGACGTGATCACGACCAGTAGAATTCGATTCGAATTCGATCCGTGATCGATAATTTAATTTGGGTATTACCCTGAATTCGTGATCACGAATTCGGATGGCCTTAATGCTAATTTTTGAAAAAAAAATTTTTTTTAAGGGAAATCACAATTAAATAGGTGTAATTTTAAAAAAAATGATGGA
This sequence comes from Hyperolius riggenbachi, assembly GCF_040937935.1. Taxonomy (NCBI): domain Eukaryota; kingdom Metazoa; phylum Chordata; class Amphibia; order Anura; family Hyperoliidae; genus Hyperolius; species Hyperolius riggenbachi. The sequence goes on from NC_090656.1 coordinate 221,465,887, forward strand.
AAACATTTTTTCTGCATTTCTTGTTTGTTCTCCTTCTTTTTCTTCTCTCCATCTTTTTCTTCAGCGTCTTCTTTTTCTGTTTTACCATCTTCTTTCTCATCACCATCATCTTCATCATCTTCTTCTTCACTGGCACCTGGTACTTCTTCTTCTTCTTCTTCATCATCATCTGGTTCTTCTTCTTCATATTCATCATCTGGTTCTTCATCATCATCTGGTTCTTCTTCACCTGGTTCTTCTTCTTCACCTGGTTCTTCTTCTTCTTCACCTGGTTCTTCGTGTTCTTCACCTGGTTCTTCTTCTTCTTCACCTTGTTATTCTTCTTACTCTTATTCTTCTTAATCAGGTTCTTCTTTTTTTTTTTTCTTCACCTGGTTGTTCTTCTTCTTGTATTTCTTCACCTGATTCTTCTTCTTCTTCTTAACCTGGTTATTGTTCTTTTTCTTTACCTGGTTATTCTTCTTCTTCACCACCATCTTTTTTTTTTTTTTTTTGTGTGTTCATATTCTACCTCTTGTACACAACTTAATGTTTTTTTTTCCCTTACCGAACTGAACTGTTGTAAAATGTGTTCTTCAAAAGCATAGCTAAATTTGTAGCGTAATAATAGCTAGTGGCGCATGGCAGCAGCACATAATTCTGCAGACCCTGGTGTTGGGAACACAGATAGCAGGAGGTGAAATGTGGCAGCAGGAGGAGGAGTGACGTGTGGCAGCAGGCAAAGTAACGGGCCATGGTACCTAGCGTTGGTACCACGGTTGTAATAATAAACACCATACAGCAGGAGGTTCTGGAAAGCAGTCGTGAAGCCCACATTGTGTCCAATACACAACTGGGACAGCACAGTTTTCAACCCAGAAACCTCAGAATAATTTTTTTTCTTTTTTTACAAAAAATGTAACGATTGGGGAATTATTTCCGTGTTCAGCGCACAAGACACGCACCGACACTACGGAAATCCTCCACAAGCGTGTTATTTGAGAGAACCCAGCTATGGTGCTATGCACTTGTATAGGGAGATTCCCACCGGCAGATGAAGCTGTGGAGTGCAGACGAACACAGCCTCTGCACTGCCACAGAAGCCAATGGGAATTGTACGAGTTGAAGCAATGCAGGGCTGGATAGCCCTTAAAGAGAGAGAGCACAGAGACAGAATGAATGTGTGTCCACCAATCTAGTCGCCACCCAGCGACGGTGAACGCACATCAGCAGAAACAAAGTACGAACGCAATCGCAAGACTGGCGATTGCCAACAGTGACACAAGACCGAGCAGGAAAGAGCACGAGAGTAGCAAGAAGGCACAGCAAGCAACAGCAATCAGAACAACAAGGAAAATAACAAACGCTAACTAAACGCGAACACCGCACTCATTCGCAACAGCGAAGGCGTTTAAGGCGACACAAGACCGAGCAGGACAGAGCACGAGAGTAGCAAGAAGGCACAGCAAGCAACAGCAATCAGAACAACAAGGAAAATAACAAACGCTAACTAAACGCGAACACCGCACTCATTCGCAACAGCGAAGGCGTTTAAGGCACGATCACCGCGCATTAGGCGCCCAGTGATAAGCGTGCCACCCTAACTAACCAATGTAACACAAACACGAAATAGAGAACGCGAACGCTTGCTAAACGGTTCCCTCACCGAGCCTACAGCAAGGGTTCGTACCGGACAAGACAGACAGAAGGAGCAGCAACCGCAGCTCTGGCCTACACTCCCAGACAGACAGAACGATTTCCTGTCGACCGCCACTGGCGACAAGACAATCGCAACAGAAAGACAGTACAGGGCAAAACAGATAATACAACCTGACTGCACTAGAAGGGATGCCTAGTGCAATCCCAAGGAATTACTCTAAGATAATCTTTTGCAAACAAGCAAGGCTGATACTCTAGGAGAGTTAGCAGGAACAAACCATCATGACCAGCAAGGGATTCTGGGAGAACATGGTATTTATACTGCAAGCCTTCAAAGGAAGCAGCTAGGCAACTTGCATGACAAGTGTATGCAAATTCCTCAGCAGAGCAACTCTGAAACTTGCAAAGCAAAGACAAGTCTCTTTTAGAGAGACCTGCAGCATTCAGACCTAAAGAATGGACAAACAGCTGTCTGCCCGTGCAGACAGCTGAGCAGATCATTACAAAAAAATGTAGCTATTGTAGTGGCGTAATAGCTAGTGGCACATGGCAGCCGAGCTTAATCCTGTGGACCCTGGCAGTGGGAACACAGACAGCAGGAGGTTAAATACAGCAGCAGGAGGAGGAGTGACGTGTGGCAGCAGGCAGTGTAACGGGCCATGGTCCCTATCGTTGGTACCACGGCTGTTATAAACACCATATAGCAGGAGGTTCCGGACAGCAGTCGTGAAGCCCACATTGTGTCCAATACACAACTAGGACAGCACAGTTTTCAACCCAGACACCTCAGAATATTTTTTATTTTATTTTTTTTCTAAATGTAGCTATTGTAGTGGCGTAATAGCTATGGCGCATGGCAGCAGTGCTTAATTCTGTGGACCCTGGCGGTGGGAACACAGACAGCAGGAGGTTAAGTACACCAGCAGCAGGAGGAGTGACATGTGGCAGCAGGCAGTGTAACGGGCCATGGTCCCTAGCATTGGTACCACGGCTGTAATAAACACCATACAGCAGGAGGTTCCGGACAGCAGTCGTGAAGCCCACATTGTGTCCAATACACAACTGGGACAGCACAGTTTTCAACCCAGACACCTCAGAATAACTTTTTTTTTTGATGTAGCTATCGTAGTGGCGTAATAGCTATGGCGCATGACAGCAGTGCATAATTCTGTGGACCCTAGAGGGGGGAACACAGACAGCAGGAGGTTAAATACAGCAGCAGCAGGAGGAGGAGGAGGAGTGACGTGTGGCAGCAGGCAATGTAACGGGCCATGGTCCCTAGCATTGGTACCACGGCTGAAATAAACACCATACAGCAGGAGGGTCCGGATAGCAGTCGTGAAGCCCACATTGTGTCCAATACACAACTGGGACAGCACAGTTTTCAACCCAGACACCTCAGAATATTTTTTTTTAAATGTAGCTGTACTGATCGGTGGTATATCTGATAATCAGAACAAGCTCTAACAGCACAATAGACAGTACTTTATTATATTGTGATCACACGTGTATTTGGTGCACCGTAATACAGGAGTACTCCTAAGTGATAGCCCTTGATGGCTGGGGCTATCACTAAAATAGAATGGTCGTACAGGCGAGGTCGGTAACAGGTCGGTCAGATTGCGGTACAAAATCGTCAGGCAATTGCGTAATGAGTAGTATACAGGCTGAGGTTGGCAACTGGTCAGATAGGCAAAGGTACAGAATCAGAAAACTTAATCGGAGTAGGAGATCAGGCCGAGGTGGGCAACAGATCAGATAGGCAAAGGTACAGATACGATAGGCAGAGAGTAATCAGAGTTTCAGGCAATAAGTCATACACATTAAATCAATATAATATTACTGATAATATTACAATTACAAAAGGTAAATATAATCCTGATCTATGTGTGAATCCCCGGGGTCCTGCCGGATCAAACACACTGGGATCTGACTAAGGTCTGAGAGCTTAACTGCAAAGTTTCAACAACAGGAGACAATGAGGCACTGATCGCTCAGGCCTTAAATACAAGAAGATATTCCAAAAATTCCGCCCCGCGGACTCCAGCCAATCGGCGGCGAGAGCCCGCCCGTTGCTGTCAGCTGACCAGCCGGTCAGCTGACCCGCCTCCTCAAAGCATAAAGGGCCTGTCTCCTGGTGCGCGCGTGCGCTGCCCTGCTTTGATGCACCCTGGAGAGACCTGTTCTACCGGAAGGGAATGCCTGAGATGATGCGGCGAGATCCGCTGTGACATCAGGCACGGGAGCGGCAGCCGCACCACTCCCCGCTGCAGAGGTAACCACATCACTCCTGACATTACACCCCCCCCCCCTCGAGGCGTGGTCTCCAAACACGCCCCCGATGCACTTTCAGGATGTGATGAATGAAACTGTTTTTTTAATTCCTCAGCATGAAGATGATGCGCGGAGACCCATGACCTCTCCTCAGGACCATACCCTCTCCAATGGACCAAATACTGTATTGAATTCCGCACTCTGCGAGAATCCAAAATCTCTTCCACTTCATATTCTGATTCACCGTCAATAATCGCAGGGGGGGGGGGGGGGGATCAGCATACACAGCTGGTTTAAGGAGAGATACATGGAAGGATTTTACACCCCTCATGGTGGCTGGGAGAGCAATTCTGTAGGATACCTCATTGATTTTTTCTGTGATAGGGTATGGACCTATATACTTCGGTCCCAGCTTGGCTGAAGGCTGTCTCAGGGCAATGTGACGGGTGGAGACCCACACTCTATCCCCTGGGGCAAAATCCCACCCAGGTGAACACTTCCTATCAGCCTGTCTTTTCTGAACTTTAAATGCTTTCTCCAGATTGGCTTTTACCAGCGACCAAATTCTCTTGCATGAGTTCTGCCAGCCTTCTATTGCGGGAAAGAGAGAATTAGTTGCTGGTAATGGACAGAATTTGGGTGACTTCCCAGTAACCACCTGAAATGGAGAAAAGCCAGAGGAAGTGTTCCTGAGGTTGTTATGGGCAAACTCAGCGAAAGAAAGAAACTTTACCCAGTCATGTTGGGAGTCAGCCACATAACATCGAAGGAACTGTTCTAATGACTGGTTCACCCTTTTGGTCTGACCATTGGTTTGGGGATGGTAACCCGAGGAGCAGGACAAAGTCAGACCTAGGTGCTGGCAGAATGCTCTCCAAAATTTAGATACAAACTGTACTCCCCTGTCAGAGACTATATTGGCTGGTATCCCATGCAAGCGGAAAATGTGATTAATAAAAAGGTCCGCTAGTTCCTGAGCCAAGGGGAGTTTCTTCAAAGGCACAAAATGTGCCATTTTGCTAAAGCGGTCCACGACCACCCAGATAACTGTATTAACCTCCCAGGCTGGGAGTTCCCCCACAAAATCCATGGATATGTGGGTCCAGGGTTCTGTGGGTGTTGGCAAAGACTGTAAAGTCTCCGCAGGTGCCTGTCTGGACGGTTTGCTGCGAGCACAGACTGTACAGGAGGTCACGAATTCCCTGCAATCAACTTTCAAAGATGGCCACCATACACTACGGGTTAACAGTTCCTCTGTTCTGGTGATACCAGGATGCCCTGCATTCTTATGACTGTGAAACATATGCAAAACCTGGAGGCGTAAATGTAACAGGACAAAGAACACCCCATCTGGCTTCCCCTCAGGAGCGTCACTCTGATGAGGTTGCAGAGCGACTGTCAGATCCTCTATGGTTTCGGTAGCTGCAATCACCACATTTTCTGGCAAGATCTTAACAGGGAGTGAGGGCTGGACTGTCTCAGGTTCGAAGCAACGGGACAGAGCATTGGCCTTAATGTTCTTATTGCCAGGTCTATACGTGATTATGAACCGGAATCGGGAGAAAAATAGTGCCCACCGGGCTTGTCTCGGATTGAGCCCTTTCGCCCCTTCGATATATTCCAGATTCTTATGGTCTGTATATACTGTAATCATATGCTCTGCTCCTTCCAACCAGTGTCGCCACTCTTCAAATGCCATCTTTATGGCCAACAGTTCCCTGTTACCAATGTCATAGTTCTTTTCCGCTGGTGAAAACGTGCGAGAAAAGAAAGCACACGGATGCAATCGTCCCTGAGATCCGGAATATTGAGACAGTACAGCCCCCACTCCTATCTTGGAGGCATCTACTTCTACAATAAAAGGACGAGTTACATCTACATGGTGTAAAATGGGAGCAGCACAAAAAAAGTGTCTTAAGCTGTGTAAAGGCTTTACATGCTTCTTCAGACCAATTGTAAGTATCGGCTCCCTTTTTAGTCAGGTTGGTGAGGGGAGAAACCACTGAGGAGAAGCCCTTAATAAACTTTCTGTAACGATCGGTGTAACACAGAGAGGATCTGATTATTGGTGATCTGCAGTATCACCAAAAATGCAGATATATACCTGATTATTGATGATCTGCAGTATCACCGATAATCAGATATATCACTAACCTCTGGACACCTGAGTGATAAGAGTGTTTGGTGCAACAGTAATACTTTGAGGACCGCACCTGCCAAGCAGGTGAAGAGGCAGTTAGGGATACTGCACAAAGAACAAGTTCCTTCCTATGGTCAGAGAACTCCCAAGGGAGTAACCAGACTGGGAATAGGAAGGACCAGAGTGTGAGTGACACCAAGGGGAGGTGTCACTAACCGATATGTGAACTATCTCTTAACTGGGGAGATAGCTCTCGATGTCGGGCAAGCCAGGTCGTCAACACACAGACAGATAAGGTACACAGACAGGAGACTGATTCGGTAATCCTAAAACACGCAGGGTTTGGCAACAGAGTATCAGATATAGTGAAGTACCAAATCAGTGATCAGAAGAGTGGTCAGGAAAGCAGAAGGTCATAACAGATAATAAAGAATGCCTAGTCTTGGGTGTGAGTTCCGTGATCATCAACACCCTGGAACTAGTCTGAAGTATAACAGAATGATAGTACAAGTCCTAGTCTTGGGTGTGAGCTCCTTGATCATCAACACCCTGGAACTGGTCTAGAGAATAACACAGATAATATACAGTATTCCTAGTCTGGGGTGTGAGGTCCGTGATCATCAACACCCTGGAACTGGTCTAGAGAATAACACAGATTCTGACAAAAAGGTCTGAGTGCTTCCACGTAGTGATCGCAACGGCAGACAACCAGAGAATGACCAGCACCCAGTATATATAGTACAGCGCTCTCCAGTGCCTCCCCTAAGTGCTGGACCAATGGGAACTGGTTGGATTGTCAGCTGACCAGCTTGGTCAGCTGACTCTCTTCTGGCTGTCATAAAAGCTCTGCCTCTCAATGCGCGCGCGTCCTTCTGAACCTGTGTGGACTATCAGTCCCAGCCACACCAGCCATGTGTTGTGTACCACCCACCGTGCTGGACGCGGAACCAGCCGCACCGCAATCAGAGCATGCGGCGGTTTCTCCGCGTTCGGCCATACTGACAGATGTAGGCCTATGCGTGCAAACCGCCGCTTTGGACGCGGAATCAGTAGTCTTGTTCTCAGGACATGCGGTGTTTTCTCCGCGATCGGCCATACTAGCAGGTGTAGGCCTATGCGCGCAAACTGCCGCGTTAGACGCGGAATCAGCCGCCTTGCTCTGAGCACCTGCGGCGGCTTTTCTGCGTTTTCTCACAGTACCCCCCCCCCCCCCCTCCTGAGGAGTGGACTCCGGACAGCTCCTACCCGGCTTCTCAGGATGTAGGGCATGGAATTCCCTTTTTAATTCATCCGCATGCATGCGGCAATCAGGTACCCATGTTCTTTCCTCAATGCCATAACCCTTCCAGTGAACTAAATACTGTACTGAGTTCTGTACAATACGTGAGTATAAAATCTTTTCCACTTCATACTCAGGTTGGTCATCCACCATCACAGGTGGAGGAGGAGTGGAGTCTACATGCACTGCTGGCTTAAGCAGGGATACATGGAACGATCTCACACCACGCATGCTGGCAGGAAGATCAATGGCATAAGTAACATTGTTGATTTTCCTGGTTACTGGGAAAGGACCCACAAATCTGGGTCCTAACTTGGGTGAAGGCTGTTTTAAAGACAAATGACGAGTGGACACCCAGACCAAGTCTCCTGGCCGGAACTTCCACTCTATGGAACGTTTCTTGTCAGCTTGACCTTTCTGACTCTGAAAAGCCTTCTCTAGATTCTTTTTCACAATTCCCCAAATGTTCTTAAATGACTTTTGCCAAGCTTCCAAAGCTGGAAACGGAGTTGAAGCTACTGGCAGTGGGGAGAACCTAGGCAACCTTCCAGTCACCACCTGAAATGGAGAGAATCCAGAGGAAGAGCTTTTCAAATTATTGTGTGCAAATTCTGCAAACGACAAGAACTTGACCCAATCATTTTGTGCATCCGCAACATAGCACCTTAGAAACTGTTCCAGAGATTGATTAATTCTCTCGGTCTGACCATTGGTCTGTGGGTGGTAGCCCGACGAAAATGACAGTTCCATGCCCAACTGATGACAGAATGCCCTCCAAAATTTAGAAACAAATTGGACTCCCCGATCTGACACTATATTCTCCGGAATACCATGTAGACGGAAGATGTGCAGGATGAAGAGATCGGCCAATTCCTGGGCCGAGGGGAGTCCTTTCAGGGGCACAAAATGGGCCATTTTACTGAATCTGTCGACTACCACCCAAATGGCCGACATGCCCTCAGACCTCGGGAGTTCACCCACAAAATCCATGGACAAGTGGGTCCATGGTTCACTTGGGGTGGGTAAAGGCTGCAATGTTCCCACAGGTGCCTGACGGGAGGGTTTACTTTTTGCACACACTGCACACTCTCTCACATACTCCTTGCAGTCAGTTGCCAATGAAGGCCACCAAGCACACCTAGCAACAAGGTCCTGTGTTCTGGTGGCACCAGGATGTCCAGCATTTTTGTGGGAGTGGAACATCTGTAATATCTGGAGACGAAATGGCAATGGTACAAACATGACCCCTTCAGGCTTTCCTTCAGGTACGTCCTGCTGGAAGGGACTTAAGGTTTCAATCCAGTTCCTCCAGGTCTCTGTGGCTGCCAATACCACTTTCTGTGGGATAATAGTCTCTGGGTCTGAGGGCTGTGCTGTCTCTGGCTCAAAGCATCTGGATAAAGCATCTGCTTTAATGTTTTTACTACCCGGAGTATACGTAATTATAAATCTGACCCTCGAGAAAAACAGTGACCACCGAGCCTGTCGGGGACTCAATCTCTTAGCCCCCTCGATGTATTCCAAATTCTTGTGATCAGTGTAAACTGTAATCGTATGTTCTGCTCCTTCTAACCAATGACGCCATTCTTCAAAGGCCAATTTAATGGCTAGGAGCTCCCTGTTGCCTAGATCGTAGTTTTTCTCTGCTGGTGAAAACCTACGGGAAAAATAGGCACACGGGTGTAACCTTCCCTGCAACCCAGAACGCTGAGACAGCACAGCCCCCACCCTGACCTCTGAGGCATCTACCTCGACAATAAAGGGATAGAAGGTGTCGACGTGTCTCAAAATGGGTGCAGTACAAAACAATTCTTTCAGGGTGGAGAAAGCAGCAAGAGCTTCGGGGGACCAGTGGTTGGTATCTGCCCCTTTCTTTGTGAGACTGGTGAGGAGTGCGTTGACTGTGGAGTACCCCTTTATGAACCTTCTATAGTAATTAGCGAACCCTAAGAATCTCTGGAGAGCCTTCGGCCCCACTGGCTGAGGCCACTCCAGGACAGCAGAGACTTTGGCCGGGTCCATAGAAAGGCCCGAGGTAGAAATTATGTACCCCAGAAAGGTGACAGATGTTACCTCAAAAATGCATTTCTCCAACTTGGCATATAACATGTTTTGTCTTAGTTTGTGCAACACAAACCTGACATGAGCCCTATGCTCTGAGAGGTTAGCTGAGAAAATTAGTATATCATCCAGATATACCAGGACAAATTTACCCAAAACCTCCCTGAACACTTCATTAATGAGTTCCAGAAAGACGGCCGGGGCGTTACACAACCTGAAGGGCATCACCAGGTACTCGTAATGCCCATCGGGTGTGTTGAAGGCCGTCTTCCACTCATCGCCCTTTCTGATCCGCACCAGGTTGTATGCACCCCGCAAATCCAATTTTGAAAAAATCTTAGCATTGGTGACCTGAGTAAATAAATCGTCTATCAAAGGTAAAGGATAGCGATTTTTTTACTGTGATTTTATTCAGGCCCCGATAATCAATGCACGGCCGAAGGCCTCCGTCTTTTTTCTTTACAAAAAAGAAACCTGCTCCAGCAGGCGACCGGGAAGGACGAATGAACCCTTTAAGTTTTCACGGATGTATTCCTGCATGGCCAACTTTTCAGGCCCAGATAAATTGTAGAGATGACCTCTAGGGGGCATACAACCAGACCGGAGATCGATGGGACAATGGAAAGGGCGGTGTGGAGGTAGTTTGTCGGCTGACTTAGGACAAAACACGTCTGAAAATTCAGAATACTGATCTGGTACTCCCTCCACGTGAATCTTGGTCTCACCCAAGGTTACCTTCCCTAAACAATGATGAAAGCAATGGGAGGACCAGCTCGTTAGCTGACCAGTGGCCCAATTAATCTGAGGGGAGTGAAGTTCTAACCAAGGCATGCCAAGAATGATCGTGGAGGTTGACATTCGTAACACAAAAAAATGCAAATTGTCCCTATGCAGCACCCCGATAGTGACTCCCACCTCTGGAGTCTGTGACAGAGGACTGTTAACCTGCAAAGGGGAATCATCTACTGCAGTAACTTGAATCGGTGGTTTTACCGGGGTGACCGGAATACCCAATTTTTTTGCAAATTCGAAATCCATAAAATTAGCCGCTGAGCCCGAATCAATGAAGGCTTCAGTGACTTCAGACATATTTTCCCACAAAATAGTACAAGGGAGAAGCAAACGTTTATCATCTAGGGGTAGAAACTGCGCGCCTAGGGTATTACCCAGAACTACACGTAGGCAGTAGCGTTTCCCGCTTTCTTAGGGCAATTCTGTACTCTATGACCCCCCTCTGCACAATAAAGACAAAGTTGCTCTGATATCCTGCGTCTCCGCTCCACTTGAGACAACTTAGACTGACCAATCTGCATTGGCTCAGATGGAGGTGAAGGCGGGAGGAGGTGGAGCCACAGGGGGCGCAGCGTGGGACACCATTCTCACATGGTCTCTACCCCGGGTCTGTCTCTGATAGCGCAGCCGGCGATCTATTCTGATGGCTGATGAAATGGCCTCATCGATGGACTTTGGTTCAGGCTGACTCAACATAAGATCGGAGACCTCATCTGATAACCCTGATAAAAAACAATCTAAAAGGGCAAATGTGTCCTACCTAGCTGATACTGACCACCTCCTAAATTCAGCGGCATAATCTTCAACCTGACTCTTGCCTTGACGTAACAGTTTGAGCTTCCACTCAGAAGTCGAGGCGATGTCTGGGTCATCGTAAATTATCGCCATAGCTTTAAAAAAATCCTCTACAGAGGTTAGGGCCAGGTGTTCGTCGGGCAGACTGTACGCCCAGGTCTGAGAATCACCTGATAACAAAGTTTTAATAAACGTAACCCTTTGGGTCATAGTTCCTGAAGAATTAGGTCTTAACTCAAAGTATGATAACACTCTACTTCTAAAATTTCGGAAGTCAGATCTGTGACCAGAAAACTTTTCAGGTACAGGCATACGTATGTCTGTGCTAGGAGGAGATCGCACTTCGTCCACAGCCGTCTGGAGGGTTTGGATAGATCCAGACAAAGTGTTTATTAATGTCCGGTGGCCGCCCAGCACTTGGCTGATGTTGTCCACCGAAGTGGTAAGGGTGCCCAGACGGCTGGTGAGTGCGTCCATTTGTATCTTTTGGTCTGCCGTTCTGTAATGATCGGTGTAACACAGAGAGGATCTGATTATTGGTGATCTGCAGTATCACCAAAAATGCAGATATATACCTGATTATTGATGATCTGCAGTATCACCGATAATCAGATATATCACTAACCTCTGGACACCTGAGTGATAAGAGTGTTTGGTGCAACAGTAATACTTTGAGGACCGCACCTGCCAAGCAGGTGAAGAGGCAGTAAGGGATACTGCACAAAGAACAAGTTCATTCCTATGGTCCGAGAACTCCCAAGGGAGTGACCAGACTGGGAATAGGAAGGACCAGAGTGTGAGTGACACCAAGGGGGGGGTGTCCCTAACAGATATGTGAACTATCTCTTAACTGGGGAGATAGCTCTCGAGGTCGGGCAAGCCAGGTCGTCAACACACAGACAGATAAGGTACACAGACAGGAGACTGATTCGGTAATCCTAAAACACGCAGGGTTTGGCAACAGAGTATCAGATATAGCGAAGTACCAAATCAGTGATCAGAAGAGTGGTCAGGAAAGCAGAAGGTCATAACAGATAATAAACAATGCCTAGTCCTGGGTGTGAGTTCCGTGATCATCAACACCCTGGAACTAGTCTGAAGTATAACAGAATGATAGTACAAGTCCTAGTCTTGGGTGTGAGCTCCTTGATCATCAACACCCTGGAACTGGTCTAGAGAATAACACAGATAATATACAGTATTCCTAGTCTGGGGTGTGAGGTCCCTGATCATCAACACCCTGGAACTGGTCTAGAGAATAACACAGATTCTGACAAAAAGGTCTGAGTGCTTCCACGTAGTGATCGCAACAGCAGACAACCAGAGAATGACCAGCATCCAGTATATATAGTACAGCGCTCTCCAGCGCCTCCCCTAAGTGCTGGACCAATGGCAACTGGTTGGATTGTCAGCTGACCAGCTTGGTCAGCTGACTCTCTTCTGGCTGTCATAAAAGCTCTGCCTCTCAATGCGCGCGCGTCCTTCTGAACCTGTGTGAACTATCAGACCCAGCCACACCAGCCATGTGTTGTGTACCACCCACCGCGCTGGACGCGGAACCAGTCGCACCACAATCAGAGCATGCGGCGGTTTCTCCGCGTTTGGCCATACTGACAGATGTAGGCCTATGCGTGCAAACCACCGCTTTGGACGCGGAATCAGTAGTCTTGTTCTCAGGACATGCGGTGGTTTCTCCGTGTTCAGCCATACTAGCAGGTGTAGGCCTATGTGTGCAAACTGCCGCGTTAGACGCGGAATCAGCCGCCTTGATCTGAGCACCTGCGGCGGCTTTTCCGCGTTTTCTCACACTTTCTATAGTAGTTAGCAAACCCTAGAAATCGTTGAAGGGCCTTTAACCCGGCTGGATGTGGCCACTCCAACACCGCAGAGACTTTCTTAGGGTCCATAGACAGACCATCAGTGGAAATAATATATCCTAAGAACGCAATTTCTGACACCTCGAACAAGCACTTTTCGAGTTTTGCATATAGACAATTTTCAAGGAGTTTTTCAAGAACAAATTTTATATGTTCCCTGTGTTCCCTGAGGCTTTTGGAAAATATCAAAATGTCATCCAAGTAAACGACAACAAAATGTCCCAAACCGTCTCTAAAAATCTCTTTTACGAACTCCTGAAAGACCGCAGGAGCATTACACAACCCGAAGGGCATAACCAAGTATTCGTAATGCCCATCGGGTGTGTTGAATGCGGTCTTCAACTTATCACCCTGCCTGATCCGAATCAGGTTGTATGCCCCTCTCAGGTCCAGTTTAGAAAATACTTGTGCCCCAGAGACTTGTGAAAACAAATCGTCTATCAGTGGCAGGGGATAACGATTGGAAATGGTCATCTTGTTCAAAGCTCGATAGTCGATGCATGTTCAAAGTCCACCATCTTGCTTTTGAACAAAGAAGAATCCCGCTCCTGCTGGTGATTTGGAGGGACGGATAAAACCCTTCTCCAGGTTTTCCCTAATGTGCTCCTTCATAGCAAGTTGTTCTGGACTTGAGAGGTTGTACAAGTGTCCCCTGGGAGGTATAGTACCAGGTCTTAACTCAATAGGGCAATCAAATTCTCGGTGAGGAGGACGTTTATCAGCAGCTTTTGGGCAAAAAACGTCAGAATAGGCTTTATATGGAGGAGGGACACCTTCCACATGAACCTCAGTGGAACAGAGGGTAACCTTGTCTAAACAAGTGGTTCGACAGGTTGGGGACCAGGACGACAATTGCCCAGTGTTCCAGTCGAACTGAGGTGAATGCTGACGTAACCACGGGAGCCCCAGGACAATCATAGCAGATTACATTTTTAATCAAGCAAGTGAGGAGCAACCCGCTTATTCTGTAGTGGAGAATCTATGGCTGTTACATAGACCTGCCTCTCCACGGGAAGAACGGAATTCCCCATTTAGAGACTATATCTGAGTCAATAAAGTTTGCTGCGGAGCCTGAATCTATGAAAGCTTGCGTGCAGAAAACTGATTCTTCCACGTAATAGAACATGGCAACAGTAATTTAGACATCTTGGGAGGTAACACAGGTTCGCCTAGGGTAGTACCTCCAACTACACCTAGGCGGAGAAGTTTTCTGCCTTCCTACTGCAATTCTGAATTAGATGACCTTTCTCGCCACAGTATAAACAGTATAAACAGAGGCCTTCTTTCCTCCTTCTGTTTTTTTCAGACTCAGATAACTTCGAATGGCTGATCTGCATTGGCTCATCCGAAGTAGTCGTGGCCGAAGGAGAGGAAGAGACAATTCTGGGAACAGTACGTAGCTTGCCCTGTCTATGATATCGTACCCTGCGATCTATTTTAATGGCCAATGCAATGGCTTCATCTAGGGTTTTGGGTTCAGGGTGACTGAGCATGATGTCAGAAACTGACTCAGATAACCCTGAGAGAAAACAGTCAAGTAAAGCATAATGTTCCCACCTGGAAGAAACTGCCCACTTTCTGAACTCTGAGGCATAATCTTCCACAGTGCCGTGCCCCTGATGGAGTCTTTTTAAATTTCTTTCTGCCGTGGCGGCAATATCTGGGTCGTCATAGCATCAAAGAAAGCGTGAACACACCCCAAGGCCGCATGCCCACTAGGCAGGCTATACGCCCAGGTTTGGGAGTCTCTATTCAACAGAGTTTTAATCAAGGTTACCCGCTGTAATTCTGAGCCTGACAAAATGGGCCTCATTTCAAATTATGACATACACTTGTTCCTAAAATTTCTAAAATCTGACTTATGACCTGAAAATCTCTCAGGGAGTGCCATTTTAGGTTAACGGACAAGAGAGGGAGGCGATGATGATACAATTCTCTGTGGGTTGTTTACAGCTTCAGTCAGGAGATTTAACTGAGCCTGTTGGGATGCCACAGTGGCTGTTAACTGCTCAACAGCTACAGTTAACGCCTGAACCTGCGCCTCCATGATTTTTGTGGTCTGCTGTTATGAAATGATCGGTGGTATATCTGATAATCAGAACAAGCTCTAACAGCACAAAAGTCAGTACTTTAATATATTGTGATCACACATGTATTTGGTGCACCGTAATACAGGAGTACTCCTAAGTGATAGCCCTTGATGGCTGGGGCTATCGCTAATATAGAATGGTCGTACAGGCGAGGTCGGTAACAGGTCGGTCAGATTGCGGTACAAAATCATCAGGCAATTGCGTAATAAGTATACAGGCTGAGGTCGGCAACTGGTCAGATAGGCAAAGGTACAGAATCAGAAAACTTAATCAGAGTAGGAGATTGAACCGAGGTCGGCAACAGATCAGATAGGTACAGATACAGCAGAGAGTAATCAGAGTTTCAGGCAATAAGTCATACACATTAAATCAATATAATATTACTGATAATATTACAATTACAAAAGGTAAATATAATCCTGATCTATGTGTGAATCCCCGGGGTCCTGCCAGATCAAACACTAAGGTCTGAGAGATGATCTGACTAAGGTCTGAGAGCTTAACCGCAAAGTTTCAGCAACAGCAGACAATGAGGCACTGATCGTTCAGGTCTTAAATACAAGAAGATATTCCAAAAGTTTTGCCCCGCGGACTCCAGCGAATCGGCGGTGAGAGCCCACCCATTGCTGTCAGCTGACCGGCCGGTCAGCTGACCCGCCTCCTCAAAGCATAAAGGTCCTGTCCTGGTGCGCGCGTGAGCTGCCCTGCTTTGATGCACCCTGGAGAGACCTGTTCTACCGGAAGGGAATGCCTGAGATGATGCGGCGAGATCCGCGGTGACGTCAGATGCGGGAGCGGCGGCCGCACCGCTCCCTGCTGCAGAGGTAACCACATCAATTATGACAGTAGCTATTGTAGTGGCGTAATAGCTATGGCGCATGGCAGCAGCGCTTAATTCTGTTGACCCTGGCGGTGGGAACACAGACAGCAGGAGGTTAATTACACCAGCAGCAGGAGGACGAGGAGGAATGACGTGTGGCAGCAGGCAGTGTAACGGGCTATGGTCCCTAGCGTTGGTACCATGGCTGTAATAAACACCATACAGCAGGAGGTTCCGGACAGCAGTCGTGAAGCCTACATTGTGTCCAATACACAACTGGGAAAGCACAGTTTTCAACCAAGACACCTCAGAATATTTTTTTTTTAATGTAGCTATTGTAGTGGCGTAATAGCTATGGAGCATGGCAGCAGCGCTTAATTCTGTGGACCCTGGCGGTGGGAACACAGACAGCAGGAGGTTAATTACAGCAACAAGAGGAGGAGGAGTGACGTGTGGCAGCAGGAAATGTAACGCGCCATGGTCCGTAGCGTTGGTACCACGGCTGTAATAATAAACACCAACAGCAGGAGGTTCTGGACAGCAGTAGTGAAGCCCCCATTGTGTCCAATACACAACTGGGACAGCACAGTTTTCAACCCAGACATCTCAGAATATATTTTTTTTTTACACAAGAACAGAAATAGTACCTATTTTGAGGGTGTGTTAAATAGCTAGTGGCAGCCAGCAGCGCATAACAGAGTGGACCCTGGTGGTGGTGGTGGGAACACAGAGGTTTAATGCAGCAGTAGAAGGACATACATGGCAGCAGGCAGCCTAGGCCATGTCACCTAGCGGTGGTACCACAGTATCTAAAGAAAAATCCAGGAAAATTTGCAGGGGACTGAAGGTTTATGATGTTAAAAAATAATTCCCAGGCACCTCATGTCATCCTGTCTCCGACAACAGGTGCATGGAACGTGCCTTCAATCCAGGCCTGGTTAATCTTCGGGAATGTTAGTCTGTCCACGGACTCTGTGGACAGACGAGAGCGCTTTTCCGTGACCACGCCACGGGCCGCACTGAAGCACCTCTTTGACAGCACGCTGGAAGGGGGGCAAGATAGGACTTCCAGGGCGTACTGCGCCAGCTCACTCCACATCTGCATGCGTTCGATGGTCCACAGGCTCCTCGTCGCCGGTGTCAAGCCCACTGAAGGACCTCATGTAGTCGTCCACCATCGGGGTCAGGCGCTGCCTGTGACTTTGAGAGTAGAGATGGGCTGAACCTCCGATTTTCGGTTCGCGAACCCACCACGAAAGTTCGGTTCACGCAAACTTTCGCGAACCGCAATAGACTTCAATGGAGAGGCAAACTTGGAAATTTAGAAAAAATTATGCTGACTAGAAAAATTATGGAAAAGATGTTTCAAGGGGTCTAACACCTGGAGGGGGCATGGCGGAGTGGGATATATGCCAAAAGTCCCGGGGAAAAATCTGGATTTGACGCAAAGCGGCATTTTAAGGCCAGAAATCACATTGAGTGCTAAATTGCAGGCCTAAAGTGCTTTCAAACATCTTGCATGTGTATACATCAATAAGGGAGTGTAATTAGAGTACTGCTTCACACTGACACACCAAACTCACTGCGTAACGCACCGCAAACTGCTGATTGTGTAGTGACAGCCGTGCTGGACTGGTGCGCACCATGACGAGAGAGCAGGTGATGGTGTCTTTACAGCCCGGCTGATGTAGCTGAATGACAGAACAGTGACTGTCCACCTGATTAAATTAGTCTGACCACAATGAAGCAACAACCTTATTATCTTTGGTGTGCCAACCCCCGAGACACTCATATAGCCGGCGGTCATTGCTTCATTGTGATACGCAAGCCCCTTCACCGCGGCAAGGTAATGATCATGAAGGGGGATCTTCACATGTACATGCCTTTTGTTTTGTTGTTGCAGCCGCAGTGCAGCCAGAAAAATTAGGCAGGCATGTACACGCACCAGAAAAATTATTATAGCGGCCACTGCTAGCAGCGGCCTTAAAAATTCAGGAATCCGTCTAGAGTCCTGGACCCTGTTGGTGGTGGCGGAGAAGGCAGTCAAGCGGCCGGTGGGCAGAGGTGTTGTGTGGGGTGCGACTTGGTGTTGGGGCAGGCAGCCAGTCACACGGCGTGCAGGCAGAGATGCTGTGTGTGGGAACTGACTTAGTCTTTTTGCGGGCGGTAGCCCTCCGGGATCCATGCCTCATTCATTTTGATAAAGGTGAGGTACTGAACACTGTTGTGACTTAGGCGACTTCTCTTCTCAGTGACAATGCCTCCAGCTGTGCTGAAGGTCCTTTCTGACAGGACGCTTGCGGCAGGGCAAGACAGAAGTTGGATGGCAAATTGGGACAGCTCTGGCCACAGGTCAAGCCTGCGCACCCAGTAGTCCAAGGGTTCATCATCGCTGCTCAAAGTGTCTACATCCACACTTAAGGCCAGGTAGTCGGCTACCTGCCGGTCCAGGCATTGGTGGAGGGTGGATCCCGAAGGGCTACAGCAAGGCTTTGGACTAAAGAATGTCTGCATGTCCGACATCACCATGAGATCGCTGGAGCGTCCAGTCCTTGCCTGAGTGGACATGGGAGGATGATTAATGGCAGTGGTACCTTTATTGCATTGTGCTGTGACATCACCCTTGAACGCATTGTGAAGCATAGTTGCCAGCTTGTTCTGCAAGTGCTGCATCCTTTCCGCCTTCAGGTGAGTTGGTAACAGGTCCGCCACTTTGTGCCTGTACCGAGGGTCTAGTAGCGTGGTCACCCAGTACAGGTCATTCTGTGAGAGATCGCGGAAAAGCCGCCGCGAGTGCTACTGAGCAGGCGGCTGATTACGCGTCCAGTGCGGCGGTTTGCACGCAGCAGCATGCAGCTGGTGTGGCTGAGCCTGTTAGTTCACACAGGTTTAGGGCTACGCACGCGTGCGCCAGAAATCAGGACCTTTATGCCAGCAGGAGATGTGTCAGCTGATCCGGATGATCAGCTGATTCCTGCTGGACTCCTGATTGGCTGAGTGGTTCGGGCGGGGCGGCAGAGTCCTGCAACTATATATACAGCTTGCTTGTCAGTTGCTGGTTGTTTGCCGTTGCGATCACTACGTGGAAGCACTCAGACCTTTAGTCAGATCCTACAGTGTGTTAGAACCAGGTGGACCTGGGAATTCACACTTAGCCAGTTTACTTGTACTGTTTATCTGTGTTATTATTCAGACTAGTTCCAGGGTGCTGAGACCAAGGACCTCGCACTCAGACTAGGCATTGTTTGATATCTGTTATGACTTATTGCTTTTCTGACTACTCCTCTGTCTTCTGATTCGGTACCTCGCATATCTGATATACCGTTGCCAGACCCTGCTTGCCTTGGATACCGAATCAGCCTTCTGTCTTTGTACTTTATCTGTGATCTTTGTTGCTGAACCTCTGCCTGTCTGACCATTCTCCCTTCAGTGGAACGTCTCCCACTGGAGGGTTATCTCTGAGGCTTGCCTCTCCGAGACGCTTGCCCCAAGCAGACGATTACTGCTAGGGGTCGAGATTCCTCACTCTGCCTGGTTAGAGGATCTCACGCACGGGGTTCCCATTCAGAGGTAACCACACCTCTGAGGAATTGCCGTGTGGTGGATATTTCCACACTTCTGTGATTTATATTACTGTCTTTATTGTGTTCTTTTGCTGGTGCCCAGAGGTTAGCAATATATCGGATTATCGGTGATACTGCAGATCATCAATAATTGGGTATATATCTGCATTCTTGGTGATACTGCAGATCGCCAATAATCAGATTCTCTCTGCGTGCTGATACCGATCGTTACAGAACGGCAGACCCAACCCAAATGGACGCACTCCGCAGCCATCTCGATGCACTCACCACTACAGTGGAAAATCACAACCGAGTGCTGGACAGTCACCAGACTCAAATCAACGCTTTGTCTGGGACTGTACAAGTTTATCAGACGGCTGTGGATACCGTGCAATCTTCTCCTAGCACAGACATACGTATGTCTGTACCCGAAAATTTTTCTGGCCACAGATCTGACTTTCGAAACTTTAAAAACCGAGTGTTGTCATACTTTGAGTTGAGACCTAGTACTTCAGGAACTGTAGCTCAGAGAATTACGTTTATCAAGACACTATTGTCAGGAGATTCCCAGACTTGGGCATATAGTCTTCAACCAGGTGATGGCGCGTTAGTGTCATTTGAGGCGTTCTTTGAAGCTATGGCCATAATTTACGATGATCCGGATATTTCCTCGACCGCAGAGCGGAAGCTCAAGACATTGCGGCAGGGCAGAGATCCGGTCGAAAATTACGCAGCTGAGTTCAGAAAATGGGCAGTTTCAGCTAGATGGGACTCATTTGCATTATTAGACTGTTTTTTATCAGGGCTGTCAGACACGGTCTCAGAGTTGATGTTGAGCCATCCTGAGCCCAAATCCCTCGATGAGGCCATTTTATTGGCCATCAGAATCGATCGTCGTGTACGATACCAAAGACAGACCCGGGGTAGGAACAATATGCGATACTTGACCTTTGCGGCGTCTCCTTCTGTTCCACCTCCATCTGCTTCACCTCCACCGGAACCAATGCAAATTGGTCGGTCAAGATTGTCTCGGGTGGAGCGAAGACGCAGAGAAACCGAGCAGCTCTGTCTGTACTGTGCAGAGAGGGGTCATAAAGTGCAGAATTGTCCCAAGAAGTCGGGAAACGCTGCCGCCTAGGTGTAGTCGGAGGTAATACCTTAGGCGCGCAGTCATTACCTCTAGATGATAAACGTTTCCTTCTCCCTTGCACTATATCCTGGCAGGATAAGACAGACTACTGAGGCCTTCATAGATTCTGGCTCAGCAGCTAATTTTATGGATTATGAATTTGCTAAGAAATTGGGGATTCCGATCGCCCCACTAAAACAACAGATTTGGGTCACTGCGGTGGACGATTCCCCTCTGCAGAGTAATCACCCTCTTTCCCAGACCCCAGACTTGGGGGTCACAATAGGGGTGTTGCATATAGAAAGTTTATTGTTTTTTGTGTTACGAATGGCAACCTCCACGATCATTCTTGGCATGCCATGGTTACAAATACACTCGCCTCAGATCAATTGGGCTACGGGTCAGCTAACGAACTGGTCTGCCCATTGCTATCATCATTGTATAGCAAAAGTAACCTTTGGTAAAACCAAAATTCACGTGGAGGGATTGCCAGATCAGTATTCAGAATTTGCAGCCGTGTTCTGTCCCAAGTCAGCAGATAAACTTCCTCCACACCGTCCCTTTGATTGCCCCATTGATCTTAGGTCTGGTTGTATGCCCCCTAGAGGTTATTTCTATCATTTATCTGGGCCAGAGAAGTTGGCCATGCAAGAGTACATCCGAGAAAACTTAGCTAAAGGTTTTATTCGCCCTTCTCGATCCCCGGCAGGGTTCTTTTTTGTGAAAAAGAAAGATGGAGGCCTACGGCCCTGTATTGATTATCGGGGTCTAAATAAAATTACAGTAAAAAAATCGCTATCCTTTGCCTTTAATAGACGATTTATTTACTCAAGTCACCAATGCTAAGATTTTCTCAAAACTGGATTTGAGGGGTGCTTACAACCTTGTGCGGATCAGGGACGGTGATGAATGGAAGACGGCCTTTAACACTCCCGACGGGCACTACGAGTACTTAGTGATGCCCTTCGGGTTGTGTAATGCCCCGGCCGTCTTTCAAGAGCTGATTAACGAAGTCTTTAGAGAGGTGTTGGGCAAATTCGTCTTAGTATACCTAGACGACATACTAATCTTTTCGTCCAACCTCTCAGAGCACAGAAATCATGTTAAGGTTGTGTTACGGAAGTTGAGACAAAACATGCTGTACGCTAAGCTGGAGAAATGCATTTTCGAAGTGACCTCTGTTGCCTTTCTGGGGTACATAATTTCAACCTCTGACCTCTCTATGGACCCTGGGAAAGTTTCAGCTGTTTTGGAGTGGCCCCAACCTGTGGGACTGAAGGCTCTCCAGAGGTTCCTGGGGTTTGCTAACTACTATAGGAGGTTCATAAAGGGGTACTCCATGGTGATCTCTCCTCTCACCAGTCTCACAAAGAAAGAGGCAGATACTCACCACTGGTCCCCTGAGGCCCATGCTGCTTTCTCCACTCTAAAGAAGTTGTTCTGTACTACACCCATTTTGAGACATGTCGACACCGCCTTCCCCTTTATCGTGGAGGTAGATGCCTCAGAGGTAGGGGTAGGGGCTGTGCTGTCTCAGCGTTCCGGGTTGCAAGGAAAGTTACACCCCTGTGCCTATTTTTCACGTAGGTTTTCACCCGCAGAGAAGAACTACGATATAGGCAATAGGGAACTTCTAGCCATTAAGTTGGCCTTTGTGGAATGGCGACATTGGCTAGAGGGTGTAGAACACACCATTACTGTCTATACTGACCACAAGAATTTGGAGTACATTGAGGGCGCTAAGAGACTTAGCCCCCGACAGGCCCGGTGGTCATTATTTTTCTCAAGATACAGATTTGTAATCACGTATACCCCTGGTAGTGAGAGCATCAAAGCTGATGCTTTGTCCAGATGCTTTGAACCCGAGACAGCACAGCCCTCAGACCCAGAAACCATTCTCCCTCAGAAAGTGGTTCTAGCCGCCACTGAGACCTGGAGGGACTGGACAAAAACGTTGAGTCCGTTCCAACAGGATGTACCTGAGGGAAAGCCTGAAGGGGTCATGTTTGTACCATTGCCTTTTTGTTTACAAATACTGCAGTTGTTCCATTCCCACAAGAATGCTGGGCATCCTGGGGCCACCAGAATTCAGGACCTCGTTGCGAGATGTGCCTGGTGACCGTCATTGGCAACTGACTGCAAGGAATATGAAAGAGAATGTGCAGTGTGTGCTAGGAGCAAACCCTCCCGTCAGGCACCTGTTGGGACATTACAATCATTGCCAGTCCTGAGTGAACCATGGACCCATCTGTCCATGGATTTTGTGGGCGAACTCCCCAGGTCTGAGGGCATGACGGTCATTTGGGTGGTAGTCGATCGTTTTAGCAAGATGGCCCATTTTGTTCCCTTGAAAGGACTCCCCTCGGCTCAGGAATTGGCTGAGCTCTTCATCCAACATATTTTCCGGCTGCATGGTATTCCGGAAACTATAGTGTCAGATCGGGAAGTCCAATTTGTTTCAAAATTTTGGAGGGCATTCTGCCATCAGTTAGACATGGAGCTATCTTTCTCATCAGGCTACCACCCACAGACCAATGGCCAGACCGAGAGAACCAATCCAGTCTCTGGAACAGTTTCTGAGATGTTATGTGGCAGACGTACAAACTGACTGGGTCAAATTCCTGCCATTTGCAGAATTTGCACACAACAACTTGAAGAGCTCCTCCTCAGGTTTTTCTCCATTCCAGGTGGTAACAGGAAGGTCACCTAAGTTCACTTCATTACCAGTGGCTGCCACCACGTTTCCAGCCCTGGAAGAGTGGCAGTGGACGCGGAATCAGCCGCCTGCTCAGTAGCACTCGCGGCGGCTTTTCCGCGATCTCTCACAGTACTGTGAGAGATTGCGGAAAAGCCGCCGCGAGTGCTACTGAGCGGGCGGCTGATTCCGCGTCCAGTGCGGCAGTTTGCACGCGGAAGCGTGTGTCTGGCGGCAGAGCGGAAAGCGGAAAAGCCGCCGCATGCAACAACAGTCAGGCAGCTGATTCCGCGTCCAGTGCGGCGGTTTGCACGCAGCAGCATGCAGCTGGTGTGGCTGAACCTGTTAGTTCACACAGGTTTAGGGCTATGCACGCGCGCGCCAGAAGTCAGGACCTTTATGCCAGCAGGAGATGTGTCAGCTGATCAGGATGATCAGCTGATTCCTGCTGGACTCCTGATTGGCTGAGTGGTTCGGGCGGGGCAGCAGAGTCCTGCAACTATATATACAGCTTGCTTGTCAGTTGCTGGTTGTCTGCCGTTGCGATCACTACATGGAAGCGCTCAGACCTTTAGTCAGATCCTACAGTGTGTTAGAACCAGGTGGACCTGGGAATTCACATTTAGCCAGTTTACTTGTACTGTTTATCTGTGTTATTATTCAGACTAGTTCCAGGGTGCTGAGACCAAGGACCTCGCACTCAGACTAGGCATTGTTTGATATCTGTTATGACTTATTGCTTTTCTGACTACTCCTCTGTCTTCTGATTCGGTACCTCGCATATCTGATATACCATTGCCAGACCCTGCTTGCCTTGGATACCGAATCAGCCTTCTGTCTTTGTACTTTATCTGTCATCTCTGTTGCCGAACCTCTGCCTGTCTGACCATTCTCCCTTCAGTGGAACGTCTCCCACTGGAGGGTTATCTCTGAGGCTTGCCTCTCCGAGACGCTTGCCCCAAGCAGATGATTACTGCTAGGGGTCGAGATTCCTCACTCTGCCTGGTTAGAGGATCTCACGCACGAGGTTCCCATTCAGAGGTAACCACACCTCTGAGGAATTGCCGTGTGGTGGATATTTCCACACTTCTGTGATTTATATTACTGTCTTTATTGTGTTCTTTTGCTGGTGCCCAGAGGTTAGCAATATAACGGATTATCGGTGATACTGCAGATCATCAATAATCGGGTATATATCTGCATTCTTGGTGATACTGCAGATCGCCAATAATCAGATTCTCTCTGCGTGCTGATACCGATCGTTACACATTCCCCTTAAGATTTTTTATACAGGTGTCCCTCAACAGGCTGGACAGCATGAAAGACGCCATCTGCACAAAGTCGTATCCAGACGTACTATCCATCTCCTCTTGCTCTTCCTCCCCCCAGCCACGAACAATACCACGGGAACGTGGAGCAGCACAAGCCCCCTGTGATGGCAGCTGCAGTTGTTCTTCTGCCGCCGCCTCTTCCTCCTCCACAGAAACACCTTCCTCATTATCCAAGTCTGACTCCTCTTCTTCCCCACACGACTCCTCTTCTTACTCCTCCTCCTCCCCCCTCTGTGCTGCCACAGGTGTTGAGGAAACATCTGGTTCTGATGAAAATTGCTCCCACGACTCTTCCTGCCATAACTGTTCCTGTTCATGCTCCTCCACAGCTTTATTCACCACTCTACGCACGGCACGCTCCAGGAAGTAAGCGTAGGGGATCAAGTCACTGATGGTGACTTCAGTGCGACTCACCAGGTTGGTCACCTACTCAAACGGCCGCATGAGCCTGCATGCATTTCGCATCAGTGTCCAGTTGTTGGGCCACAACATCCCCATCTTCCCAAATTGTGTCCTTCTACTGTAATTTTACAGGTACTGGGTGATGGCTTTCTCCTGGTCTAGCAGGTGAGAGAACATGAGCAGGGTCAAATTCCAGCAATTCCGGCTATCGCATATCAAGCGTCTCACGGGCAAGTTGTTTCTCCGCTGAATGTCCGCAAAGTGTGCCATGGCCGTATAAGACCACCTGAAATGCCCACACAACTTCCTGGCCTGCTTCAGGACGCCCTCTTAGCCTGGGTACTTTGACACAAATCTTTGAATGACCAGATTCAACACATGTGCAATGCAGGGTACATGTGTCAGCTTTCCCAAATTCAAAGCGGAAAGGAGATTGCTGCCGTTGTCACACACCACGTTGCCGATCTCCAGCTGGTGCGGGGTCAGCCACTGCTCCACCTGTTTGTTAAGAGCAGCCAGGAGAGCTGGTCCAGTGTGACTCTCCACTTTAAGGCAAAACATGTCTAAGATGGCATGACACCATCGTACCTGGCATGCAGCATAGGCTCTGGGGAGATGGGGCTGTGTAGCGGGAGAGGAGATGGCAGCACCACTAGAGTTGAACTGCCACTCAGCCAAGGAGGAGGACGACGACAGCAAAGAGGATGTAGCAGGAGGAGTAGGAGAGGACGTGGCAAGAGGCCTGCCTGCAAGCCGTGGAGGTGTCACTAGTTAGTCCACTGCGCAGCCACGTACTCCTTGCTTGCCATCGTTCATCAGGTTGACCCAATGGGCTGTGTAAGTAATGTAGCGGCCCTGACCGTGCTTGGCAGACCAGGCATCCGTGGTCAGGTGGACCCTTGACCCAACGCTATTCGCCAGAGATGACACCACTTGCCTCTGAACTTCACGGTACAGTTTGGGTATCGCCTTTCTAGAAAAATAAGTGCGGCCTGGTATCTTCCACTGCGGTGACCCAATGGCCACAAATTTACGGAAAGCCTCAGACTTCACCAGCTTGTTTGGTAATAGCTGGCGAGCTAATAGTTCCGCCACGCCAGCTGTCAGATGGCGGGCAAGGGGGTGACTGGCAGAAATTGGCTTCTTCCGCTCAAACATTTCCTTCACGGACACCTGACTGATTAAGGGCAGAGGCGGAGTGAAAGGTGGCTGTGAAGGTGCAAGGGAGAAAGCGGCTGAAGATGCTGCACCTGAAGGAGGAAGAGGAGAAGGAGGGTGGCTTTTCTTTTGTGTGGTTTTGCTCAGGTGTTCTTCCCATTGCTGTTTGTGCCTTTTCTCCAGGTGCCTTCGTAAGGCACTTGTCTCTACGTGAGTGTTGGCCTTTCCACGGCTCAATTTTTGGAGGCAGAGAGAACAGATGACTTTACTTTGATCTGAGGCAGACACATCAAAAAATGTCCACACCGCTGAGCCCCTCTGGGGTGATGGCACTATGGTGGCCTCAGAGTCAGCAGCTGACATTGAAGGGCATGTTGGCTGGATGTCCATAGCTGGCATTACATGGCACAGGACACTGCCAACAGCTGTTTCTGAGGATGAGCTCCCCCTGCTTTCAGGAACTCATCTCCTCCTACTCCTCTCTGACTCCCCCTCCGAACTGTCCCCCTGTTCATCTCTTCTATTGGGAACATACGTGGTATCCGTATAATCATAATCATAATCATCCTGCCCAGCTTCGCTTTCCTCATACACCTCCAAAACTGCACCAACAGCAGGTACTTCATCATCATCATCCTCCTCCATTACGTCCATATTGTCACCTAACTCACACATATGAGGTGGTGTAACTTGCTTAGCGCCTTTATCTTGTTGTACCAGTAGTGGCTGTGAATCAGTGATTTCACCACCAAATAACTCCTGCGAAGTGTCAAATGCAGCGGATGTGGTGCTTGTAGTAGCGCTGGTGGCTGCGGAGGATGAGGTGTTCTGTGTTGCTAAATAGTCAACCATGTCCTGACAATCTTGGGAAGTGATAGAACGTGCCTTCTTCTCTGCACTGTACTTTGGGCCAGGGCCGCACAAAATCACGTCAACATGACCTTGCGCACACCTGCCAGGTGGCCTTCCTCTGGGTCTGGCTCTACCTCTTCCTCTACCTGTTTTGTCCATATCCGGGGGGGGGGGTGAAGTGAAAGGTATGCACTGATTTGTCTAATACAATGTGCAGTCACACAGGTGCAGCAGTTAACAGGTATGCATGGAGTGGTATATCACACTGTGTGCACTTACGTAGGTAGGTGGGTTCACTTAACACAACAGTCAGGTATATGCAGTGATGAGGTGGTTTCACTGAACACAACAGTTAGGTAAAGGCATATGCTGTGATGAGGTGGGTTCACTGAACACAACAGTTAGGTAAAGGTATATGCTGTGATGAGGTGGTTTCACTTAACACAACAGTTAGGTAAAGGTATATGCTGTGATGAGGTGGGTTCACTGAACACAACAGTTAGGTATGTTATATATATATTTATTTCAAAAGCTGTCCATGCAACACAAGTGCAGTAATGGGTATTACACAATATGCAGCTGACACAGGTGTCTGATTGTGAATGGCCTGGGCTGGCACTGGCAGTGGCACACAGTATGAATTACAAAAGCTGTCTATACAACACAAGTGCAGTAATGGGTATTGCACAATGTGCAGCTGACACAGGTGTCTGATTGTGATTGAACTGGGCTGGCAGTGGCACACACTATGAATTACAGAAGCTGTCTATACAACACAAGTGTCAGTCAGTGACATACACAGAGAAAAAAAAAATCACAAGAACAGGATTAGCTCTGAAAAGAGCTGTTGCTGGGTGCTATTATAGCAATAAGATTCAGCCAGGAGCAAGCTAACAAGCCAAGAGCCTAACTAATCTTTTCCTAGGAGAAACAGTCTGCAGCAGCTCGCCCTACTCTCACTATTGCAGGCAAACGAGTGAGTGTAATGGCCGGTGGAGCCTGCCTTATATAAGGGGGGGGGAGTGGCTCCAGGGCTGAGTGTAGCCTGATTGGCTACAATGTGCCTGCTGACTGTGATGTAGAGGGTCAAAGTTGACCCTAATGGAGCATTAAGGGGCGAATCAAACTTCAGTGAAAGTTTGCCTAGAACCGTTCAACGGCAAACCGTTCGACCCTTCTCTATTTCAGAGGAGGATGCTGTTGCACGCACCTCCTCTCTCAGCTGCTCTGCCGTCAGGTAGAGTGCCTTTGTCAATGCCCGCAGGTTTCCTGGGAGCCTGATGCTGCTACTAGCTGCAGGCACCGGCTGCTGTGCTGGCTGGACAGGGACAGAGGGGGTGGAAGGCTGGGGGAAGGCTTCCTCCAATCACCGAACAAGGATCTCCTGCAACTCCCTTTTTCACTGCTCACGGTCTCCAGCAGGCAGGAACTGAGCCACCTTCCCCCTCAGCCATGGGTCCAGGATCATGCTGATGCAGGCATCCTCCTTCGCTTGCATCTGCTTAACCCTGGGGTCTGTGCGCAGGCACCGCAGCATGTGCCTTGCCATGGTGAACAGGGCGGTCCGTCCAGCAGAGACATCAGGGTCAGTGGCCTCAAGTTCGCTGTCCTCCTCTGGCCCCTGAGCCTCTTCCTCCTCTCTCCACCCTCTCACCACTGCTGCCGCGCTCCGCTGTTCCCCCTCAACAGCAACATCCAGCACCTCCAACTCCTCCTCCTTCAACAACTCAAATTCCTGCACAGAAGTGGACTGCGCAGGCGGCTGCTGTTCCAGGTGCTTCAGGGCCTCCTCTCCCACATACATTTTAAATTACATAGGGCTTGATTCACAAAGCGGTGCTAACTGTTAGCACGCCTGTGAAAACCCCCTTAGCACGTCTAAACAAGCTTTTCGCGCATAAAACGTTACGCGCGCAAAACTTTATGCGCGTAAAACTTTACGCGCGTACTGCACAGAGTGCAGGGCGCTCCGTGCGAAGTGCCCATTAAAGCCTATGGGACTTAGCGCGAGTAAAACTTTGCGCGCGTAAAACTTAAACTTAAAAAGTTAGCGCGCGGACTGATTGAGAAATCCGGTGCTAACCTACTTAGCACCCTGGTTAGCGCGTCTAAAGACTTTAGACGTGCTAAGTAGGTTAGCACCGCTTTGTGAATCAAGCCCATAGTGCCTTGTCCAGCAGACAAACAAAGGCCACCCACTGTCAGAGGGATGCCTGTTCCTCACTCACGAGGTTGGTTCCCTGCAGAAAGGGAGCCAACACCAAGCAGACCTGCTGCATCTACCCCCACTGTGCGTTGGAAATGAGCTGGAGTTTGCTGGTGCCGGCGACAGTGGCCTCAACAATGTTGCGGTGGATAGCTCTCCTTTGCTCAACCAGCCGCTCCAACATCGCCAGGGTGGAATTCCAGTGAGTTGGCACATCATTGACAAGGCGGTGTCGTGGCAGGCCCTCACGCTGCTGAATGCCGGCCAGGCTTGCTGCGGCAGCGGCTGAGTGATGGAAACTGCAAACAATTTTCCAAGCTGCTTCCAACAGATCCTCCATTCCCTGGTAGGTGCGCAGGAACTTCTGCACCACCAGGTTCAGGACATGGGCCAAGCAGGGAATGTGGCTCAAGTCTCCCCTGCTGATGGCAGTCAGCAGGTTTGCCGCATTGTCGGATACCACAAATCCGACTCTCAGGCCTCTGGGGGTCAGCCACGTCTTCTCCTGCTCCCTCAGGTGGTGGAGCACGTTAGCTGCTGTCAGACTGTTTTTTCCCAGGCTGACCATCTCCAGCAGCGCTTGGCAGCGGCGGGCCTTAACCCTGCTGTTGATGCGGGGTCGCCTGGCGGCGGGAGCTGCTGCTTCTCCCCTGACCCCGCGTTGTGGAACCACATAGTGGACAACTGGTGCCGTTGCTGCTGCTGATGCGCCAGAGGATGGACCTGCTGCTTCCTCTCTGGCGCATTCCACCAGGCTGACCCAGTGAGCCGTCAAGGACAGGTAGCGGTCTGTCCCAAAACAGCTGCTCCAGGAGTCCATGATGATGTGGATCCGCTCACTCAGGGCGTGATCGAGCGAGCGGCCCACGTTCGCCATAGCAAACCAGTGCAGTGCTGGGATCGCCATGCGGGAGAAGTAGTGGTGGCTGGGGATTTGCCACTCCGGGATTCCAAACTGCAGGAGCATTCGCATGTCACTCCCCTCCTGCACAAAGGAGTATGGCAGGAGCTGGGAGCACATGGCCCGGGCAAGCAATCCGTTCGGCACCCAGATGCGCCTGTTGGTGGGAGGCAGAACCTTGGTCACACTGGGAAAGGACTCGCTGAGCAGGGTCTGGCGGCGTTTGCCTGCACGGGTGGATGAGGAGGCCACTCTGGAGGGAGCAGATGAGGCCACTGAGGACTGGCTGCCCAGGGGGGGAACAGTGACTTTCTGCACTCCTGCTGCTGATGATGAGCAGGAGGGTGGGATGCTGCTGCTACTGCTGCTGAAGTCTGTGCAGTGGCTTTCTGGCTCTGACCACTGCCTGCGCCACTGTCCTTCACCTTCATAAAGTCACTGTAGTCCTCAATGTTTTGTCTCCAAGTGGGTCTGCAGGCACGAGGTGCCCAACTTGTTGAGATCGCGACCTCTGCTCAGGTGGGCACCGCAACTGTGGCAAACGGCATGAGTCTTGTCGTCTTCACACACAGTGAAGTACCGCCAGTCTGGGGATTTTAACTTGCCCTTCCCGCTTAAGGGCTGAGTAGCTTTTTGGGCTTTGGAGGGCTGTTTTTTTTGGGAGGAGCTTTGATGCGGGTGGTGGTGGTAGCGGCTGAAGCAGCAGGCTGTGGATCCTGCCTTCCAAGCCCTGTGCTGGCTGCCTTGCTGCTGCCGTGCCTCTGTGCCAGAGACGCCTCCTCCTCCGATGACGTGCTGCCTCCTTCACCCAACTGTGCTGGTGGTAGCACATAGGGATGGTCACCCACCTCATCATCATCCCCAAACATCTCCTCTGAGCCCTCAACCAACTCCTCTGCCTCAACATCCCCTGCATCAGGCCCCTCCTCCTCCTCCTGAAATTCCACCTGTTGTGCGCCACCAACAACAACCTCCTCCACCTCAAACTTCTCCTCCTCCTTGCATTCCCCCAACATGTCCTCATCATACTGGCCAACCACATCCATCAACTCGCTCGTGGTCCCGGGTGTAAAGAGCGCGCTCAGTGAGGGCAGGTTGGCCGCTGGGGTCGACGTGACCTCAAGCGGTGGTGGAGGGTGGCTGCTGCTGCTGCTGACCGGAATGCTGGTGGAGGCACTGGTGTCACTGGCGCTGGAGGTCTGGCTGGAAACGGCGGCTCGCTGCTCATTTCCACCACAGCCTGTGCCTGACTCTCCGCAATGGGCCGGGGATGATGACCCAAGGCAAAGATGAGAGCAACAAGCTGCTGCTGCACCCCTGCTCCCTCCTCCACAACTCTGCGGTCAGTGGCTGGCGGCGGACCAGTTACAGACCTGCCGGCAGTGGCCTTGGCAATGGCGCTACCTCTCCTGCTGGTGCCTCTACCTCTGCCAGTCATCGTACAATTATACATATAGTACAGTAAGAAAAACAAAAAAATGGGTTGGTGGGTGAGTGACCAAAAAAAAAAAATTTTTTTTTTTTAAAATAATAGTAGACACTAGACAGACGGTACTAGTAGTGTATTCTACAGTAGTCGATAACTAACTCGTGTGACCGACAGTGGCAATCAAAGGCTGTCACACACAGACACAATCAATAGGGTCAGGCAGAGATGATGGTGGAGGGTGGCTGCTGCTGCTGCTGACCGGAATGCTGGTGGAGGCACTGGTGTCACTGGCGCTGGAGGTCTGGCTGGAAACGGCGGCTCGCTGCTCATTTCCACCACAGCCTGTGCCTGACTCTCCGCAATGGGCCGGGGATGATGACCCAAGGCAAAGATGAGAGCAACAAGCTGCTGCTGCACCCCTGCTCCCTCCTCCACAACTCTGCGGTCAGTGGCTGGCGGCGGACCAGTTACAGACCTGCCGGCAGTGGCCTTGGCAATGGCGCTACCTCTCCTGCTGGTGCCTCTACCTCTGCCAGTCATCGTACAATTATACATATAGTACAGTAAGAAAAACAAAAAAATGGGTTGGTGGGTGAGTGACCAAAAAAAAAAAATTTTTTTTTTTTAAAATAATAGTAGACACTAGACAGACGGTACTAGTAGTGTATTCTACAGTAGTCGATAACTAACTCGTGTGACCGACAGTGGCAATCAAAGGCTGTCACACACAGACACAATCAATAGGGTCAGGCAGAGATGACAGGCTGTCACAGATCACAACAGATGCTGGCCTGTGAAGTAACTAACACAGTACTGAAGCTAATAAACTCACAGACTAACAGTAGAAATTAAGTAAAATAGTACACAACTAACTATAATCCCTAACCTACCTAAGCTAGTAGTAGGCTAAGACTACCTAGGTTAGCAGGCCTAGCCTGCACACAGACCTAACACCAGCCTAGCACAGTATACAGTATATACACTACACTAGCTGACTGAACTATAAAAATCAATTCACTACCTAACTATACAGCAATATAATATATGGGTTGAGAATGTGTGAAGGAGATAACTCGCTCTGTTTAACAGTGAAAAAGCACTTGCTAGACACGCAGCAGCACTGGAGATGCTCTCAGTACCGCTCTGTGAGACATCGCGGGAAAACAGCCGCCTCTACCCAGCGTGAGGCGGCTGTTTCCCTGAAAGGCATGGCGGAGCGCGGAGAAACCGCTGCGTCGGACGCGGCGGTTAGCACGCATGTCCCTGCTGCGGAGACACCGCAGAGCGGTGCTGCTGTGGCTGGAACTCGTAGTCCGTCTAGGTTCAGAATGGCACGCGTGCGCGTGGAAAGGCGGGACCTATATGGCAGCCAGAAAGAGGTCAGCTGACCAGGCTGGTCAGCTGACAACCCTGCATCCTCTCATTGGTCCAGCACTTAGGGAGGTGCTGGGGATTCTGGTTGTATATATACTGTCGGCCGTTCAGTTGCTGGTTGTCTGGCGTTGCGATCACTACGTGGTAGCACGCAGACCTGAGTCAGATCCGAAAGTGTGCCAGGACCAGCTGGAGCTGTAATCCTACACTTAGCTAGATTCTGTTGATAGTTTAAAGTACTAGTTTGATTATGATTATCTGTTATGACCTGTTTGCCTGTCTGACCATTCTTCTGAACTCTGATCTTGTACCTTGCTATTCTGATACTCTGTTGCCGAACCCCGGATCGTCTTTAGACTCTGCATCTGCCTCCTGTTTCTGTACCCCGATATATCTGATACCCTGTTGCCGGCCCTGCCTGTACTTTAGACTACGCCCTTGCCTTCTGAATCTGTACCTTATCTGTCTGTGGTTATGACCTGGCTTGTCCGACCTCAAGAACCGACCTTACTGTTAGAGGCGTTCCCAGTCCTGGTAGTGGCACTTCCTCCTGAGTGTCACTCTCGGGCTGTCTTTCCTTCTCTCAGCCTGACTCCTCCCGCCGGGAGAGTTCTAGTTCACGGAAGGAAGTAGTGCAGTACTCCTTACTGTACTGAGGCCTGGTTCTCTAGTATTACTGTTGCACCAAACACTCTTATCACTCAGGTGTCCAGAGGTTAGCTTGTATATCTGATTAACGGTGATACTGCAGATCATCAATAATCGGGTATATATCTGTACTTCCAGTGATACTGCAGATCACCAGTAATCAGACTCTCTCTGTGTTACACCGATCGTTACACGCTCAGTCACATGCAAGGATGGGCTCCGCGACATGGCCGCTGCCTTGTATAAAGGAGGGGAGGGCCTCCTCTGATTGGTTGCTAGTGCCTCGGCTAGGGGCCTTCTGATTGGACCAATGACCATCACCTGGATACCGAAGCCGAATTCGTGATCACAGGTTAAAACCAGTGATCACGGCCGAATTCGAGAGGCACTATTCGAAAAAATTCGACTTAGAATTCGGGAGCAGGATCGCTATTCGGATTCGAATTCAGCAAGCCTGAAAATCTACCCGTGATCGGGTAGAATTCGAATTCGCACATTTTGAGAGCAACCCTGCTGCGGAGGAAGATATGTCACGTCCTCGCAACCTTGGGAGTTTATGGCACGTGCCTTCTTCTCAACACTGTACTTTGGTCCAGGACCACACGAAATCACGCCATCTCAACCTTGAACAGACCTGCTGGGTGGCCTGCCTCTGGCTCTGCCTCTGCCTCTTGTTTTGTCCATATTGGGGGGATGAAGTGAAAGGTATGCACTGACTTGACTAATACGATGTGCGGTTACACAGGTGCAGTGAAAAGGTTGCAGTGACTGCGGGTACAACAATGTGTGGTCACACAGGTGCAGTGAAAAAGTGACTGCTGGTACAACAATGTGCGGTTAAACAGGTGCAGTGAAAAGGTTGCAGTGATTGCTGGTACAACAATGTGCAGTCACACCAGTGCAGTGAAATGGTGACTGCTGGTACAACAATGTGAGGTTACACAGGTGCAGTGAAAAGGTTGCAGTGACTGCTAGTACAACAATGTGCAGTCACACAGGTGCAGTGAAAAGGTGACTGCTGGTACAACAATGTGCGTTTACACAGGTGCAGTGAAAAGGTTGCAGTGACTGCTGGTACAACAATGTGCGGTCACACAGGGGCAGTGAAAGGGTTGTAGTGACTGCTGGTACAACAATGTGCAGTAGTGTTGGGCGAACATCTAGATGTTCGGGTTCGGGCCAAACAGGCCGAACATGGCCGCGATGTTCGGGTGTTCGACCCGAACTCCGAACATAATGGAAGTCAATGGGGACCCGAACTTTTGTGGTTTGTAAAGCCTCCTTACATGCTACATACCCCAAATTTACAGGGTATGTGCACCTTGGGAGTGGGTACAAGAGGGAAAAAAAATTTAGCAAAAAGAGCTTATAGTTTTTGAGAAAATCGATTTTAAAGTTTCAAAGGGAAAACTGTCTTTTAAATGCGGGAAATGTCTGTTTTCTTTGCACAGGTAACATGCTTTTTGTCGGCATGCAGTCATAAATGTAATACATATAAGAGGTTCCAGGAAAAGGGACCGGTAATGCTAACCCAGCAGCAGCACACGTGATGGAACAGGAGGAGGGTGGCGCAGGAGGAGAAGGCCACGCTTTGAGACACAACAACCCAGGCCTTGCATGAGGACAAGAAGCGTGCGGATAGCATGCTTTGTACCACCATGCAGTCATAAATGTAATAAAGATAAGTGGTTCAATAAACAGGGACCACGCGGCAACGCTAACCCAGCAGCAGCACACGTGATGGAACAGGAGGAGGCGCAGGAGGAGAAGGCCACGCTTTGTGAGACACAACAACCCAGGCCTTGCATGAGGACAAAAAGCGTGCGGATATAGCAGCAATGCTTTTTGCCGCCATGCAGTCATAAATGTAATACAGATGAGAGGTTCAATAAACAGGGACCGGAAACGCTAAACCATCCCAGATGTTCATCGGTCATGTTACTTGGTTGGGGTCCTGGAGTGTTGCGTAGTCGTTTCCAATCCAGGATTGATTCATTTTAATTTGAGTCAGACGGTCTGCATTTTCTGTGGAGAGGCGGATACGCCGATCTGTGATGATGCCTCCGGCAGCACTGAAACAGCGTTCCGACATAACGCTGGCTGCCGGGCAAGCCAGCACCTCTATTGCGTACATTGCCAGTTCGTGCCAGGTGTCTAGCTTCATGCCCGGTTTCAGGTCCAGCGGTGCCAGCCACAAATCCGTCTGTTCCTTTATTCCCCTCCAAATTTCCTCCCCTGTGTGCTGCTTATCCCCAAAGCAGATCAGCTTCAGCAACGCTTGCTGACGCATGCCAACAGCTGTGCTGCACTGCTTCCACGATCCTACTGCTGCTGGTGCTGGGTTAGCATTTCCGGATGAGGTACAGCTTTGAGATGCGTTGGAGGAGAAGGAGTCAGAGAGGTAGGTGCTGCTGTTGTTATCCAGCTGTTTGCGGCGTGGGCAACACCCGCGCCGTAGCAGGTGAGGAATCGCTGCCAGGCTCCACAAGGTTCACCCAGTGCGCGGTAAGGGAGATGTATCGACCCTGGCCGAACGCACTCGTCCAGGTGTCAGTGGTGAGGTGAACCTTGCAGGCAACGGCATTCTTCAAGCTTCGGGTTATTTAGCTGACCACGTGCTCATGCAACTCAGGCACTGCAGAGCGCGCAAAGTGGTAGCGGCTGGGAACCACGTAACGTGGGATGGCCACTGACATCATGCCCTTGAAGCTGTTTGTCTCCACCACTCGATATGGCAGCATTTCGCAGGCCAGAAGCTTGGCTATGCTGGCTGGCTGTTACTGCCACGGCCCGGGGGTCATTTGCTGGCAATTTCCTCTTGCGCTCAAACATCTCAGAGACAGACAACTCAACCGTAGCGCTGCACACCGAAGGGCTGTTGGTTGTTGTGTTTGATGAACACTGGGAGACCTCAAGAGCACTAGTCCGGAAAGTGACAGTGTCAGCATCGTCTGATATTTGTGAATGTTGTGAACCACGCAATGGCTGGGCTACTGCTGCTGCTGAGGCGGGTCTGGTGGTGAGTCTGGTGAACCCAAGGGAGGCAGTGTTGCTGGTGGTACCCTGTCCTGCCGCGTTTGCCCACAGAGTGGGATGTTTGGATAGAATGTGGCGGCTCATGCTGGTGGTGGAGAGGTTGTTAATACTTTTCCCCCTGCTCAGGCGGGTCTTGCACACCTTGCAAATCGCCATGGTAACATCCTCAGTGCAGTCTTCAAAGAAAGCCCAGACTTTAACTGGCTGAGGACTCGGACCTCGTGCGTGATGTGCTGGTGCTGCTTAACCCACTGCTGGACGCTTGAGAGGTCATCCAAGTAATTATCTGGTCCTGTTCTTTTGGATCTGTGAGGGTTGTTGTCCTGGACAACATGGGCGGTATTGAGTGGGTTTTCTTGGGTGCTCCCCTGTGGCCTGTACGTGAACCGTCAGGGGAAACACCTCTTCCCTTGCCCCTCCCTCTTTCACCGGATTTCTTCCTCATTTCACTTATCCTTAAAGTACACGCTGACTGGCAGCAGTACAGTGGCAGTACAGAAATGCTATACAGTGGTGGGTGTGCGGTGTACCACTATTGTCAGCAGCGACACAGAGCACAATGCTATACAGTGGCGGGTGAGCGGTGTACTACTGTTCCCAGCAGACACAGAGTGGAAGTAAACACAATGCTATATAGTGTGGCTGAGCCGTGTACACAGAGTGGCATTAAACACAATGCTATATAGTCTGCTATATAGTCACCCCGAACAGGGTGATGTTCTGCAGAACCCGAACAGTGGCAAACACTGTTCGCCCAACACTACTGGGAGGGAACGCAGATTTTAGTACCTAAACACACGATACAACATGTTTTCCGGGGTCGGACTCTGAGGCACATACAGATGGTCCCGATCATCATCCTCATCATACAACTCTTCTCCTGAGTCTGACCCACCCACCACCTCTGCCACCCCAACATCCCCAGACACAGACCCCTCATCGTCCTCAACATTAACTTGGGATGCTGGCCTGAGCCAGACCTCCTCCTCCACATCAGGCCCCATCATCTCCTCAATGGCAGCCCTCATTAATCGCTCTGGCGACGGACTGATGGACACAACGTTCTCCTCCGGGGAGGGCTGCTGCTGACCACTGGCTGCTGGGGTGGATGTTATAGCTTGCGTGGGGCGTTGGCTGTTGCTGTTGTTGGGAGTGCTGCTCACAGCGGAGGTCTCTGGGGAACTCATGTTGAGCTCATATAGTGGTTGACGGTGATTGGAGTATTACTGATCCCAGCAATATACACACTGACTGGCAGAGTACGCAATGCTATATAGTGTGGCTGAGCGGTGTACACAGAGTGGCAGTAAACACAATGCTATATAGTCTGGCTGAGCGAGCGGTGTACTACTGTTCCCAGCAGAATCAGAGTGGCAGTAAACAATGGTATATAGTCTGGCTGAGCGGTGTACACAGAGTGTCAGTAAACAATGGTATATAGTCTGGCTGAGCGAGCGGTGTACTACTGTTCCCAGCAGAATCAGAGTGGCAGTAAACAATGGTATATAGTCTGGCTGAGCGGTGTACACAGAGTGTCAGTAAACAATGGTATATAGTCTGGCTGAGCGGTGTACACAGAGTGTCAGTAAACAATGGTATATAGTCTGGCTGAGCGGTGTACACAGAGTGGCAGTAAACACAATGCTATATAGTCTGGCTGAGCGAGCGGTGTACTACTGTTCCCAGCAGAATCAGAGTGGCAGTAAACAATGGTATATAGTCTGGCTGAGCGGTGTACACAGAGTGTCAGTAAACAATGGTATATAGTCTGGCTGAGCGGTGTACACAGAGTGGCAGTAAACAATGGTATATAGTCTGGCTGAGCGGTGTACACAGAGTGGCAGTAAACAATGGTATATAGTCTGGCTGAGCGGTGTACACAGAGTGGCAGTAAACACAATGCTATATAGTCTGGCTGAGCGAGCGGTGTACTACTGTTCCCAGCAGAATCAGAGTGTCAGTAAACAATGGTATATAGTCTGGCTGAGCGGTGTACACAGAGTGTCAGTAAACAATGGTATATAGTCTGGCTGAGCGGTGTACACAGAGTGGCAGTAAACAATGGTATATAGTCTGGCTGAGCGGTGTACACAGAGTGGCAGTAAACACAATGCTATATAGTGTGGCTGAGCGAGCGGTGTACTACTGTTCCCAGCAGAATCAGAGTGGCAGTAAACAATGGTATATAGTCTGGCTGAGCGGTGTACACAGAGTGTCAGTAAACAATGGTATATAGTCTGGCTGAGCGGTGTACACAGAGTGGCAGTAAACAATGGTATATAGTCTGGCTGAGCGGTGTACACAGAGTGGCAGTAAACACAATGCTATATAGTCTGGCTGAGCGAGCGGTGTACTACTGTTCCCAGCAGACACAGAACAGTAAACAGAATGCTATATAGTGTGGCTGAGCGAGCGGTGTACCACTATTCCCAGCAGACACAGAACAGTAAACAGAATGCTATATAGTGTGGCTGAGCGAGCGGTGTACCACTATTCCCAGCAGACACAGAACAGTAAACAGAATGCTATATAGTGTGGCTGAGCGAGCGGTGTACCACTATTCCCAGCAGACACAGAACAGTAAACAGAATGCTATATAGTGTGGCTGAGCGAGCGGTGTACCACTATTCCCAGCAGACACAGAACAGTAAACAGAATGCTATATAGTGTGGCTGAGCGAGCGGTGTACCACTATTCCCAGCAGACACAGAACAGTAAACAGAATGCTATATAGTGTGGCTGAGCGAGCGGTGTACCACTATTCCCAGCAGACACAGAACAGTAAACAGAATGCTATATAGTGTGGCTGAGCGAGCGGTGTACCACTATTCCCAGCAGACACAGAACAGTGAACAGAATGCTATATAGTGTGGCTGAGCGAGCGGTGTACCACTATTCCCAGCAGACACAGAACAGTAAACAGAATGCTATATAGTGTGGCTGAGCGAGCGGTGTACCACTATTCCCAGCAGACACAGAACAGTGAACAGAATGCTATATAATGTGGCTGAGCGAGGTACACAGAGTGGCAGTAAACAGAATGCTATATAGTGTGGCTGAGCAAGCGGTGTACTACTGTTCCCAGCAGCGACACAATGACAGGGGGGACCCTGGCTAGCGTGGCTGGAGCGCGAACTACCCTGCCTGCCTACCCAAAGCTAAACCCACAGACAAATGGCGGAGATATGACGTGGTTCGGGTATTTATTTACCCGAACCACGTGACAGTTCGGCCAATCAGAGCGCGTTCGGGTCCGAACCACGTGACCCGTTCGGCCAATCACAGCGCTAGCCGAACGTTCGGGGAACGTTCGGCCATGCGCTCTTAGTTCGGCCATGTGGCCGAACGGTTTGGCCGAACACCATCAGGTGTTCGGCCGAACTCGAACATCACCCGAACAGGGTGATGTTCTGCAGAACCCGAACAGTGGCGAACACTGTTCGCCCAACACTAATGTGCAGTCACACAGGTGCAGTGAAAAGGTGACTGCTGTTACAACAATGTGCTGTTACACAGATGCAGTGAAAGGTAAACACAGACTGGTATTACAAATGTGCAGCTGTCACACACACAGGTACAGTGAACAAGTATGCAGTGACTGGTATATAAAACTGTGTGCTGTTATACAGGTTCAGTGAAAGGTATGCACAGACTGGTATTACAAATGTGCAGATGTCACACAAACAGGTACAGTGAACAGATATGCAGTGACT
This sequence comes from Hyperolius riggenbachi, assembly GCF_040937935.1. Taxonomy (NCBI): domain Eukaryota; kingdom Metazoa; phylum Chordata; class Amphibia; order Anura; family Hyperoliidae; genus Hyperolius; species Hyperolius riggenbachi. Next base: position 221,506,090 of record NC_090656.1, read on the forward strand.
GGTTTATAAAACTGCGTGCTGTTACACAGGTGTAGTGAAAGGTATGCACGGACTGGTATTACAAATGTGCAGCTGTCACATACACAGGTGCAGTGAAAAGGTAGGCACTGAATGTGCTGGGCCTGGAACATTTTAGCAATTAGCAAGGGCCAGCTGCAACACACAGGGCTGTATATGAAAGTGGCAGTGTGTGCCAAACAAACAAACAAACAAAAAATACCTCATCACAAGAACATTAGCTCTCAAAAGAGCTTTTTTGGGGTACTTTTTAGCAATAAGTATCAGCAAGGAGCAAGCTAACAAGCCTAACAAGAGCCTAACTAAGCTTTCCCTATGTCTCTGTAGCAACCGCTCCCTTCTCTCACTACTACAGCAGCACACAGAGTGAGATCATAGCCGACGTTGCTGCCTTAAGGTGGGGGGGCTCCAGGAGGGAGTGCAGCCTGATTGGCTGCCATGTGTCTGCTGACTGTGATGTAGAGGGTCAAAGTTTAGCCCAATGATGTAGTATAGGGGCGGGTCAAACTCTCCATAAAGTTCTCATTTCGGCACGAACACGAACCAGCGATGTAAGCGAATAGGTTCGTGGCGGAACCATTTCGGGACAACTCTAATGGTAGTGTAAATTTACATATATCAAAAAAAATAGCAATACATTTCATGATGGGGTTTCCGAGGGGGTCTATACGCAGTGGGTATGGATCTGGTAACAGAGTGCTATGGGTGCTCCAGGGTGCCAGTGTGGATGAAGGCGATAGGTGCAGTGGGTGGGGAGAAGAGTGGGAGCCATGGAGAACAGAGCTCTAGCTTTACTAAGGCTAGCTATAGTCAAAGCATCTTTAAATTTGGCTCCAAGGTTCCCCATTGGTCTATTACCAGACCAATGGGGATCAGAAGGATCCCCATTGGTCTGTTAATAGGCCAACGGGGAGATTTGGAGCCAAATTCAAAGAGGATTTGGCTCCAGCTATACTTAGTATATGTAACGATTGGGGAATTCTCTCCGTGATCAGCGCACAGGACGTGCGCTGACACTGCGGAAATCCTCCACAAGCGTATAATTTGAGGGAACCCAGCAAAAGGTGCAACGCACCTGTAGAGGGAAATTCCTGTTGGCAGGTGGAGCTGTGGAGTGCAGAGGAACAGCTCCTCTGCCCTGCCACAGACGCCAGACAGGAATTGTACGAAGGGAAGAAACGCAGGGCAAGATAGCCCTGAACGAGAAAGATCAAAGAGACAGAGGGTATGTGTGTCCACCAATCTAGTTGCCAACCTGTGACGGTGGACACACAACAGAGGAAACCAAGTGAGAGCGCAATCGCAAGAGAAGCGATTGCGAAAGAGAATGAGCACAGGGACAGAATGTATGTATGTGCCAACCCGCGACGGTGCACACACAACAGCAGAAACGAAGTAGGAATGCAATCGCGAGAGAGGCGATTGCCCGAGGTGACACAAGGCTTAAGTAAGACAGGGCATGAGAGTAGCAAAGGCACAGCAATAATACAATGAGAAGATAAGGAAAATAACAAACGCTAACTAAACGCGAACACCGCACTCATTCGCAACAGCGAACGCGTTTACTGCGCGGTCTCCGCGTGTTAAGCAAAACAGACACAAGCACGCCTAACTAACCACCGACAGACAAACATGAAACAGAGGACGCGAGCGCTTGCTAAACGGTTACCTCACCGAGCCTCCAGCAAGCGTTCGTATCAGACAAGACAGATACACGAAAACAGGAATAAGTGAGATACGATCCACTGCTCTTTCCGTCAGAGCAAGTGCGATCCAAGTACAGCAAGAGAGTTGTAGATTAGAAGGATCCACAGCCGCTACTGCTAGAGGTTAGTGTGATCCAAGCACGACAGACAGACAGAACAGGCAATACAAATAATACAATCCTGACTGCACTAGCAAGGATGCCTAATGCAGTCCCAGGAATTACTCTAAGTTAATCTTCAAATGATAAGCATGGCTGACACTCCAGGAGTGTTTCACAGGACAAACCCTTATGACCAGCGACGTACTGTGGAATCACATGGTATATATAGAGCAAGCCTACAAAGGATGTGGCTAGGCAATTTGAATGACAAACGTATGCAAATTCCTCAGCAGCAGCAAGCTGCAAAACTGGCAAAAGGTCTCCTTTCCAGAGACCTGCAGAATGCAGACCTGAACAGTGGTCAAAAAGCTGCCTGCCTGCTGAGCGGATCATTACAGTACCCCCCCCCCCCCCCTCTAGGGTCGGATTCCAGACGACCTTCTAAACTGATATTTGCAACAGACTCTAACTGAAGAGTTATGAAGGTCAGGACAGCCCGATAAGGCCCAATTCCAGAGTCAGCCCACCCGAAACCGACCTCATCGGAAGGAGAAGCCACCGAAACATGCCCATCAGTACCACAAGTCTCAGTGTAACACCCATCAGGACTGTGAATGCCAGAGAAGAAGCCATCGACACCCACCGAGCCATGCCCACCACCTTCCAGGGACCGTCCAAAAATACCAAATCTGCCACAATACCCATTCGAAGTGTCCCTTTCCACAAAGCACCCACTGCTGATCTCATCCAAGGTACCAGGAAATATTTCTCCCAGGATCTTCCAGAACACTTTGAAGCTCCGCAGAGATCCCAGGAGGGCAGAACGATCACCAGGCTCACATGGAGAACTATCAAGAACCCCTATGGAACCAATGACGATTCCGGATTCAGAATTACCAGGACAAGCATCAAGATCAGGGCCTTCAGGGACCACCTCTGGGCATGCAGGCAGGCAACATCAGAACAGGTTTCCACCGAGGAAGCATCTGAGCAGGCTGGCAACCGAGACACACTTGGGCTTTCTGGGTCACAGAACACATCGGGGTACACTAGCCCAAGGGGCACCTCAGGACACATCGAGGAACTGCCAACCTCAGAGTCCGCTACGACAAGACCAAAACCAGAACCAGGCAAAGAATCATCACGAGCAGTGGTCACAAGCACTGGACTTTCAAAAGAGGGCTTGGACCCAAACCTAGAAATTTCTGTGACTGTACTGGTATCTAACCCATATTCATCATTGACTACACAAGACTGAAGCTCCTCAAGAGCTGCAACAGTAGTCAGCACAACAGCAATGCCCACTGAAGTGGACAAAACCTCAGACGGATCTGGGGGGCAGGAGGTATCTCCTAGAAGTTCTGCACCCTTTAGGAGGGACTTGGAAACCTCCAAAACATCAACTAAGACCTCAGAAATGTCATTTTCCAAGTTTTCTATGAAGGGTTCTGAACTCTCCATGTTACAGGGCTGAACATTAAATACCTCCTGCAGGCAGGGCAGATGTCCCAGGAATGGTTCCACCATAAGCTGAAACTGAATTTCATCATCATGAGCGGGATGTACAGGAATATTTACTGGAACACACACAGACTCCCTAACTTCAATCTCACTGCACCCAGAATTCTGCGTAGCAGTCAAACTAGCTTGCAACTCAAAAACTGCAGAAAAACAGGTGAGAATAGTAGCAATACCTAGACGAGCCTCTAGGGACACTGCAGGAGATTCTAAGCAAGGCCATATTGACTCATCCAGAGTACAGGGTGCAGAATCAGCATTTTCCTCAGAGCAAGAAAGGGACTCACAACTGTCAGTGCGAGTGGAAATCATATTTTCATTCATGGTACAGGGCAGGTTCAGAGAAAGCTTCTCTGGACAAGGCAAAGAGGCTTAAGCATCAGATTTGCAAAACCAAAGCGCTGTCTCACTCTTAGATTCGGCTAACAATGTCGAATCCGAGGAGTCAGAACGCAAAACTTGCGAATCCAAAATCGCTTTAGGTTGTGAAACTGACGCTTCCATAGCGCAAACCTCCGCAATCTGCGGAGCAGACTGTAAGGCGTTCAGGACAGAAACACTGGAGCAACTGTCACTAGGCAACGGGCCCTTACAGGTGTGAACAGGGTGAGACAAAGACTCATTTGCAGAAGAAATAGCGACAACAACAGGAGAAAGTTTATTAGACATATCAATTTTACTTTTGACGCTGCATAATTTAGGAATTTTCCCCATAGCAGGATCATAGATGGAAGATCTTAAAGATCTGTTTTTAGATCGCATAAATTCAAACTGCACACAGTCAGGAGAGAATCTTTCCGGATTCGCACAGGAGTCAACCACAGTGGTACACCCATTCATTTCAGATTGCACAATGTCTAGACTCACATGCTTTACCCCAGAAAAGCAGGAACAATCATCCGATAACGATGTCTCTTTATTGGAATCAATTGATTGGTGTGTATGCAATTCATCCAAAATCGTCTGCCACACACACGCATCACTGGATCCACAAAACACCTGTCACACTCATCAGAATCTATCAAAGTGTACACAGAATTTATACAAGCATTTAGCGTCTCTGCGCTTTCTGCGATATAGAAATCGCAAAACGCTTTCCAATCTATCTCAAATTCCTCAACCAAAGCTCCCATATCCCAGGGAGCAAATGGTGGCTCAAACAACCCGGTATCTAAGTAGCTTTCATACGGGTTGGGGTCAGGTACATGCACAGACTTTCTTACTCCTTTAATATAGAAAACAATTCTGCCTATTAAAGGATCCACAAAAGCTTTGGATTGGGGTAAAAAACCCGGAGATTGAGCAACATCATTGTAAACATCAATAGGGAGTGTTTTATTCAGATGCTTGCGATTTTTGGTTTTTCCCTTTTTAGCAACTTTGCATGTCTGCTGTTTAAATGCAAGAAAGGTATCCAGGCAGTTCTCTTGCACCTGTTTAAAACCTGAAGTGGCAGCAGAAACATTGAACTGATTGTCATACTGAATGGTTTTGCACATTTCAGACTTGACAGAATTAACCTCCTTATTTGTAGTTGCTATGGGCAACGGATTTCTTGGCTGAAAAGTCGAATCAGCAGATTGGCCTGCAAGCACCAACTCATTAACATATGGTAATGAGTAAGAGGTGTTGCATGAACCAATCTGATCAGCATCTTGCACTGCAGGAAAAAACTCATCTCTGGTTTCAGAGTCCAGTATCTTAAATCTCTTAAAGATACAGGACCCATATTCGACCAAATCGGAAATTCCCTCTACACTGGGAATTTTGGTTTGGCTGGTCATACTGTAACGATTGTGGAATTCTCTCCGTGATCAGCGCACAGGACGTGCGCTGACACTGCAGTAATCCTCCACAAGCGTATAATTTGAGGGAACCCAGCAAAAGGTGCAACGCACCTGTAGAGGGAAATTCCTGTCGGCAGGTGGAGCTGTGGAGTGCAGAGGAACAGCTCCTCTGCCCTGCCACAGACGCCAGACAGGAATTGTACGAAGGAAAGAAACGCAGGGCAAGATAGCCCTGAACGAGAGAGATCAAAGAGACAGAGGGTACGTGTGTCCACCAATCTAGTCGCCACCCTGCGACGATGAACACACAATCATGAAGACCAGGTAAAAAGGCAATCGCCAGAGATGGCGATTGCTAACAGCAACACAAGACCGAATAAGCACAGATGAGGAATGTATGTATGTCCACTAATCTAGCCGCCAACCTGCAACGGTGGACACACAACAGAAGAAACCAAGTGAGAGCGCAATTGCAAGAGAAGCGATTGCGAAAGAGAATGAGCACAGGGACAGAATGTATGTATGTGCCCCAATCTAGTCGACAAACCACCGACGGTGCACACACAACAGCAGAAACGAAGTAGGAACGCAATCGCGAGAGAGGCGATTGCCCGAGGTGACACAAGGCTTAAGTAAGACAGGGCATGAGAGTAGCAAAGTCACAGCAATAATACAATGAGAAGATAAGGAAAATAACAAACGCTAACTAAACGCGAACACCGCACTCATTCGCAACAGCGAACGCGTTTACTGCACGGTCTCCGCGTGTTAAGCACAACAGAGACAAGCATGCCTAACTAACCACCGACAGACAAACATGAAACAGAGGACGCGAGCGCTTGCTAAACGGTTACCTCACCGAGCCTCCAGCAAGCGTTCGTATCAGACAAAACAGATACACGAAAACAGGAATAAGTGAGAGATACGATTCACTGCTCTTTCCATCAGAGCAAGTGCGATCCAAGTACAGCAAGAGAGTTGTAGATCAGAAGGATCCACAGCCACTACTGCTAGAGGCTAGTGTGATCCAAGCACGACAGACAGAACAGGCAATACAAATAATACAATCCTGACTGCTCTAGCAAGGATGCCAAATGCAGTCCTAGGAATTACTCTAAGTTAATCTTCAAACGATAAGCATGGCTGACACTCCAGGAGTGTTTCACAGGACAAACCCTTATGACCAGCGACGTACTGTGGAATCACATGGTATATATAGAGCAAGCCTATAAAGGATGTGGCTAGGCAATTTGAATGACAATGCAAATTCCTCAGCAGCAGCAAGCTGCAAAACTGACAAACGGTCTCCTTTCCAGAGACCTGCAGAATGCAGACCTGAACAGTGGTCAAAAAGCTGCCTGCCTGCGCAGGTAGCTGAGCGGATCATTACAGTATAGCTAGAGCTGCATGGGGAGCGGTGGTGTGTGGCAGCCGATGCACGGAGATATTCAATCAAGCTCGCAACATTAGAGGATATTGGCGTGGGACATTTACGAGGATATTGGCGTGGAAACATTTTTTTTTTAAAGATAGAGGTAAGTATTTATGGTTAAGTAAGAATAATAAAGGACTTTTCTCATTTTATTTTATTTAACCCTTTGTGGAAATGGGTAAGGGGTACTTTGTACCCCTATACTCATTTCTTCTGGGAGGGGGGGTGGACATCAGGGGTCCCCTTCTTAAAGGGTGCAAAGCCCCATGTGGCCAGGGCTCCGCATTCTGCCTATCCCAGCCTGCATAGGGACAAGGGGTTAAAGAAGCTTGGAAAGGGGGAACCCCATATAATTTTTTTTTCCCACACTCTGAAAAAAAAATGTTTAAAAAAATAGGTACAGTTGCCAGGGACCCTTATGCAGCCTTATTGCGGCTGTATACCGATCACTGGCCAAAGCGTTGCCACTTCCACTGGGTTTCCAGGAGGTCCGTATGCACTGTGTTTGGAACAGCTGGACACCCCGTCATGAAATTCATTGCTCTTTCTTTTGATATATGTAAATTTACACTACTGTTAGGTTGCTACATTATCTGGCAGCTCGGTGGTGTAGTGGTTAGCGCTCTTGCCTTGCAGCGCTGGGTCCCCAGCTCGATTCCCAGCCAGGTCAACATCTGCAAGGAGTTTGTATGGTCTCCCTGTGTCTGTGTGGGTTTCCTCCGGGCACACCGGTTTCCTCCCACACCCCAAAAACATACAGATAAGTTAATAGGCTTTCCCAAAATTGGCCCTAGATTACGATACAGACATATGACTATGGTAGGGAGGGTTTAGATTGTGAGCTCCTCTGAGGGACAGTTAGCGACGAGCCTATATACTCTGTAAAGCGCTACGGAAGATGTCGGCGCTATATAAAGACTTAATAATAATAATAATCATAAATCTGTCATTTACCGCATTTAAATGTATACTATTTTTTTTCGTAAATTTTAAATCGATTTTCTCCAAAACTATAAGGTCTTTTTGAAAATGTTTTTTTCTTCTTGTACCCACTTTTTTCCTTAACATACCCTGCAAATTTGGTGATTCTAGCTGATAAGGGGGCTTTGCTATTAACCATATTATACAATAAATATGCTTAAATCTTCGTGAAAAAATATCGAAAACGAAAAATGCATTTTTGATGTGAAAATGCCTTTGGCAAAAATTTGCAAGCAACACTGTCCAATGATCTCCAGCTCTTGACAACCTCAGTAAATCATGCCCATAATGCGTGGTTGTCCTTTGTTGTTACAGAACCTGAAGTTTGCCATCTATGGGTTGTGGCTCCAATTCTTGCTGTGATAATTACATTGATGGTTTTGGCAGTCGTTTACACAACTTTCATCAGACAAGGTAAGACTAGAAGTTTTAGGCTTACAAAACTATATTAAGAAATAACAGAAGAAATAGAAAGATGAGTGGCAGTGTGTGCATGTAGTCATAGGTGCACTGTGTTTTTTAAGCCATACATATCAGCATTAAAAAAAAACTATTACAAAAGGAATTCGATTGTAAGAGGTGCGAGGAAGTATAAAAGAGTTAAAAAAAACGTTTAAAAAGGAGGAAAGGGATGTATTTACCTTACTATTATCATAATACTTGATCAGGGTTGTGAGGAGGCGCCCAGAGATGTGTGAAGTTGGGTGACTGGTAATGATATATATATAAATATAAAGCAGTTGCTTACCTCTATAGAAGACTCGCAAGAGTAGAGTCTTCTATAGAGGTAAGCAACCTCTAATTTTTATATACCGTATATACTCGGATACAAGTCGACCTCGTGTATAAGTCGACCCCAATATCTGACCCTCTTAAGCTGGACTTTTTTTTTTATTTACTCAAGTTTAAGTCTACTCAGGAACGTTAAAGACTGCACTTGGGCACCAGGATGCCTCAGTGTGGTCACTGTGACCCCTCTGTGTGGCCCCTGTGTCCACCAGGCTGTGTGGCCCCTCTAGCTTTGTGGCCCCAGTGTCCCCTTGGCTGTGTGGCCCCTCTAGCTATGTGGCCTATGTCCCCCTGGCTGTGTGGCCCCTGTGTCCCCTGCTTTACAGGAGCTGCAGCAGCCAGCATCTGTCTCCCCTTCCCCAAAGTGCTACAGCACACAGCTTGCTGAAATGCCCCCCCACCCTCCCACCACCAAGGAAATGGCCCCCCCTCTCACTCACTCCCTCCCCAGCAGCTTTCCACAAAGCACCCCTCCCTCCCATCACCACGCAAAGGATGGCCGCTTCTCTCTCTCACTCAGCTCTCTGTGTCATCTAATGCAGCATCAGCGCTGAAGCAGAAACTCACTGATTACACAGCAAGGCATCGTCTCTTGTCTCTCTGCTCGTTCTGGTCTGTTAGTTTACAATACCACAGCTACGTATCCGATTTCATGTGACTTATGTGTCATGTGCCATCGGAGCTGTAGCTGTGGTATTGTAAACAGACCAGCGTGAGCAGAGGGACTAGAGAGGATGCCACGCTGTGTAATCAGTGAGTTTCCGCTTCAGCGCTGACCATTAGATGAAGCAATGGGGGGAGAGAGGAAGAGAAGGCCATCCTATGCTTGGTGATGGGAGGGAGGGGGGCTTTCTGGAAAGCTGCCTGCGTTAGGACTGGGTAAGGGGAGAGAAAGAGGCTCCCCTACAATTCTCGGCTATAAGTTGTGAAATTTAGGACTACTCAAGTATAAGACGACCCCCCACTTTTATACTTTGAGTCAGTCCTAAATTTCTCGACTTATAGGCGAGTATATACGGTATATATAAATCATTACCAGTCACCCAACTTTACTTCACACATCTCTGGATGCCTCTTCACAACCCTGATCAAGTCACTGCACACCTCATGGAGGTGACGACCTCGACCACGGTGGACCAGCTCCATCACGGACAGAGGACCCAAAGAGGGGTCCGACCGCCCAGCTCCTGCGTAACCCGGGATACCAAGCGTGAACGGTCTTTTCCCGCAGGCCTATACGGTGGTTGCAGGACTGCAACCCGTGTTTGTGAGTACCTACTCTATAAGAATTTGAGCCACTACGCGTTAATAACGATACTGCACTATTGGGCACCGGTCTTCCCTCTTAACAGAAAAGGGCTACCTCCCCTTGGATTTGAAGGAAGGACCCTTGACTAGAGATGAGCGTAATGACCTAATTACGATTTTGCGAAATTTCGCGTAATTAGTGTAATTACGATTATGGCCGTAAGTACATAATCGTAATGAAGAAGGATTTCGCGAAATTTCGCGTAAGCGTAATTTTCGCGTAATTTTCGCATTACAGTCGTATCATGCCGTAATTTCGCATTAAACGCTACCGTAATTTCGCGTTAAACCGTAACGCTCCGTATAATATAAAAAAGCCGCCGACTTTAAGGGTTAATAGCAAAGCCCCCTTAAATGTTAAGAGCCTCAAATTTGGAGAATATATTAAGGAGATCAGGAGGAATAAGAGGAAAAAATTTTTTTTCTAAAAGACCTTATAGTTTTTGAGAAAATCGATGTTAAAGTTTCAAAGGAAAAATGTAAACATTTAAAAACCCGCCGACTTTAACGGTTAATAGCAAAGCCTGCTTAAAGTTTAGGAACACCAAATTCCCAGGGTATATTAAGGGGATCAGTGGGAATAAGAGGAAAAAAATTTTTTTCAAAAAGACCTTATAGTTTTTGAGAAAATCGATTTTTAAGTTTCAAGGGCGAAAATGTCTTTTAAATGTGGAAAATGTCAGTTTTTTTTGCACAGGTAACAATAGTGTATTATTTTCATAGATTCCCCCAAGTGGGAAGAGTTTTACTTACTTCGTTCTGAGTGTGGGAAATATAAAAAAAAAACGACGTGGGGTCCCCCCTCCCAGACCTCTTTAACCCCTTGTCCCCCATGCAGGCTGGGATAGCCAGAATGCGGAGCACCGGCCGCGTGGGGCTCCGCACCCTGACTATACCAGCCCGCATGGTCCATGGATTGGGGGGTCTCGGAAGGGGAGGGGCAGCCAAGCTTTCCCCTCCCCCTCCGAGCCCTTGTCCAGTCCAAGGACAAGGGGCTCTTCTCCACCTCCGATGGGCGGTGGAGGTGGAGGCCGCGATTTCCTGGGGGGGAGGTTCATGGTGGAATCTGGGAGTCCCCTTTAAAAAGGGGTCCCCCAGATGCCCACCCCCCCTCCCAGGAGAAATGAGTATAGAGGTACTTGTACCCCATACCCATTTCCTTTAAGAGTTAAAGTAAATAAACACACAGACACTTAGAAAAAGTATTTTAATTGAACAAAAAACATAACCACGAAAAAAGTCCTTTAATATTCTTAATTAACCATTAATACTTACCTGTCCCTTTAAATAAATGATCCCTCGCAATATCCTCGGAAATGTTCTATCAGTTACAATGTAACAAAGTTATTACAATGTATCAACTTTGTTACATTGTAACTACGCCGCACCCGACGTCACTCACCGCCGCCGCCGCCACCGCGTCTGCGCTGCAGGACCCGACAGAGCTCTGAGCTATAGCTCAGAGCTCTCTAAGCATCTTTGTATTTGGGCTCCAAGGAGCCCCATTGGTCCTTAGCAGACCAATGGGGTTCCTTCTGATTTGAAGGAACCCCATTGGTCTGCTAAGGACCAATGGGGCTCCTTGGAGCCCAAATACAAAGATGCTTTAGAGAGCTCTGAGCTATAGCTCAGAGCTCTGTCAGGTCCGTGCAGGACGCTAAGTCCCCGCCGGCTCCGCTGCCCTCCCCGCCTCTCCCACATGTCACCCACATGTCACCCACATGTGGGTGACATGTGGGTGACAGATGTGGGCGGGGTGGACAGCGGGAGCTGCGGGGACTTAGCGTCCTGCACGGACGCGTATGCGGCGGCTGAGCGGCGAGTGGCGTCGGGTGCGGCGTAGTTACAATGTAACAAAGTTGATACATTGTAATAACTTTGTTACATTGTAACTGATAGAACATTTCCGAGGATATTGCGAGGGATCATTTATTTAAAGGGACAGGTAAGTATTAATGGTTAATTAAGAATATTAAAGGACTTTTTACGTGGTTATGTTTTTTGTTCAATTAAAATACTTTTTCTAAGTGTCTGTGTGTTTATTTACTTTAACTCTTAAAGGAAATGGGTATGGGGTACAAGTACCTCTATACTCATTTCTCCTGGGAGGGGGGGTGGGCATCTGGGGGACCCCTTTTTAAAGGGGACTCCCAGATTCCACCATGAACCTCCCCCCCAGGAAATCGCGGCCTCCACCTCCACCGCCCATCGGAGGTGGAGAAGAGCCCCTTGTCCTTGGATTGGACAAGGGCTCGGAGGGGGAGGGGAAAGCTTGGCTGCCCCTCCCCTTCCGAGACCCCCCAATCCATGGACCATGCGGGCTGGTATAGTCAGGGTGCGGAGCCCCACGCGGCCGGTGCTCCGCATTCTGGCTATCCCAGCCTGCATGGGGGACAAGGGGTTAAAGAGGTCTGGGAGGGGGGACCCCACGTCGTTTTTTTTTTATATTTCCCACACTCAGAACGAAGTAAGTAAAACTCTTCCCACTTGGGGGAATCTATGAAAATAATACACTATTGTTACCTGTGCAAAAAAAACTGACATTTTCCACATTTAAAAGACATTTTCGCCCTTGAAACTTAAAAATCGATTTTCTCAAAAACTATAAGGTCTTTTTGAAAAAAAATTTTTTCCTCTTATTCCCACTGATCCCCTTAATATACCCTGGGAATTTGGTGTTCCTAAACTTTAAGCAGGCTTTGCTATTAACCGTTAAAGTCGGCGGGTTTTTAAATGTTTACATTTTTCCTTTGAAACTTTAACATCGATTTTCTCAAAAACTATAAGGTCTTTTTGAAAAAAAATTTTTTCCTCTTATTCCTCCTGATCTCCTTAATATATTCTCCAAATTTGAGGCTCTTAGCACTTAAGGGGGCTTTGCTATTAACCCTTAAAGTCGGCGGCTTTTTTATATTATATGGAGCGTTACGGTTTAACGCGAAATTACGGTAGCGTTTAATGCGAAATTACGGCATGATACGAAACGCGAAATTTCGCGTTGAAAATTACGCTTACGGTATTTTCAATTACGATTTTAATGGCAATTTCGCTACGCTAATTTCGCATCGTAATCGCAAATTTCGCATGCGTAATTATAGTAATGCGAAATTACGAAAATTTCAGCTCAACTCTACCCTTGACCTGTAATCCTCCTATTATCATAATACTTACTATTACAAATGGCAAAACAAATACTAAGTGTGACAGTGGATCAGAAAGCATTATTATTGAAGTGAGTCCAGACACCACTCCCAAAATAAGAATTTTAGGATGATACCTAATCCTTGTGAGAAAACGCGGAAAAGCCGCCGCAGGTGCTCAGAGCAAGGCCGCTGATTCCGCGTCTAACGCGGCAGTTTGCGCGCGTAGGCCTACATCTGCTAGTATGGACGAACGCGGAGAAACCGCCGCATGTCCTGAGAACAAGACTACTGATTCCGCGTCCAACGCGGCGGTTTGCATGCATAGGCCTACATCTGTCAGTATGGCCGAACGCGGAGAAACCGTTGCATGCTCTGATAGCGGTGTGGCTGGTTCCGCGTCGAGCACGGTGGGTGGTACACAACACATGGCTGGTGTGGCTGGGACTGATAGTCCACACAGGTCCAGAAGGACGCGCGCGCGCGCGCGCTGAGAGGCAGAACTTTTATGACAGCCAGAAGAGAGTCAGCTGACCAAGTTGGTCAGCTGACAATCCAACCAGTTCTCATTGGTCCAGAACTTAGGGGAGGCGCTGCAGAGCGCTGTACTATATATACTGGGTGCTGGTCATTCTCTGGTTGTCTGCCGTTGCGATCACTACGTGGAAGCACTCAGACCTTTTGTCATTATCTGTGTTATTCTCTAGACCAGTTCCAGGGTGTTGATGATCACGGGCCTCTCACCCTAGACTAGGAATACTGTATATTATCTGTGTTATTCTCTAGACCAGTTCCAGGGTGTTGATGATCACGGACCTCACACCTCAGACTAGGAATACTGTATATCATCTCTGTTATATCTCAGACTAGTTCCAGGGTGTTGATGACTACGGAGCTTACACCCAAGACTAGGGACTTGTACTATCATTCTGTTATACTTCAGACTAGTTCCAGGGTGTTGATGATCACGGAGCTCACACCCAAGACTAGGCATTGTTTATTATCTGTTATACAATAATACAATAACATTTCTATAGCGCTTTTCTCCCATAGGACTCAAAGCGCTTAGGCTCTCTCAGATTCAGTAATTAGTAGGATGAAGTATTCACACAACAAAAGTTATATTTCTGCAAATGCCAGACTGAACAGGTGGGTTTTCAGTCTGGATTTAAACACGTCCAGGGATGGGGCTGTCCTGATCTGTTGAGGTAAGGAGTTCCAAAACGTAGGGGCAGCATGACAGAAGGCTCTGGGACCAAAAGTTTCCAAGTGGACTCTGGGTATGACTAGATTATTAGAACCTGTGGATCTGAGAATGCGGGGATTGCTACGCAGCTGTAACATATCTTTCATGTATCCAGGGCCTAGATTATTCAGGGATTTAAATGTCAGTAGGCCGATCTTGAATAGGACCCTCCATTCTATAGGTAGCCAGTGAAGGGAATGCAGGACTGGCGTTATGTGGCAGTGACGGGGTTGGTTGGTTAGCAGTCTGGCAGCAGTATTCTGTATCAGCTGTAGGCGGTACAAGACCTTTTTTGGAAGGCCAGTGTAGAGAGCATTGCAGTAGTCCAGTCGGGATGTGATGAAGGCGTGGGCTAAGGTTGGCAGATCTTCTGGGGGTATGAGGTGCTTGATTTTTGCAATGTTCTTCAGGTGAAAATAGGATGATTTTGTTAGAACCTGCTTCTATATCACCTTGCTTCGACACCAGTAACTTCTCACAGTTACGTCTCACAGACTGTGAGATCACTTGACTCTCCACACAGCAAGCAGGAGATAGACTTTCTCAGGCTTCTTCAAGGTTTACGTTATTTATTCAAGTAACAGAAATACAGATAGATACAGTTTATCATCTCCTGGCAAAGCAGGCCTCCATGTTGCGTTACAGCTGCTTGAGTACCTTCCTGCTGAAGATACCCAGGTCTTCTTGCATCTACTCTATGTTACATCTAGACTACCTATGTACAGCATACATTATATCAGATTACAGAAAGGAAGCACATACTTAGAGGTCCCAGTCAGCCTTGCGAGCTATTGCGAAAGTAAAGAGCAGAATGAGCTCCCATAGCTCCCTTAGCCTTTAATACTGACTAGGAAAGAGTTAAATATGACATCATCTTCGCCACCCCCTAGATCAGACTATTGGTGGACCCACTCGTGGTGTCATCATACACACCTACTTGATTAATAATCAATGAGGCTCCTGACCTATATGCAGGAATGTGGATATTTACATAACATGGCTGATGTTTATTGTTCTAGTGGAGGTACATGCGCAGGTCACGGAGACCTGCGGCCTTGTACTAGAACAGCTTCTTGGTATGTTCTAGTTCTGCTGACATAACTGCAGATTTTCTCTCTCAGAGAAAATCCCCTTAAAGGGCCGATCTGCACTCCAAGCCTTTTTGACTAACTCAGTCCAAATAACTGAGGCCTACTTAAATTATAACAATCCCCCCTAAAAAGGCTTGATCCGCAGATCCTCACTTCTGAACCTAACCGTACCTGGTTTCTTTCCTTTATGTTTCACTTTTCGATGTTCATGCTCACACAACTTCTCTGCTCTAGGCGGTTACCCCTGGAAGAGAGAGAGCAAGACCTCTTGGTCTTCCTGTAACCAGGCTCTCTGGGGAGGCCCTACTTCTAAGTCCCTCTATACCACATGCTCAGCATTTGCGCCACTTACGTATCACTCACAAACTTGCATGACCACAGAAAAGTGAAACTCGTTTGTTTGTTACTCAATGGAGCAGTGCCAGGTGCCTTCTAAAAGAGCGCCTTACAACTCCATCACCGGTACTACTAAACCTATACCCGTAACCCTGTATATCCCTTAATTTGAAAATATCGGTTCAGGAGATTGTTTATGAGGCACCAATCTCTGGACCAGGTTAATTTGTTTTACGTAATTTTAACACGCAACCTCACCTGGATAATGATGCCTAACGTTGTCCTCTCTGGTATATAAAGCTGGTATATAAATAAGCATGCTTTTCAAAAAGTACAAATCCTTAATCATGCTACTTTTTCTATCGAATTGATCATAATGGAAGTATGGTTTATGCTACCGGCAGCTTTAGCATGTAGTGTGGGTCATGGTCTAGAGGGTAAGACAGATACCTACTACACACTAGGTTCTGGGTTCAAATCCCAGCTATGGTATATAAATAAGCATGCTTTTCAAAAAGTACAAATCCTTAATCATGCTACTTTTTCTATCGAATTGATCATAATGGAAGTATGGTTTATGCTACCGGCAGCTTTAGCATGTAGTGTGGGTCATGGTCTAGAGGGTAAGACAGATACCTACTACACACACTAGGTTCTGGGTTCAAATCCCAGCTATGGTATATAAATAAGCATGCTTTTCAAAAAGTACAAATCCTTAATCATGCTACTTTTTCTATCGAATTGATCATAATGGAAGTATGGTTTATGCTACCGGCAGCTTTAGCATGTAGTGTGGGTCATGGTCTAGAGGGTAAGACAGATACCTACTACACACTAGGTTCTGGGTTCAAATCCCAGCTATGGTATATAAATAAGCATGCTTTTCAAAAAGTACAAATCCTTAATCATGCTACTTTTTCTATCGAATTGATCATAATGGAAGTATGGTTTATGCTACCGGCAGCTTTAGCATGTAGTGTGGGTCATGGTCTAGAGGGTAAGACAGATACCTACTACACACTAGGTTCTGGGTTCAAATCCCAGCTATGGTATATAAATAAGCATGCTTTTCAAAAAGTACAAATCCTTAATCATGCTACTTTTTCTATCGAATTGATCATAATGGAAGTATGGTTTATGCTACCGGCAGCTTTAGCATGTAGTGTGGGTCATGGTCTAGAGGGTAAGACAGATACCTACTACACACTAGGTTCTGGGTTCAAATCCCAGCTATGGTATATAAATAAGCATGCTTTTCAAAAAGTACAAATCCTTAATCATGCTACTTTTTCTATCGAATTGATCATAATGGAAGTATGGTTTATGCTACCGGCAGCTTTAGCATGTAGTGTGGGTCATGGTCTAGAGGGTAAGACAGATACCTACTACACACTAGGTTCTGGGTTCAAATCCCAGCTATGGTATATAAATAAGCATGCTTTTCAAAAAGTACAAATCCTTAATCATGCTACTTTTTCTATCGAATTGATCATAATGGAAGTATGGTTTATGCTACCGGCAGCTTTAGCATGTAGTGTGGGTCATGGTCTAGAGGGTTAGACAGATACCTACTACACACTAGGTTCTGGGTTCAAATCCCAGCTATGGTATATAAGCTGTTTTGAAAATCTGCAATTCCCTACTGCATTGGATGGATGGATGGATGGATGGATGGATGGATGGATGGATGGATGGATGGAGGAGGAGGAGGAGGAGGAGGAGGAGGAGGAGGAGGAGGAGGAGGAGGAGGAGGAGGAGGAGGAGGAGGAGGAGGAGGAGGAGGAGGAGGAGGAGGAGGAGGAGGAGGAGGAGGAGGAGGAGGAGGAGGAGGAGGAGGAGGAGATTTTTATGTCATTCCGGAAAATTCCGTCGGAATTAAAAAATTTCCGCGGAATTCCGTTTGAGAGGAATAGGAATTCCGATTTGACTACCGGAATCGGAATTGACCTAATTCCGGCCGGAATCACGGAATTTATAATTCCGCGGAATTTTCCGAGCATCCCTACTTATTATACATGAGAATGTCCTCTCTTCGTTCTCCTAGGACGGAATGGCAACCTAGGATCACCATCAGCACGGTACTCTTCATTATAAAAGCACCACCTTGGGAAAGAAAACCATTAGCAATTGGCACTATGCTTTGCTCAGTCAGTTTTTTTTAGACATTTTCCGATCTCAGGAATCTCGTGTTTTAGTCTTTTTCCAATTTCAGGAATCTCGTGTTTTAGTCTCTTTCCAATTTCAGGAATCTCGTGTTTCTCCAAACTTAGATTGGCATCTGGAACCTTTCGCTTATCCGACTGACATCTCCATCTTTGCTGCCAGCACTGCAGCTGTCTCGATTCCATATTGCCCAACTCCTGAAATCAAAATACAAACAAATCAATTCTTATTAATGATTTGGGATTCGCCCTGCGGCTTGTACTCTTTACACTTTAAATTGATCAATATATATCGTAATTGATCTCGTTGCTTTATGGTTCTCATGAACTCTGTTTACTCTTATTGGTAGATTGGAGTTAAACTTCACCCCCCTACCTCAGTACTATCCTCAGTACTTACCTGTTTAAAATATGCTCCCGCAGACTTCACCTCTGGAAGCTCTCACCTCATTGCAGCTCACTCCACATCCTCCCTTATCTGTCCATGCGTGGCCGTCGCATGCACAGATTATGGATGCCACACCTGTTGCTGCTTTGCAGGTGAGCCTGCAATGCTCTTACACATTTTCGCATTAACTTATCTAGAACTTCATCGCGCTACCAGCTCTGCCAGAAGTTCTGTGTGTTGTACCCTCTGATCAATGTTTGCCGTGCCACCATCTAAACTGCAAAAAAAAAATGGCTGCCTCCCTGTAGGAAGGAGCATTTAACACTTAAACTACCCAGGGTGCAGGGCTAAGCATACCAGCGTCACATGCCTGTATGCAAATCCCTGAATGCCCACGTGGCAGGTAGTCACATGGCAAACACCGTACTGGTACACTGTCACTCTGCACATGGCAATTCTTTCATTTGTATAATTGCCCCATGAACTGCTGTCAGTTCTTGTTCTACAATTGATAGGAGCTGGAAAAAACATATTTGACCAATCAGTGGATGAAAAAAACGCACAAAAAAACAGCCCCAGCCCAGCATAGACCTCTTAGTCCAGCTCTGGCCCTATCCACGACAAAAAAAACGGAAAAAAACGTTAACGCTCTGCAGCAGCGGCGACGGAAACCCGGATTGGTCAACTCCCTTTTTTCCAACCTCCGGCACCCCCCTGATGCACTGTCCCCCCTTCCTTCTATTGGGAACTCATGCTGCACCACCCATTAAGGTGCCCCACTTACAGGAATAATCCCGTAAGCAACTCAGTACAGACACTTTCCTGACCTGCACTGCTACGTGTGTCCCTGCACCTAGCTGGGACACACTTCCTATCCGTGCTCCTGCTAATCTTACAGTAATAGCTTGGTGCACGTATCCTGGCATTCCTTTCCATGGACTCAGGGAAAAACTCTGGGGAAATACTTCGAGAACCGAGACACACAGTAGCATGTCTCTGTATTTCTACCCCCCTCCCTTTCAGCTGTTCTGCCCGGAGCCGCGAGCACAGCCTGACGTGACGTGGATTCCCCAGCCCCTCCTCCCCCCTGCCATGACGTGTGGGGGCCATGACTCTTGGGGGCGGGCCCTCTCCACTGCCGCCATTTTGAGTCCTGGACTGCCAGCTAAGATGGCTGCTCCCATAGCAGCCTCTCGATCCTATAAACTTTAGGAGAGAAAACAAACTCACACAAAACATACATTTTTTATGCATAGTTACACACAGCATCGATACATTTTACCGAGAGTCAGCCTTCCGCTACCTATACTCTCTGGGATGCTTGCCAAACTTGAGACAAACCGCGTCACAGCTGCAATGCTAAATATCTTACATCTTAGCATCACCCAGGGACGTAGAAAACTCTCTCTCCTCACAAATCATCTGCAGCATATCTCCGCCATAACGCAGAACTACTCAAGCGCGCAGCGTAACTCTAAACCATATTAACAGCTAGTACTTCTGAGACGCACATTTATCAGTCTGACATGACTACAACATTAAACCTATATATACATTTAGAACTTTTAGCGGCCCTGACTGGAACTAGATAAGCTTGCACCTCTCACTACGCTATCCACTACGGACAGAGAGGAAAAAAAAACACTCTGATCGGGCTCTGGAAAAACGCCAGCTCACCGAAGAAAAAACTTACTTCTAAGTTTTACAACTGTCTCAACTCCCCTCTCCTGTCTACTCAGCTATCTCTCTCTCTCTTCTCCCTCCCATCCAGTACAAACAGACTGTAGCTTCGCTGTCAACACTCCTACGCAGGCAGCTTCTCTGAGAAAACGAAAGAGAGAAAAAAACAACCGCAGCAAATACCGCCAGCAGCAAAAAACATGCCTGTGACAAATGTGGATGTAACCACATTCTCAACCGTAACATACAGTACAGAAACATTAAAACCCATACCATGTACGCTCTAGCAACCCAGGAACATTGAATCCTAAGAAAAATCAAAGCACATAAACTCTGAACACAGCACCACATATTTACCACGGAGCTGCTCCTAACCTCACCCCTCCCAACACGCACGGGAGAGATGAGAAACCCGCAGCCTCCACACTGCAATTAACACAGAATGTACACATTAACACATTATCCTCTCCTTGTTATAACACCAAATACAACACAGATAACCCCTTATAACAACATAAATCATACATGCCTGAGCCGCGGACTTCGTATGCCTGCCAATTCGACCAGCTTTTGGCAACTTCCCCACGAAACTGAGTGGATCCCTGGAACTCCTGAGCGTCATCTCTGTGTACCCACACTGGCTCAGCAGATCGATCTCCAGCGGCAGCTGCCAGCCGGCCTCGGAGTGTTCCAGTCACCTGCGGTCCGGTTTAGGCTATTGACTGCTGTGCACTTACAGTCAAAGTTTAACATCCAAGAGTTTCGCCGCTGATCCTCGAATTGCAGCCCGTGTGCTTGCTTGGCTCACGCAACGCACACTCCTCACACCACTTCTCAGTCACAGCTTGATAAGCTTTACAGTCCGCGTCTATTCCGCTTGTTTTGCTGTGGAATATCTTGAAAACTTCTTCGGCCCCGGCCCCTGTCTGCCTGTTTTGCTAGGCAGGGAAGGGTTTCAGCGCCACTGTTAGAACCTGCTTCTATATCACCTTGCTTCGACACCAGTAACTTCTCACAGTTACGTCTCACAGACTGTGAGATCACTTGACTCTCCACACAGCAAGCAGGAGATAGACTTTCTCAGGCTTCTTCAAGGTTTACGTTATTTATTCAAGTAACAGAAATACAGATAGATACAGTTTATCATCTCCTGGCAAAGCAGACTTCCATGTTGCGTTACAGCTGCTTGACTACCTTCCTGCTGAAGATACCCAGGTCTTCTTGTATCTACTCTATGTTACATCTAGACTACCTATGTACAGCAGACATTATATCAGATTACAGAAAGGAAGCACATACTTAGAGGTCCCAGTCAGCCTTGCGAGCTATTGCAGAGCAGAATGAGCTCCCATAGCTCCCTCAGCCTTTAATACTGACTAGGAAAGCGTTAAATATGACATCATCTTCGCCACCCCCTAGATCAGACTATTGGTGGACCCACTCGTGGTGTCCTCATACACACCTACTTGATTAATAATCAATGAGGCTCCTGACCTATATGCAGGAATGTGGATATTTACATAACATGGCTGATGTTTATTGTTCTAGTGGCAGTACATGCGCAGGTCAGGGAGACCTGCGGCCTTGTACTAGAACAGCTTCTTGGTATGTTCTAGTTCTGCTGACATAACTGCAGATTTTCTCTCTCAGAGAAAATCCCCTTAAAGGGCCGATCTGCACTCCAAGCCTTTTTGACTAACTCAGTCCAAATAACTGAGGCCTACTTAAATTATAACAGATTTCACCACAGCAGAGATTTGAGTTCTGAAGTTTAAATCCCCATCAATTAGAACTCCCAGGCTACGCACATGATCAGAGCTGCGTAGATCCGTGCCTCCTATTCCCAGTGTTGAAGACTGCAAGTTAAGTTGTTTTGTTATCATGCTCTGCCCTCCAATCAGAAGGACTTCAGTTTTGTCTGCATTTAGTTTCAGCCAGTTGTCATTCATCCATTGCTGTAGTTCACGTAAGCAGGCGTTTATAGTTAGAGTTGGGTCTGTCACACCAGGCTTGAAGGAAAGATATAGTTGGGTGTCGTCTGCATAGCAGTGGTATGTCAGGCCATGTTTTTGGATAAGTTTTCCCAACGGTAGCATGTAAATCGTTAAAAGCAGGGGAGAGAGGATTGAGCCCTGGGGCACCCCATACTTAAGTGTTACAGGGGTGGACAGGAAGGGCCCCATAGACACTTTGTGGGTTCTGCAACTCAAGAAGGATTGGAACCACTGAAGTACTATGCCATCAATGCCGCAGTATTCCTGTAGCCTGTTTATCAAGATGTCATGGTCAACTGTGTCAAAGGCTGCAGAAAGGTCTAGCAGTATGAGGATCGAGCACTCTCCTCTGTCTCTTGCCATGAGCAGGTGGTTGCATATTTGGATGAGGGCAGTTTCAGTGCTGTGGTGTTTCCTGAAGCCAGACTGGAATGGGTCATAACTGTTATTTTGTAGGATTCTGGCTTCTAGCTGGAGGTATACAGCTTTTTCAATTAGCTTGCCCAGAAAGGGGAGGTTAGAGACAGGTCTGTAGCTGGTCATTGCATCTGGGTCCAGGGAGGGTTTTTTGAGGAGAGGCCTGATGATTGCTTCCTTCAGTAAAGCAGGAAATATCCCTGATTGTAAGGAACAGTTAACAATTTTGAGGAATACCGGTACGAACAGGTCGGGGCAGTTCAACATGAACTGTGTTGGGCCAGGATCCAGGTCACAGGTAGTTAGGTGGACGTGAAGGAGGATGCTTGATGTGACTTCTTCATCAATTTCTTTGAAGTTTGACCAAGGTGTTACGTTGTCTCTGCTAATGGTCTTCGGCGCTATATTAGGCTCAGATGCTGTAAGTTGGATGGCGGACCTTATAGCGGAGACTTTGTCTGTGAAGAAATGGGCAAATTGGTCACAGAGGTCCTTTGAAGACTCGATATTAAGTTTTTGACATGCTGGGTTGCAGAGTTTTTCCACTGTGCGGAACAGTTGGGCTGGTTTGTTAACTGCATTTGCAATCTCTTGTGATAGAAAGGATGATTTTTTTCCCGTGATTACCTTTTGGTAGCTCTTCAAGTGGAAGATTGAGGCATGTTTGTCTTCTGGGGACTGAGATTTGCGCCACAGCCTCTCAAGTTTTCGGCCTTGTCTTTTCAGCTCTTTTATAGCGTTATCAAACCACTGTGCATGATGGTGTGGAGTAAGATATTTGGTGCGCAGAGGAGCAATGGTCTCAAAGGTGGAGGACACACATTTGTTGTATTTAAACACCAGAGTATCAGGGTCCAAGCTGGAGTCAGTCAATTCATCAAAGCTAAGGTTATCTCGGATATGTTGAGGTGTTAGCCCTTTTAAGCGGCGATATTTTATTTGATTCTTGACCTGGTGTTTGACGGCTGGTATTGAGAGGGAGAAGTGGATAGTGTGATGGTCTGACCAGGCAACAGGATTAATTTCCACATTGGCTATTGACAGCTCAGTATGGAATATAAGGTCCAGAGTGTGACCTTTCCTGTGAGTAGCAGAGCTGATTGATTGGAGGAAGCCCAGTTCATGTAAGGCACGAGGTAGCTCTTTTCCAAATTGTGAAGAGGAATCGTCCACCCATGTATTGAAATCTCCAAGAACAATCCATCTGGGGTGTTCCAGTGTTAGGTTGCATAGGAGGTCTACAAGTTCCTCAGGGAAGTCTGAGTATTTTTCTGGTGGGCGGTAGTTATCTGTTATGACCTTCTGCTTTCCTGACCACTCTTCTGATCACTGATTTGGTACTTCGCTATATCTGATACTCTGTTGCCAAACCCAGCGTGCTTTAGGATTACCGAATCAGTCTCCTTTCTATGTACCTTATCTGTCTGTGTGTTGCCGACCTGGCTTGCCCGACCTTGAGAGCTATCTCCCCAGTTAAGAGATAGTTCACATATCTGTTAGTGACACCCCCCCTTTGGTGTCACTCACACTCTGGTCCTTCCTATTCCCAGTCTGGTCACTCCCTTGGGAGTTCTCTGACCATAGGAAGGAACTTGTTCTTTGTGCAGTATCCCCTACTGCCTCATCACCTGCTTGGCAGGTGCGGTCCTCAAAGTATTACTGTTGCACCAAACACTCTTATCACTCAGGTGTCCAGAGGTTAGTGATATATCTGATTATCGGTGATACTGCAGATCATCAATAATCAGGTATATATCTGCATTTTTGGTGATACTGCAGATCGCCAATGATCAGATCCTCTCTGTGTTACACCGATCGTTACAATCCTAAACTGAGACTACAGAACTACCTACCGAGACTACCTAAAACAGCTCTTGCAGTTCAGGACTTAAAATTTTCACTTCACCACAGCAGGCTAAAGAAACAGTGCTGATCTGAGTAACGTGAATGCCCCCCACTGTGACCTCATCATGTGATCTCATCATGTGCTGTAAATACTTGTTTTGCAGTCATACTCCTCAGCTCCAAAAAGTTTCCATATTAGAAAATAAAAAAAAAATCTCATTGCAACAATATCCAAAATCTCTGTTGCAACACCACATTTCTAGCTAGTCTTTAAAGAGAACTTGAGACGGAAGGAAATAAAAGTTTTATACATACCTGGGGCTTCCTCCAGCCCCCTCCAGGCTCATCGCTAGTCTTTAAAGAGAACTTGAGACGGAAGGAAATAAAAGTTTTATACATACCTGGGGCTTCCTCCAGCCCCCTCCAGGCTCATCGCTCTCTCGCCATCCTGGATCTTTGAAAATTGGAGGAGACTGGAGGAAGCCTCAGGTGTTACGATACCTCTGCACTGGTAACATAAAACATCACGTACAGTGCATAGGAATTGCAAGAAATGCAGGTTTGTCACTAATGTGAAAATACACAGACTCAGACCAGGATAAAGGAAAGAATAACAAAGGTTTATTGCAACATAAATTAAGCAAATAGCATCAAACATACATTGACTTCATGCACGGAAACCAGGCAATTAAATAAGAAACCATGTAATTGCAAAAGGAAACCATACACAGGACTAGTAGTAGTAGTCAGGGATATATATATATATACACTAAGTGGTCCTTGCATATAATGAATATGCAAGGCAGCCTTGAAGTGGATCCGAGATAAATTTTTACTCATTGCATAATGGCGTTCCTTTCATATAGTTTATAGGGCATTCCTCAAGCCAAATACTTTTTTTGTTTTGTTTTAATACTCTAATTCCACATACATTAAACAAGCCTCAAGCACAGCTTTTCACAGTGCCTTGGCATTTTCAGACAGTAGTAAGAGCTTCTAGGAACTCAGTCTAGGCAGGAGGAGCAAGAAGTTTTAAATCAGGATGATACCATTTATTGGCTAACTACAAATGAATAAGAATAAACAAGCTTTCGGCCTTGCAGCCTTCGTCAGGTTTATATCCTGTTAGTTTGCAAGCTGGTGGTACAGACAGCTTATATACATGCAACATCAAAAGGAAAAACAGATATTTTTTTCAAGCATAAATACATCATTAAGATGCCTTAATACAAACAGACCATCTAAATGGGGTAAGATAAGGATCCTTGTTTACTTTATTGCTCACAGACCTGGTATTAGGATTGACCCAGAGGTATCGTAAATTCTTAGTTCACAAGTTCAGCTAGGGTGGCTGAGACAGTTCATATATCATCAATCTCATACCAATATAGAAAGTTGTTGTCCTTATTCAAACCCTTCTGCACAGCTTTGAAACAATTTATAAATTTTGTTTCTGCTATTAATCGGTCATTTGACGTTTTGAAGCCGCCCTTCAGGGCAGTGACACGAAGATCATCCATGCTGTGTCCGTTGGACCGAAAGTGTGTAGCAACTGGGAGTCCAGATTTGGTATCATTAATAGTGTGCCTGTGTCCATTCATACGTTTGCGCAGAGTTTGTCCAGTTTCTCCCACGTACATAACATTGGGGCATTTAGCACACATGATCAGATATACCAGATTGGTGGACCCACAAGAAAATTTACCTTGTATTCTGTACTCCTGTTGTGGCCTGCCGTAAATATCTTCAGGGTCAGGGCATACCTGTAAAGCCTATTACTGGACTGATCAAATTCATTCTCACTCATAATTATTTCACTTTTGGACAGGACCTCTATATACAGCAGATGGGCGTGGCAATGGGTTCGCGATTCGCTCCACAGTATGCAAATCTATTCATGGCCAAAATCGAAGAGGAATACCTCAATGCATGTGGCATAAAACCCTTGGCCTACTTCCGCTTCATTGATGATATTTTAATCATCTGGTCCGCAAGTGAGGATGATCTTCTCCAGTTCCACAGGAACTTCAATGCCTTCCATCCTACAATCAAATTGAAACTTACCTACTCTCACACAGAGATTAACTTTCTGGACACCACCATATACATCAGGGGTAACAACCTACAAACCTCTGTGTATCGCAAACCTACAGACCGTCCCACATACCTAAGATATGACAGTTTTCATCCCAAGCACATTAAGAACTCTATAATTTACAGCCAAGCTATAAGGTACAACCGGATTTGTTCTGACAGGAGGGACAGAGACAAGCACCTGGATCACCTTAAGAACACTTTCATTAAACAAGGTTACAGTCCTCCTATGGCTGAGGCCCAAATCAGGAAAGCCAGCAACATCCCCAGGACTGAACTCCTGAAATATAAGCAAAACCAGAAAGAGGAACGTGTCCCTTTGGTTGTCACCTACAACCCACACCTGGAAATCTTAAGGAGGATTGCTAAGGAACTTCATCCCATTTTACACAAGGATCACAGACTGAGAACGATATTCCCTAAACCTCCACTCTTGTCATATCGGCAACCACACAATCTAAAACAGATGATTGTCAGGAGCTCTTTGAATAGGCCTCAACAAAACGGAACATCACCCTGCCGACAAAAAATATGTGGGACCTGCAGACACATTTACTCCACTGACAGGGTAACGATACCAGGTTCACAACAGGAGTACAGAATACAAGGTAAATTTTCTTGTGGGTCCACCAATCTGGTATATCTGATCATGTGTGCTAAATGCCCCAATGTTATGTACGTGGGAGAAACTGGACAAACTCTGCGCAAACGTATGAATGGACACAGGCACACTATTAATGATACCAAATCTGGACTCCCAGTTGCTACACACTTTCGGTCCAACGGACACAGCATGGATGATCTTCGTGTCACTGCCCTGAAGGGCGGCTTCAAAACGTCAAATGACCGATTAATAGCAGAAACAAAATTTATAAATTGTTTCAAAGCTGTGCAGAAGGGTTTGAATAAGGACAACAACTTTCTATATTGGTATGAGATTGATGATATATGAACTGTCTCAGCCACCCTAGCTGAACTTGTGAACTAAGAATTTACGATACCTCTGGGTCAATCCTAATACCAGGTCTGTGAGCAATAAAGTAAACAAGGATCCTTATCTTACCCCATTTAGATGGTCTGTTTGTATTAAGGCATCTTAATGATGTATTTATGCTTGAAAAAAATATCTGTTTTTCCTTTTGATGTTGCATGTATATAAGCTGTCTGTACCACCAGCTTGCAAACTAACAGGATATAAACCTGACGAAGGCTGCAAGGCCGAAAGCTTGTTTATTCTTATTCATTTGTAGTTAGCCAATAAATGGTATCATCCTGATTTAAAACTTCTTGCTTTTACTGATGGCTAACACGGTACAATACCCTAGGCAGGAGGAGGGGGAGGTGTTACTAGCCATCGATTTCAGAGGCAGAGGGGAGGAGGAGAGGGGGGTGAACTTACACACAGATAAACTTTAGATAACATATATAGAAATGTTACTTGTTATAGTTAGTTTTTCATCTTGGATCTGCTTTAAGTATATATCACTAGTGTGCACACTACACCCTGGAACCTGGTTAATATATATACACATAAACTATATACAATATATAGACACACAAGGCAACTAAACCATATATCGACAGGCAACGGGTAGTCATACAAGCAAGGTCAAACCAGAGAATCATACAGTGATATAATCGCTGGGCAAAAGATTAGTCAGGGAATAGCAAAAGGTTATACACGGCAGGTAACAAGGATGCAGGAAACAGGAGCAAGGCAGGGAAGGCTAGAACGCAGGGATCAGGACCAGGAAACAGGCTTGATAAACTAGCAGTGAACTGGTCTGCTGAAGCTGATTATATGGTGTGCTGGGAGGTCAGATAATAAACTCCATGTGATCGCAGACCTGCCCTCATTAGCAGTCTGCAACAGAAATGTTCTTGAAGTAGAGACATTTGCTGGTAGGCAGAGAGCAGTTCAGGCTGCATAACCACTGAAGAGACTGGTGACATCTGCTGGTGAGACATAGGAAGTTCATCCAAAGAGTTCATGATTATACCAGCAGATGCAGACCATGACACCAGGTATGAATACATTTTCCCCCCTCCCCATCTCTGAGACACTTTAACTTCATTCCCCTCTTCATATAAGGCATCTGCATAGGTGTTTCTGCTGCTTAGAGTCCCCAGCTCAAGGTAATTTAGCACTAGGGAGACCACCACCACACTCCAGCAATCAGTGTGACCTCCATGCCATCTTTGACCACAATCAATACCAGACACCTTTTTTCTCATGCACTTTTGTGCTAGTGCCTCCTGGTGGTAAAAAAAAAAAATAAGTGTTTTCGTTTGTTCGTTTGTTTTCTTTCGGGGAGAGATGTGAGCTAGTGGATCAACTCGACCAAGCGCAGGCCAAGCCTGTTCTTCTACTCTCTCTACCCATTCTGCATCAACAGGACCAGTTCTAGCTACAATGGGGCCCTGGAGCAAAAGAACTACGTCCAACCCCCCCCCCCCCCCAAGTTCCCCTTCCAACCAACTCCCCCCAAGGGCCCCTGAGCCAGATCCAATCCAATCCCAAACCCCTCCCCACTGTCACACTATGTCATTAGGTGTCCATCATACGTACCCTGAAAAGCATTTTTGAGGTCCCCATTATTTACCTCCTCCTTTTCCTATCCCAAGTAAATACACAGCATCCCCGCTGTCATGGATTACCATAGCTGGAGGGACACCTATTGGGGCCCCACAGGCTCTGGGGCCCTGGGGCAATTGCCCCCTTTGCCTCTATGGAAGTGCCGGCCCTGTACACCAATCCACCATACACCATCGAACCTAACGTAATGTACAGAATTCAGCTCTAAATTGTTGCTCGAGGGATTGAGTCCTGATTCCTGCGTCTGCTGATATTTGTGTATGTGTATGCACCTTAACCACCCTGGCGTTCTGATTAAATCGCCAGGGTGGCTGCGGGAGGGTTTTTTTTAAATAAAAAAAAAACTATTTCATGCAGCCAACTGAAAGTTGGCTGCATGAAAGCCCACTAGAGGGCGCTCCGGAGGCGATCTTCCGATCGCCTCCGGCGGCAAGAGATAACACGGAAGGCCGCAATGAGCGGCCCTCCGTGTTTCGCTTCCCTCGTCGCCATGGGGACGAGCGGAGTGACGTCATGGACGTCAGCCGACGTCTTGACGTCAGCCGCCTCCGATCCAGCCCTTAGCGCTGGCCGGAACTGTTTGTTCCGGCTACGCTGGGCTCGGGCGGCTGGGGGGACCCTCTTTCGCCGCTGCACGCGGCGGATCGCCGCGCTGCAGCGGCGATCAGGCAGCACACGCGGCTGGCAAAGTGCCGGCTGCGTGTGCTGCTTTTTATTTGGTGCAAATCGGCCCAGCAGGGCCTGAGCGGCAGCCTCTGGCGGTGTTGGACGAGCTGAGCTCGTCCAGACCGCTCAGCAGGTTAACAGAATGTGTCAGGCAGTGTGCTGCCAGTTGTTAAAAATGAGTAGTAAAGCCTGATAAGGCAAGACGGGCATTCTTGAACATTCTCATAGTAGCTATACTTGAGAAAAAGTACTGTTTCTAAGTACAGGTGCAATTCAAAAAACTGGAATATAATGCAAAAGTCCATTTTTTCAGTAATTCAACTGAATAGATGAAATATATATATATATATATATATATATATATATATATATATATATATATATATATATAATATACACACACACACATATATACAGGATCTTCTCAAAAAGATTGCATATTGTGACAAAGTTCATTATTTTCTGTAATGTACTGATAAACATTAGACTTTCATATATTTTAGATTTATTACACACAACTGAAGTAGTTCAAACCCACATTTCCTATCTCAAAAAATTAGCATATTTCATCCGACCAGTAAAAGAAAAGTGTTTTTAAAACAAAAAAGTCAACCTTCAAATAATTATGTTCAGTTATGCACTCAATACTTGGTCGGGAATCCTTTTGCAGAAATGACTGCTTCAATGCGGCGTGGCATGGAGGCAATCAGCCTGTGCCACTGCTCAGGTGTTATGGAGGCCCAGGATGCTTCGATAGCGGCCTTAAGCTCATCCAGAGTGTTGGGTCTTGCGTCTCTCAACTTTCTCTTCACAATATCCCACAGATTCTCTATGGGGTTTCAGGTCAGGAGAGTTGGCAGGCTAATTCAGCACAGTAATACGACGGTCAGTAAACCATTTACCAGTGGTTTTGGCACTGTGAGCAGGTGCCAGGTCATGCTGAAAAATGAAATCTTCATCTCCATAAAGCTTTTCAGCAGATGGAAGCACACTTTTCTTTTATTGGTTGGATGAAATATGCTATTTTTTTGAGATAGGAAATGTGGATTTTCATGAGCTGTATGCCAAAATCATCAATCAGAAAAACAATAAAATGCTTTGAACTACTTCAGTTGTGTGTAATGAATCTAAAATATATGAAAGTCTAATGTTTATCAATACATTACAGAAAATAATGAACTTTATCACAATATGCTAATTTTTTGAGAAGTTCCTGTGTGTATATATATATCTCAAATAGACTAATTACATGCAAAGAGAGATACTTCAAACCTTCATTTGTTATCATTTTTATGATTATGGCTTACAGCTTATGGAAAACCCAAAATCTAAATCTCAGACCATTGGAATATTGAGAAAATGTCCATTATTCTAGTGCAGCAGCCAAGGCACTATCTGCAAGGAGTTTGTATGTTCTCCCAGTTGTGTGGGTTTCCACGGGCACTATGGTTTCCTCCCACATCCCAAAAACATACAAATAAGTTACTGCACAGAGAATTTAAATGTGTGCATTAAACACCAAGTGAACACCTGACACAACTGGCTGAGCAAATTTGGCCTGATTGGCTATTCATGAGGCAATGCTCATGCAAATATGCATTTGCTTTCGCATGCCAACTAATGCAGGGTCCATTGAACCAATGCCGCAAAGCGGTTTGCCCTGCGGGAATTAGTTCATGCTATACAGCACTATCCAGGAGCGCCTCGGGGAGGCTTCCCAATGCCCCCATACAACCGGGGGACCGCGGGGTCCCAGGCGCTCTCACTGCCTGGGAACCACAGCAGCACCCCGGAGGGGGGAGGCTGGGTGGCGCAGGCGGCCCCCCCAAGCGTGGCCAGCGCCGGGGAGAGCCATCCGCACCTTTCACCTCCCAATATTTAAAAACAGGCACTTACCTTGACGTCCATTGCGTTCTGCTGCTGAGCATAGCTTGGGTGCAACACATTTGAAAAGGAAAGGAATGAAGCATGGGTCGCACCGAGTTTTGGAGCTCAGGGCTGGCTCACACACTGCACTCCAAGGGGGGTGGAGGACAGGCACTGACAGCCCACTCCAGGACTCACACTACCTGGAATGAGCCATCCGCCACCCGCCTCCAAGGGAAAGAAATTCACAAATCGCTGCACAGAGAATTTAAATGTGTGCATTAAACACCAAGTGAACACCTGACACAACTGGCTGAGCAAATTTGGCCTGATTGGCTATTCATGAGGCAATGCTCATGCAAATATGGGGGCAATGGGAAGCCTCCTCGTGGCGCCCCTGGATAGTGCTGTATAGCATGAACTAATTCCCGCAGGGCGATTGTTTTGCGGTTTTTGGTTTTGACCCTGCATATTTAGGCATGCGAAAGCAAATGCTTATTTGCATGAGCAATGTCTCGTGATTAGCCAATAGGCCAAATTTGCAAAGCCAGATTTGTCAGGTTCACTTGGTTGATGCACACATGCTTTTTCTCTGATTATAGTTAGCATTGCATTTCTTTTTTCTGAGGGCAGGTAGTGAGTGGCTTGTTTTAGGAGGTGAGAGCCCTGGAGCAGGCTATTTGCACCTGTCCGCCCCTTATGTGTCGCGCCCAGGTTATGCGCATATAGCAGAACGCAATGGACGTTGAGGTAAGTGCCTGTTTTTAATCCTGGGAGGTGTGTGCGGGCGGCTCTTCCCGGCGCTGGCCACGCTGGGGAGATCGCCTGCACCCCCTGGCCTCCACCTCCGGGGTGCCGCTGTGTGGGTTCCAGGCGGTGAGAGTGCCTGGGACCCCCGCGGCCCCCCGGTTGTATGGGGGCAATGGGAAGCCTCCTCGTGGCGCCCCTGGATAGTGCTGTATAGCATGAACTAATTCCCGCAGGGCGATTGTTTTGCGGTTTTTGGTTTTGACCCTGCATATTTAGGCATGCGAAAGCAAATGCTTATTTGCATGAGCAATGTCTCGTGATTAGCCAATAGGCCAAATTTGCAAAGCCAGATTTGTCAGGTTCACTTGGTTGATGCACACATGCTTTTTCTCTGATTATAGTTATACAAATAAGTTAATTGGCTTCACCCAATATTGACCCTGAACTACAATACATATTCTACAATCTACATGATACATACATAGACATATGACTATGGTTGGGATTAGATTGTGAGCCCTTCTGAGGGACAGTTTGTGACAAGGCAAAGGCAATATACTCTGTACAGCACTGCGGAAGATGTCAGCGCTATATAAATATTAAATAGTAGTAATAGGCTCAAAGTGCCAGACTCTAATCAGCGAATTAATCCAAAACACCTGCAAAGAGTTCCTATTTAAATTATTTGTTTCACCTTTTAAGTTAAATTGCTGAAATCAGGCCCAGATTTACATCACAGGAGCCTATAGGCACAGATGTCCTCGTACCTTAGATTTCACCCTCCATGAACCTACAAACCCCCTCCAAACTGCACTGCAAGTGTGCTGGCTGGCCCAGCTGTCACTTCTTCCTTGCCATCATAGGTAGCTACAGGTGTCTCTTTGTCAGGCTTGTCTGATCAATGACTATAGGTCAGGCTGTATGGCCCATATGACTGACCTATAGCCCAGCCCGTAATACCTGCACAAACTCCTACCTAACTCAGAACTACAACAACCCTGCAGGTGGATGTAGCATACAGTCTGACAGATAGTATTCACCAAACAAAAGCAGTATGATTAATACAAGGCACAGTGTTCACAAGTAATATAGTCACCTGAGGCCTGAAGGCTTGAGGCAGTCCAGATGATAGCCAGGTGAATGCAGGCTGGGGAGGGTGGATTGGCAGTTCAAACACTTTACAGGTAGCATGGTTAGTTCAAGCCGATGTCAGTCCAGGCTGAGTTCTTGGGAGTCCTTTAACTAGCAGAGGTCGATCCAGGCAGCAATCCAGGTACAGGCAGGGTTGGCAACAGGTAATCCAATCAGAAGACGTGGTCAGGAACAAGCAGTAGTCGGCAACAGGGATCAATCTAGAGTATGTAACACGCGGCGGGAATGCCGCCGCAGCAAAGAGCGGCATGTCAGCCGCCTCCGCATCTCAGCTGGTGGCGGTCCCCGCCACGCTCTCTCTCCCAGGTCCTTCGGCCGCACATCGGGTAACGGCTATGCGTGCGCGCGCCCTGCGGCAGGACCTTGATGCACTAAGAAGGGGAGTCAGCTGACTCCAGCCTAGCTGCTGGATTGGCTGGGCGTCTGGGCGGCTCTGCAGAGCATTCCCTGCATAAAAGAGCTAGCTGTCAGTTGCTCTGGGTCTGCTGTTGCGAATAACTCGTGTTAGCACTCAGACCTAGTCAGGTTCCTGCTGTGATAGATGTATATGCAGTGTTTGCGATATACATCTATCTCTAGTTAGTATTGATTGTATTATAATATCTGTGTATGACTCTGGCTCGTTTCTGACTACTCTTCCGCTTTACGCTTCTGTACTTTTGCCCATCTGATCTCGTTGCCGACTCTGCCTGTTTCACCTTCTGCCTCTGCCTTCTGAATTTGTACCTGATCTGCCTGTCTGTTGCCGACTCGATTAGCCTGACCACCAGGGCCAGTTTAAGCAACAATGGGGCCCCAGGGCAAAATAAACCTAGGGCCCCCCCAACATATACCCCGGAACAAAAATCGGCATTAGGGGACCTTTTTTGCAGCTGGTATAGTCAGGGTGTGAAGTCCCAATCGGTCAGAGCTCCACATTCTGGCTATCCCAGCCTGCATGGGGGACAAGGGGTTAAAAAGTTTCAGGAGGGGGGATCCCACATAATTTTTTTTTTTTAATTCCCACACTCTAAACATAAAAAAAATTGGGAAAATAGAAAAAAATGCCAGGGATCTTCATGCAGCCATATTGCGGCTGTATAGCGATCCCTGGCCAAAGCGCTGCGGCTGCGTATAGACCCCCTGGAAACCCCGTCAGGAAATTTATTGCTCTTTCGTTTGAGGCATGTAAAATTACACTACCGTTAGGTTTGCTACTAAAAGTGACATTTATCGCATTTAAAAGTATACTTTTTTCCTTCGAAACTTTAAAATCCATTTTCTCAAAAACTATAAAGTCTTTTTGACAAATTGTTTTTTCCTCTTATTCCTAATGATCTCCTTAACATATCCTGCAAATTTAGGGTTTCTAGCATTTAAGGTGGATTTGCTATCAACCATTAAAGTCGGCAGGTTTTTAAATGTGTATTTTTTTTCCTTTAAAATCGATTTTCTCAAAAACTATAAGGCCGATTTGAAAAATTGTTTTTAACCTCTTGTAGCCACTGGGGGCCCCTACAAGCTCTGGGGCAGCTGCCTCCTCTGCCTCTATGGTAGCGCCGGCCCTGCTGACCACTCTACTCTCACCAGGGAGCCCTTGTCTCTAATGAGGGGCTCCGTACTGTTAGTACCCACCAGCTCCTCTGGTGAGGTGTTGCTAAACCTATCAGTACCTACTGTTTGCACCAATCACTACACACAGTGCAATAAAGTGGTGACTAAGGTCACGTTTTTACCTTAGTGTTTGCTATATTTGTATTATTGGTGATTCTGCAGATCACCATATAATCAGATATAGTATCTGCATTATTTGGTGATACTGCAGATCACCAAATAATCAGAACTCTGTTATTTGCTGACACCAATCGTTACAGAGTAAAGCTTGGACAGGATACAGGCAAAGTCGGCAACAAGGTCAAACAGGGTGTAAGCGCAGTCTCAGCAACAAGCCAAAGCATAAGCTATCATGGGCGATAACTGAGGGCGCTCACTTTAGCTTTATACTAGGACTAACCAATCAGAAAACAAAGGAATCCAAAGTAACCAATCAACAGACAGCATGTCAGTAGGAAGACTGACATGCAATGCACACACATGGTCAATGTTTACAGTGGTGGAGCGCGTACTGAGAACGCGTCGGCAGCTTATCCAATGGGAGTTGAGCGCCATGCACTCCAGTGACATCAGATGGCCGCCGAGACCCAGAGGCTTGTGCCTCAGCGTGGGTCTCGCTGTTCCGCCGCCATTTGCGGCCACCGGATCTTACACCCTTAGTATTAGGTAGCCAGAAGTACCTTCAATAATAAGTTGCTGGAGGTGCTCCCATGTATTAGATAGCTGGAGGAACCTCAATATTAAGTAGCTAGAGGTGCCCCTGACTGAAGGGAGATCTCATCAGTGGAATGCAGAGAGCTGGGTGAGTAACCTCTCATTTACATTCTCATCAGGACTCTGCATATGGAAGAAGGGAGTAGAGATGTCGCGAACGGTTCCAGGCGAACTTTGGTGGTTCGCGTTCGCCTGCACCAAGCGAACTTTTGCAGAAGTTCGATTCGCCCCATAATGCACTATGAGGGTCAACTTTGACCCTCTGCATCACAGTCAGCAGGCACATTCTAGCCATTCAGGCTACACTAAGCCCTGGAGCCCCACCCCCCTTATATAAGGCAGGCTCGCTGGCCATGACACTCACTCGTGTGCCTGCAGCAAATAGACAGACTAGGGCGAGCTGCTGCAGATTTTTTCTCCTAGGGAAAGATTAGTTAGGCTCTTGGCTTGCTCCTGGCTGATTGTTATTGCTAAAATAGCACCCCTCAACAGCTCTTTTGAGAGATAATGTTTTCCAGATGTGTTTTTTTTTTGTGTGTTGCTCACTGACATTATACAGCCCTATCTGTTGCAGCTGGACCTTGGTAATTGTTATTACTGAGCCAGCCAGGTCCTGCCTAACTATCTATACTGGGACACCAAACTATGCCTACCTAACTACTGGGACACCTACCTATGCCTACCTACCTATACTGGGACACCTACCTATGCCTACCTAACTACTGGGGCACCTACTTACCTATACAGGGACACCTACCTACCTACCTATACTGGGACTCCTACCTATGCCTACCTACATACAAGAAGATAATAAGGTCGTTGCTTCATCACAGCTGTTTGCGGTGCGTTACACAGTTAGTTTGGTGCGTCAGTGTGAAGCAGTACTCTAATTACACTCCCTGATTGATGTATACATATGCAAGATGTTTGAAAGCACTTAAGGCCTGCAATTTAGCATTCAATGTGATTTCTGCCCTTAAAACGCTGCTTTGCATCAAATCCAGATTTTTCCCCGGGACTTTTGGCGTGTATCCCACTCCGCCATGCCCCCCAAGGTTAGACCCCTTGAAACATGTTTTCCATCACTTTTCTGGCCAGCATAATTTTTTCTATTTTTCAAAGTTCGCCTCCCCATTGAAGTCTATTGTGGTTCGTAAACTTTTACGTGAACCGAACCTTCCGCGGAAGTTCGCGAACCGAAAATTAGAGGTTTGTGACATCTCTAGAAGGGAGAGAGACACTAGGGGAGGGGAGTCATCAGGCGTCTGTAGGTATGTGCCTACAATGCCTTATGGCAACTCTGATCCTGACTGAAACAAATGGACTTTTGAACAATATTCTAATTTTTCAAGTTTCACCTGTATGTTCAATAACATACTAACAATTTTGAGTTGTTAATTCTATGCATATTGTATGCAGCTTGCAATTGAACCACTTATATTCATCTGCTTTTGCTTTTGACTGGACCAATTCCAAGTTGTGTGAATTTGCATAACATTTACATCAACTTGAAATAATTAGCATCATATTGACCAATCAGTATTCAAACTACACAACAAGATTTTGTGCACATGTTGGCCTCGTTTCCATCTATGCGCTTCTGTCCGCTTTTCAGCAACATGTATCAATCTGTAACATTGATGTGCTGATAAAAAGTGGACAGAAGCGGATATAAGTGCACTTAAGTGGAAACAAGGCCTAAAGCATAGGATGCATGGGGAGGGGTGGGGATGAGCAATGATATTCAAATACTTCCGAGTTTATGCAAATGTATGTATATTTTTATGAAAATATACGCAGCTTGAAATTGGACCAATCAATTTTAACCTGGGTGGGACTTGATTGGTCCATTTTCAAACTGCATATATTTTCTTAAAAATGTACATATTTGCCTAAACTCAGAAGTATTTGCATATCATTGATCACCCCTAATGGTGGTGTAACAATCCGCTAGTGTTTGAGCACTAGCAGACAGACAAATATTAGACGTTCCCACAACGGGAATGTCTACAGACAGGGTTAGTAGAAGGCAGCACTAACACTGAGTACAGATAATAAGAATGGTCAGGCAATCAGGGTTGGTAACAGATCTGACAGATACAGTACAAAATCGGCAGGCAAATACAATGTTAGTAAACAGGCATAGGTTGGCAACAATCAGATGTGCAAAGGTATAGAATCGGTAGGCAAAAGCTAAGAGAGTGTTCAGACAGAGGTCGGCAACAGATCAGATTGGCAAAGGTACAGAATCGTTAGGCAAAGGGTAGTCAGAGGATCAAGCAGAAGTCAAACATAGTATTTCAATCAGTAATAATAATAGACTAGCTAGTGTGGAATCCCCGGGGTCCTGCCATTTCAAAGCTCACAAGGCTCTGACTAAGGTCTGAAGCCTTCACTGCGAAGTGTTAGCTAGAGCAGACAGTGAGCAAGTGTCAGCACAGCTCTTAAATGGCCCGGGTAAGCAGGCAACCACGCCCCTAAGCCGCTTGGCCAATCAGGCACCGGAGGTGGAGCCATGCATGTCAGCTGACAGGTGATTAGCTGACACGCTTCCTAAGAGTATAAGAGGGGCGTCGCCGACAGCGCATGTGTCCACCCTCATTTGCAGTCTGAGAATCATGCGGCCGGATCTCTGCATGAACGCTGCTGACACTATCCCTGACAAAGATTCTCAAAGACTTCCCGCATGCGTTAAAGTACATGTGGGAAGTTTGCACCCAAAATACCGTCAATTTTGCATTCTCTAAATTTTCCGCATGTTTTTCCCGCATGCGGAAAAAGTGTGGTAAAAGTGCGGGATTCATGCGGAAAAATTTCCGCAAAAGTCGGTATTTTCCGCAATAAAAGATCAATTCTCAAAAATGTTCAGGCGCATCATTTCGTCGTTAATTACCGATTTTTTTTATCACCTACAAGTAGTAGGTGATATATTCCGCATCCCATTGACTTTAATGAAGTCTGGAGGCTAATGCTACGTACACACATGCGACAACGATCATTCGTTGAGAACGACGAACGATCTTTTAATTGATGAAAGAACGACCTAAGTAAAGTTAGTTTTAAAAGGTGTGTAACGATCTGATCGTTAGAACAAACGTTACATCACGTAAAGCAACTATTGCGCCTGCGCATAAAAATGAGAAGTTTCACGGAGAAATTGTGAAATGCGCATGTCAAGCCTAGTACGAACGATAGTTTCCAACGATGTACTACTTTTGCAAACGATCGTCGTTGGTTAAAATCCGCCGAGACAGAACTTTCTTTTGTAACGATTTGGCTCGTTCGTCGTTTGCCTTAACAGTCGGTGGTTTGTTTTTTGTAACGATCGTCGTTGGTAAAGATCGGGGAACGATCGTTACAAACGACTATAGTCGCATGTGTGTACGCACCTTTAAGGGCTGTGCTTGCTGGACTTTAACTTTTTTTTTTAAACACTTTTTCATGCGACCTTTTTACCGCATGATTCCCGCATGAATAATGGCTGTTTCCGCATCTTTTTTTCTGCATGCGGCAAACATGCGGGAAATGTTAGAGAATGCTGAAAAAATGTTTACCGCCGGCGGAAATATAGCGGTAAAATTTTGAGAATAGAGCCCAATGCAGGCAGCTGCACCGGAAGTCCCAGATGAAACTGACATGGTAAGTGCAGGATTACTGACAGGTGGGGTACGTTACAGTGCAGACGTCAGCGGACACAACACAGCAAAATCCAATGGGAAATGGCATGCGGCGTGCAATGAAATGTTGCCAGAGGTGTAACATTAAAGTTAATGGACTGTCATGTTACCTTGCGGATCGCACACATTGGGCTTGATTCACTATGCTGTGATAACTGCTATCACAGCAGTTATCATGCGAGCTGCTGCGCACAAAGCTTGGCGTGCGAACATTGTTACTTCGCGTGATAAGCAAAGGTTTGCTCGATCACGTGCTCTTTTCACATGAAAAGTGCACATGATTGCGCGCAAACCTTCGCTTATCACACAAAGTAACAATGTTCGCACGCCAAGTTTTGTGCGCAGCAGCTCGCATGATAACTGCTGTGATAGCAGTTATCACAGCATAGTGAATCAAGCCCAATGTGCGGTGTGTCATGACTGCCAGCAATGCACATAGTTTGAATGAGCCCTAATTGTGGCCGCCCACACGATACAATAAAATGATCCAATTGTACGTCAATTTGATAAGTGTGAGCGGATCTCCCGAAAAAAATATAAAGCTTTTTTTTTTTCATTCAACTGAAAAATCCAATCGTATTTCCCGTTTGTTTTTTGAATTTTATCGATCCGGAATGCTGGAAATGTTTCTTCAATTTTTCTAAAGCTTGTATGGTGTGTTTTAGATTGTCAATTTATTAATATACACAACCAAGCAATTTTCTCAGAGTTTCTAATCGTTTTTATCATAATTGGGAAAAATTAAACATGTGTGTGGTACATTGGTCGGATTTTTAAAATATTACAATTCGTCAGAAAAATTGTTTGCAATTCCTAAATTGAACAGATATCTAAAAAAAGTGTATGGTGTGTGGCCACCTTACGTATACAAGGAGGATTTTAAGCTTGCTGCAAGTTTTGGAAATTCTTAGGGCTCGTTTCCACTATCGCGAATCTGCATGCGTCCAACGCATGCAGATCCGCACATGTAATGCAAGTGGATGGGCCTGTTTCCACTGTAGCGTTGTTGAGGTGCGTTTTTTTCAGCGGTAAAAAAACGCACAAAAGAGCCAACGATTTCGCCTGCGTCGGGAATCCGTGCGAATCGCCGCTAATGTATTTAATAGTAAAAACGCATGCGTTTGTTACATGCGTTTTTACCCGCGATTTCGCGTGCGATTTTGCACCTTTTTCAATTTTATTTAGCCCTGGCAGTGTCATGGTTAATTTCGCATGGCACCCTGCCATGCGAAATCGCATGCGAAATCGCGGGTAAAAACGCATGCGGAAACGCATCCGCATGCGTTTTTACAAGCGTCGGAATGCGGCCGAAATCGCGTCGCAACAGTGGGAACGAGCCCTTAGCCAGCTGCAGACTGAAGACTACATGACTACACTGATTCACTGTAGAAGTCTATAAATGCCCTCGTCTACTCTACACACCATTCCAAATTATCATGCAAATGATATTTTCCTCTGATTTTCCTAAATAGTGGATGCAAGTGGCAGTCAGCATCATCATTTAGTCATCAACCATTAGAGCATAATTCAAATGATACTGAACAAACCTCCTCATAATAACGGGATTTTTTCAAACATAAAAACTTAAAGGGGCACTTTGGCGAAAAATTGTAAAATTTAAAATATGTGCAAACATAGGCAAATAAGAAGTATGTTTTTTTCCAGAGTAAAATGAGCCATAAACTACTTTTCTCCTATTTTGCTGTCACTTTCAGTAGGTAGTACAAATCTGACAGAAGCGACAGGTTTTGAACTAGCCCATCTCTTCATGGGGGGATTCTCAGGGATTTATTTATTTTCAAAAGCACTTAGTGAATGGCAGTTGCTCTGTCCAACTGCCAAAAAACTATGTAGCGAGCATGAAGGCTAGCCAGCATCATTGTTTAAATCCTTTTTAGGGGATATCTTTATCTATATATATATACAATCGTGTGTGTGTGTGTATGAGTGTGTATGAGTGTGTATGAGTGTGTGTATAAGTGTGTATGAGTGTGTATGAGTGTGTGTGTGTGTGTGTGTGTGTGTGTCGCCATCACGCAAAAACGCCTTGACCGATTTGAACGACACTTGGTACACATCCCTTATTACATGGGATGATATGTTCTAGGGGTCTCGCGGCTCCCCGTCACACGTGGGTGGAGCTACAAACAGCCAATCAGATTTCACCCATTTAAGTCAATGGAAAAAATGTAAAAGGCTGCCATTCTCACAGTAATCAAGCCAGAGTCCCCACACTTGGCTCAGTTGGTCACTTGGTGACCGAGGTTACAAATCCAGGAAAAGTGGGCGGAGCATAAAACAGCCAATCAAATTTCAGCCATTCATTTTAAATGGG
This sequence comes from Hyperolius riggenbachi, assembly GCF_040937935.1. NCBI lineage: Eukaryota > Metazoa > Chordata > Amphibia > Anura > Hyperoliidae > Hyperolius > Hyperolius riggenbachi. The sequence goes on from NC_090656.1 coordinate 221,547,472, forward strand.
AAAATGTAAACTGCAGCCATTCTTAGACTGTTAATCGCAGGGTTCTCAAACTTGCCGCAGTTGGTCACTGGGTGAATGTGAGTAAGATTCAAGAAAGTGGGTGGAGCCTACAACAGCCAATCAAAATTCACCTATTGATTTTCAAGGGTAATATTTAAACTGCTGCCATTCTTACAATGTTAATGGCAGAGGCTGCAAACTTGCTACAGTCGGTCATCAAGTAACTGGGGTCCAAATTCACTAAAGGGGCGGGGCCACAAACAGCCAATCAGATTTCCTTGCTGGATAAACTGCTTCCATTAATACATTTTTGATGCCAGGAACCTGAAAGCTCACAAACTTGGTCATTGAGTGACTCTGGGTCCCGGTTACAAAATGTGGGCGGAGCCAAAAACAAATTTGACTAGGACAATATAAACTATAGCCATTCTTACACCGTAAATGGCAGGGTTCTCAAACTTTGCACAGTTGGTCACTGGGTGAATGAGCTTAAGAATTTGGAAGGTAGGTGGAGCCTACAACAGCCAATAAAAATTCACCTTTCAATTTTCAAAGGGAATATTTAAGCTGCTACCATTCTTATACTGTTAATAGCAGATGCCTCGAACCTGGTACAGTTGGTCACTGGGTGATTAGGGTTCAAAATCAGAAAGGGGGCGGAGCCGCAAACAGCCAATCTGATTTGTTTATTTTTCAATGGGAATATACAAAGTATTGATACCAAGGACCCCAAAGCTGATAAACTTGATAGAGTGACTGTAAGTCAAGGTTACAAAAAGTGTGCGGCGCAAACAACTTAATATTTTACATGGTAGGGTTCCCAAACTTGACACAATTGGCCACTGGGTGACTGGGATTAATATTCACAAATGTGGGTGGGGCCTAAAACAGCCAATCAAAATTCACGTATTGATTTTTAAGGGGGAACATTTACATAGCTACCATTCTTACACTGTTAATGGCAGAGGTCTTAAAGAGAACCAGAGACGAAGCACCCTCATGTATTTTATTACATTTATCAGTGGGAACATGACAGTAAACACCTATCATGCTTTTTAGTTTTATTCTTCTCAGTCTAATCTATCTGTTATCAACTGTGATAAGAATCCACCGACTGATTCAGTCTAGGTTTGACCTGGAATCATTATAGCTGAGTCACTCTTCTGTGGAGTCTTTTCAAGAACAAGCCTGCCCCCTCCTGGCTCAGATTTCCTACTCAGAGCTTTTGACATGGGAGGGGCTGCTGCTGCCGAGAAAGAAGCTCTGAAACAGACAAGTGTATATAGCAGAAGTGATATGAGGCGGCGGCCATGTTGGATATTTCCTGGAGCAATAATGGATAAAAAACACTCAAAAAGGCACACCAGAGTGGCGAAATTATCAGGTAGAGCATTTATTCTTTACAAGCTGATATGTTTATTTTGTCTGAATCGTTCATCTCTGGTTCCCTTTAAACCTGATACAGTCAGTTATTGGGTGACTGGGGTCCAAATTCACTAAAGTGGGTGGAGCCACAAACAGCCAATCAGATTTTTTAGATTGATTTCAGCCATTCTGTTATTGGCAGGGTTCTCAAACTTGACACAGTTGGCCACTGGGTGACTAGGACTAATATTCAGGAAAGTGGGTGGAGCCTACAGCAGCCAATCAAAATTCACCTTTTGATTTTCAAGGGGAATATTTACATTGCTGCCATTCATACACTCTTAATGGCAGAGGCCTCAAATCTGGTACAGTCAGTCACTGGGAGACTGGGGTTTAAATTCTGAAATGGGAGTGGGCCAAAAACAGCCAATAAGATTTGTTTAATTTCAATGGTAAAATGCAACTTATTGATGCCAAAGACCACAAAGCTCATAAACTTGGCCAGTGAGTGACTGTATGTCAAGGTTAGAAATGGTGGGCAGAGCCAAAAACAACTTTTTACATGGGAATATATAAATTGCAGCTATTCTTACACTGTTAATGGCAGGGTTCTCAAACTTGACACATTTGGTCACTGGGGGACTAGGATTAATATACGTAAAAGTAGGTGGAGCTTACAAGAGCCAATCAAAATTCACCTATTGATTTTCAAGGGGAATATTGAAACTGCTGTCATTCTTACACTGTTAATGGCAGAGGCCTCAAACCTGCTACAGTCGGTCATCAAGTGACTGTGGTTCAAATTCACTAAAGGGGTGGAGTCACAAACAGCCAATCAGATTTGCTTTTTTTGGATAAACTGCTTCCATTCACACAATTTTGATGCCAGGAACCCAAAAGCTCACAAACTTGGTCATTGAGTAGTGACTGTGTGTCAAGGTTACAAAAAGTGGGTGGAGTCAAAAACATATTTTTCTGGGAAATTGTAAACTGCAGCCCTTCTTCACTGTTAATGGCAGGGTTCTCAAACTTTGCACAATTGGTTACTGGGTGACTGGGATTAATATTCATAAAAGTGTGTGGAGCCTAAAAAAGCCAATCAAAATCACCTGTTGATTTGCAACTGGAATATTAAAATTGCTGCCATTCTTGCACTGTTAATGGCACAAGCCTCAAACCTGGTGCAGTTAGTCATTTGGGTTCAAATTCAGAAAAGAGGACAGAGCCACAAACAGTTTCATTTCTTGGGGAACTACAAATTATTGATGTCAAGGACCCCAAAGCTCACAAACTTGGCCATTGAGTGACTGTATGTCCAGGTTACAAAAAGTAGGCAGAGCCAAAACCAAATTTCACTGGGAAAATGTAGACTGCAGGCCTTCTTACACTATTAATGGCAGGGTTCCCAAACTTTGCCCAGGTGGTCACTGGGTGACTGAGATTAATATTAAGGGAAGTGGGTGGAGCCTATAAAAGCCAATCAAAATTCAGCTGTTGATTTTCAAGGGAAATATTTAAATTGCTGCCATTTTTGCACTGTTAATAGCAGATGCCTCAAACCTGCTACAGTTGGTCATTGGGTGACTGGGGTTCAAATGCTGGAGAGGGGCAGAGCCACAAACAGCCAATCTGATTTGTTTAATTTCTATGGGAATATACAAATTATTGATGCTAAAGACCCCAGAGCTCACAAACTTGGTCATTGAGTGTTTGTGCGTTAGGGTTAGAAGAAGTGGGCGGAACCAACACCAGTCAAATACATACCCGGGCAATGCTGGGTCATCAGTGGGTGGAGACAAATACAAATTTCACTGGGAAAATGTAAACTGTAGCCATTCTTACACTGTTAATGGGAGGGTTCTTAAACTTTGCACAGTTGGTCACTCAGTGAATGGGATTAATATTCAGAAAAGTGGGTGGAGCCTACAAAAGTGTATAAAGCTTCACCTATTGCTTTTCAAGGGAATATTTAATTGCTACCATTCTTGCACTGTTAATGGCACAGGCCTCAAACCGGGTACAGTTGGTCATTGGGTGACTGGGGTTCAAATACAGAAAAGGGGGTGGAGCCACAAACAGCCCATCAGATTTTTTCATTTCAATTCAAATTATTGATGCCAAAGACCACAAAGCTCACAAACTTGGTCATTGAGTAATTGTGTGTTAGGGTTAGAAAAAGTGGGTGGAGCCGACACCAGCCAAATACATACCTGGGCAACGCCGGGCAATCAGCTAGTAAAGTATAAAAGCCTTGCATAGAATCCCCTATGAAGAGATAGACTAGTCCAAAATCGGTCGCTTCTGTCAGATTTCTACTACCTACTGTAAGTGACAGCAACATAGGAGAAAAGTAATTTATGGCTCATTTTACTCTGGGAAAAAAATGTACTTCTTATTTGGTTATGTTTCAAAAATTTTAAATTTTACAATTTTTCACTGTAGTGCCCCTTTAAAATGCACTGTTCCAAATTATTATGCACAACAGAGTTTTAAAACACTTTATAGGCTCTAGAGATCCGAAAATGGTTCTTTTTTAAAAATTGCTGCATTACGAGGTCATACTTACTATAATCAAATGCTATTTCAATCAAAAGCATCTTCACAGGTCAGGTTACAGTATGTATTAACATAGGACCCCTTATTAGATAGCACTTTCAGAATTCTTGCATCTATTAAACGTATGAGTTTTTTAGAGTTCCTGCTTGAATTTCTTTTCAGGATGTCAGAATAGCCTCCCAGAGCTTATGTTTGGATATAAACTGCATCCGACCCACAGATCTTTTGCTTTAGAATGCTCCAAAGGTTCTCACTATTATGAAGGTCGGGGATAGTGTTGGGCGAACACCTGGATGTTCGGGTTCGGGCCGAACATGGGCCAGATGTTCGGCATGTTCGGCCCGAACGCCGAACTCAATGGGAGTCAATGGGACCCCCGAACATGCCCATTTTGGGGGCCCTATGGGGTCGCAGGCATAAGGGGGGAGCATGCCCCGGTCGCGGGGGGGGGGGGTCGGAAATTCCCCCCACCCCCTCCGCTAGCGCTCCCCCCTCTGCCCGCTTCTCCATACAAAAAGTTTGAAACAAGTTCAATAGTACCTGGCTGGTGGCACTGGCTGGCAGTGGAGTGAGGAGGAGGAGGAGTCCGAGTAGCAGAGTGACGTTGAGGCCGGGCAGCGGGCGGTTCAGCGCTAGTACCCTTGTGGTACTTCCGCCCTTTCTCTGACCTCACGTCCTCTGCGTGATGACGCATACGAGGGTACGCGTGATGCGTACCCTCGTATGCAGAGGACGTGAGGTCAGAGAAAGGGCGGAAGTACCACAAGGGTACTAGCGCTGAACCGCCCGCTGCCCGGCCTCAACGTCACTCTGCTACTCGGACTCCTCCTCACTCCACTGCCAGCCAGTGCCACCAGCCAGGTACTATTGAACTTGTTTCAAACTTTTTGTATGGGGAAGCGGGCAGAGGGGGGAGCGCTAGCGGAGGGGGTGGGGGGAATTTCCGACCCCCCCCCGCGATCGGTGCATGCTCCCCCCTTATGCCTGCGACCCCATAGGGGGCATAGGGGGGCAGTATTCGGCCGAACAGGGCCCTGTTCGGCCGAACAGGGGCCCTGTTCGGCCATGTTCGGCCATGCATTCTGCAGTTCGGACGAACCCCGAACAGTTTGGCCGAACACCACCAGGTGTTCGGCCGAACTCGAACATCACCCGAACAGGGTGATGTTCTGCAGAACCCGAACAGTGGCGAACACTGTTCGCCCAACACTAGTCGGGGAGGATGAGGGTCGCACTATGAGTTTCTCTCCTTTTATGCCAATAGCAGCCAATGATGCAGAAGTATTCCTTGCAGCATGATCTGTTGCATTGTCACGCATGAATATGATTTTATCACAGAAAGCACAGTTCTTTAAAGAGAACCAGAGACGAAGCACCCTCATGTATTTTATTACATTTATCAGTGGGAACATGACAGTAAACACCTACCCTGCTTTTAGTTTTTTTCTTCTCAGTCTAATCTATCTGTTATCAACTGTGATAAGAATCCACCGACTATTCAGTCGAGGTTTGACCTGGAATCATTATAGCTGAGTCACTTTTTCTGTGAAGTCTTTTCAAGCCCAAGCCTTCCCCCTCCTGGCTCAAATTTCATGCTTTACATACGAGAGCTGTGATTACAAGGGAGGAGCTGCTGCTGCAGGAAAAATCTCTGTCTAACAGACAAGTGTGGCTGTGTGATCTGTGTGCTCTGTGTGTGCAGCCTGTCATTATTATCTACTGTATGCAGTTTCATTACTATGAGAGACACTTTCTACAGGCAGCCACACAGCATTCCAGAATAATAAAGTTGAAAGCACACAGATGAAAGCCTACAGCAGCCCTGCTTGTCTATAGTCTCATATAGCCTAGACAGCACATCCAGAACACCTCATAACCTGGAACAGAAGCAATATGAGCCGGCGGCCATATTGGATATTTCCTGGAGGAATAATGGATAAAAAGCACTCAAAAAGGCACACCAGAGTGGCGAAATTATCGGGTAGAGCATTTATTCTTTACAAGCTATCAACTGATATGTTTATTTTGTGTGAATCGTTCATCTCTGGTTCCCTTTAAAGAGAAACTCCGATCAAGAATTGAACTTTATCCCAATCAGTAGCTGATACCCCCTTTTACATGAGAAATCTATTCCTTTTCACAAACAGACCATCAGGGGGCGCTGTATGAATTATATTGTGGTGAAACCCCTCCCACAAGAAACTCTGAGGACCTGTTTACAGCTGTTTCCAACTGCCAAAAAAAGCATGAAGCAGCTACACCACCTGCCAACAGTAAAAAATTCACCATGTAATAAATGTCAGAATGTAAATCAGGGATTTAAAACATTTTACAATGGGCAAACACTGACTAAATCATTTATACATAATTAGTGTAAAAATGAAGCACTTTTTTTATTACATTATTTTCACTGGAGTTCCTCTTTAAGTTTATATCCAAAACACAAAACGCGCTGACACCAGCAATCAAAACCTTTAAAAATATTCCTGGTTCGCCTCCTCTACTTAAGATAAATATTGTACAAAGAGGTAGCGCTACTCAGGATAATACAGTATATACACCAGTCTCTATAATACTGTCTAGGCAGAGTATAACCTAAAATTATGACAGTTTCTTATGACAACTTCATCAGATATCTTCATTGCCTTCCTTCAGGATAGCAGAGAGCCTCCACCACACCCCTTGTGCCAGACTCACCGTCTACTAAGACCCTCTGGCGGGTCTAATGTGGCCTTGGGACCATTGCCGGGTTGTCCCCCACCTCTCTGGCAATTTCCTGGATCACACCTGGATCATTCACCACTGGACTCTGTATCTTCCTTATATATAACACTTGTCTCCCAGAACCTCAATAAAAAGGCCTCCCATAGCGTAAAACTGTATAACATTTATTGACTTATAAAAATATATTGCACTCACGTTTTCCAACCATAAATAAGAGCTTAGAGTTTTTCTTGGGACGGGCTCTCCCCTGTTATGTTGGCCGCAGGCAAGCTTGTTCCTGTAGTCCCTCCATGTGTATGCCACCAGTGCACGCTCCTACTCAGCTACACGTGGTTAGGCTCCGCCCGACATGTTTCATCAGCGTATGACTCCTCATGGTCCTGATGAGCCATACGCTGACAAAACATGTCGGGTGGAGCCTAACCACGTGAGCAGGAAGTGGACACGGAGCGGTGGGCGTCCCACGTGGAGTGTAGCTGAGTAGGAGCGTGCACTGGTGGCATACGCATGGAGGGACTACAGGAACAAGCCTGCCTGCAGCCAACATAACGGGAGAGCACAGCCCAAGAAAAACTCTATGCTCTTATTTATGGTTGGAAAACGTGAGTGCAATATATTTTTATAAGTCAATAAATGTTATACAGTTTTACGCTATGAGAGGCCTTTTTATTGAGGTTCTGGGAGACAAGTGTTATATATGAGGAAGATACAGAGTCCAGTGGTGAATGATCCAAGTGTGATCCAGGATATTGCCAGAGAGGTGGGGGACAACCCGGCAATGGTCCCAAGGCCACATTAGACCTGCCAGAGGGTCTTAGTAGACGGTGAGTCTGGCACAAGGGGTGTGGTGGAGGCTCTCTGCTATCCTGAAGGAAGGCATTGAAGTGTTAAGGAAGATATCTGATGAAGTTGTCATAAGAAACTGTCATAATTTTAGGATATACTCTGCCTGGACAGTATTATAGAGACTGGTGTATATACTGTATTATCCTGAGTAACGCTACCTCTTTGTGCAACAGTTCTCCTTCAAGGACCCTTAATTAAGTGGCCAAGCAACTCTCTCCCCATAATTCCGACCTAAACTATAACTCGGCCACCTTGTTGATAATTTACCAGCCTTGCTGTGACATGGTGGCCGTCCACCAACCATCTACCATTCCATTTATTTTAACCATCCTGGGTTGCACAGCACTCGTCAGTAAACAAGAAAATTATTCTTCATGTAGTTCTGGGCCCACAGCAACCATTTCTGCTTGTGAGAATTGGTTAGGGGAGGCTGAATAGAAGGTTATGCATAACTTCAATCCTCTGGTGGATCTTGCACCTTGATGTTCGCAGGACATCAGCCACAAATCCTTTAAAGGGAAGATCCACGTCAAAAAAAAAAAATACTAATCCACTTACTTGGGGCTTCCTCCAGCCCATGGCAGGCAGGACGTGCCCTTGACGCCGCTCTGCAGGCTCCCAGTCTCCTCCGGTGGCTCACCCGACCTGGCCAGGCCGGTTTCCAGGTCGGGCTCTTGTGCGCTCCAACATGCGTCTCACCCGTCGCGCTGACGTCATCGGACGTCCTACGGACTGTACTGCACAGGAGCAGAATTCCACGGGCTGGAGGAAGCCCCAGGTAAGTGGATAAGTGTTTTTATTTTACCGTGAACCCTCCCTTTAACAGTACGATAATGATGCTTAAGTTTTTGTGAACTATAATGGTTTTCATACCTTGTCCAAGGCATTCAACCATTTCACACTTTTTGGCAGCACAGAGATCATTTTTCTTTCTCATATTGCTTGAAAATGGTGGTCTGTTTTATAATGTGGAACACCCTTTTTTAGTAGTTTTCCCTTTAATCGGGCTCAACTAGCAAACTAGTTATCAGAGGTTTACAAGATTGATTTCAGTGATCAAAAGAGCCCTGAGACACAATACCATCCATGAATTTAATTGAAAAGCATGTTATTTAATCTTTATGACACTTAAATACAATTTGCATAATAATTTGGAAAGCAGTGTCAGGCCTTGTTCACATTATAAATTGCCAGCGCTATTGCAAGCAGTGAGCGATTTATAGAGCGCTTTTATAAAGCGCTTTTCCCTGTACTTTGCGCTTAGAAATGCACTTTTGTAGGCATTTTTCTAAGCGCTTTTGCTGAGCGATTAAGATTTTTACTTCCTGATGTCAGCCAGGAAGTGAACTGTTTGACCCATAAATAAATATATATACAATGTATTTATTCTGAAAAGTGCTTGGGAAATCATAATTCAAAGTGCTTTTTCAAGCGCTTTGCGATTTCCCCATACCTTCCATTGAGCCAAAACGCTCAGAAAATTGTGTATGTAGTGCGTTTGCAATTTTAATAAAATCGAAATGCTCACATGTGAACACTCTCATAGGAAGTCGTTGCACAATGGCTTTTAGAGCGATTTCTAAAATCACGAGCGCTTTAAAAAATCGACAACACTCATAGTGTGAACAAGCCCTCAAGGAATACAGGGAAACCTCTATGAATGTGCCTTGCTCCTGCATCTCTGTCTTGTTTACGTTCTGATGTCTGGCAATATATCGCCACTGATGGTTTGAGTAGCAGGATGGGTAGCTCCTATTAGTTACAGTGTGACAGCTTTAGGCTAGTCTTAAAATACTGAACATATCTCACTTGCTTTACTGAATGCTCTAATCTTTGTGAATTTACATTTATTGAGGTATTTACTACACAAGTCGGTAACTTACCTCATTAGTTGGTTATTTCACTTTTTGATGTGGTAACAGCCTCAGCGAACTGGTGTTTGAGAAGATGTTTGGTAAAATCAGCTGTTTTCTGCACTACCGAATGCGGTAAAGCTTAGTGAATTGTGGCCAATGTGTCAGTGTTGTCATTTTTGTAGTGGACCTATAGAAAGCTACACTGTGTGCTTGCTTCTTTTTCACCATGTTCATAATCTTTACATTTTTCAGCGCGGCCTGACCTGACTAAAGAAATCTGTGGTGCAGATAATCTGGTTCACAAGAAGAGAAGCCCTTTATTTTGTAGCATAATATTTTATAGACTTAAAAGGATGACCTTAACCTTGTATGTGAAGAGAGCTGGTCGTATGACGAAAGAGAGGATATGTTCCTGGAAATCTACCTCAGCAGAAGATGCAGTTCAATATTACTCCAGGGGCAGGACACTGACCTATAGGGAACATCAGAATCTAATGGAGGATTGTGAAAAGAACACCCTTCCTTTGCAGGTTGAAATGACGGTCAAAATGTCAGCTCTCCTTACCCACTTTAATACATTCATCTGCATTATTTCTATAACCCCGGACATGGAAAAATATAACGGCGCTGAACTCATTCTGGAAGTGAAATATGATCCCCTGAGATTCCCCATCTCTGCATGCTGTAAACTGAGTATAAAAGAAGGTAAGGCAAATTTCTGTTTCTCTCTTTATTATTGTGCATAAGCAAGGTCGGATTTACAACTTAGGAGCCTGTAGGCATAGGCATTCTGGCACAGTAAACTCCGCCCACAACCCCAAATAAAAAATATTTTGAATCTCTAATCCCTACCTCATGTCACTAATGGTGCCCATACATCTAGCAATGTATGGGTGCAGATCGACCAAAAGAGAGATGTCTCTCTGATTGAATATGATATGTTGGCTGCCCATACACCACAAGCTGATTCCTGATCAATCTCAGCATGAAATGTCTCAGGAACTGGCCTTGTGACACCACATCTGACACTGTCCCACCAAAGGATTATGTGCCCGCCCTCTCCCTGGTGCACGTGCATTAAAATCTCTCACCTGTCTGCAGGGCTGGATTTGTACTTTTTACCGCCCAAGGCCCACTATCAGCAGCTGCCCCAGGACCGACATCATCCTATACTCCCCCCCCCCGCCCCCCAACATGGCAGGGATTAGATTGTAGGCCCGCCTGAGGACATTTATTGATTAGAATAGCAGGGATTAGATTGTAAGATCCTTGGCGAGCAGCACATTTGGTGAGTGACAGGCAGCTCAGAGACCACTGTAAGTGCCCATTTGCTGCCCCTTCATCCCCCGAGTGCCAGAATCGGCTGTTTGTAGCTGTACAATGCTATGTGAAAACTCTGTGTACCAAGATGAATGTTTGGCTAACTGCTACTGCCTCCCTGCTGCCCACAGCCCGCCCCTTGCTTTCCTGGTGCCCTAGGCCATGGCCTATGTGGCCTTGCCTGAAATCCGGCCATGCCTGTCTGGCCACCACAAATGTCCAGCTGCTGCTTCTTCTTTATTTGTGTCCCATGTGGCTGCCGCACAATGCTATACGAGGTGGGTGGGTATGTGGGGCGCAAATGGAGGTAACAGAAGAAGCTAGTGTAATGCAGAACTGCTGCCAGCGGAACAGAGGGTGAGAGTCTGCCACATCTTCATTGGAGGGAGGGAGGAGGGGAGCCCTGAAGATATCTACATCAGAGGGAGACGAGTGCAGCACGTGGAAACCATGAGGGAAGGAGGGAGGGTAGCGCAGCAGCACATTGTGACTCACAAGGGGGACATTTGCGGGGATGCCTCTCCCACATAAGGCACCTGTAGGCACAAGCCTACAGGTGCCTTATGGAAAAACTGGCCCTGTGCATAAGAAAACAATACAGTATGCAGTTGATGAGGATTGGAAGAAAGAATATGAGGGGTGCTCTCTCAGTGAGAAAAAGGTTGATTATTCTCTATGGGCCATACACTGGGTCAGTCAAAACTATAAACTACATGCTTATTATTGTGTAGTTTCCCCTTGTGCTGCCAAACCAGCTCTGACTTACTGAAACATGGACTCCCTCACACCTCTAAAGGTGGCTTGTGGTATCTGGTCCCAAGACAGCAGCAGATAATTGATGTCAATGGATTGGACATACAGTATTATACCAGTACATCCCACAGATTTTTAGTTGTCCTTAGATCTGGGGAATGTGTATGCCAAATCAACAACTTGAACTTTTGTAATTTTCCTCAAACAACTTTTGAGGAAAAGATGTACTTTTTCTCCCTAAAAAATAGGGATAAAAAACCCTGCCTCTTATACGCTGAATGCAGGGAATCCCCGACTTACAAACGCCCACCAAAATGAACCGCCGACCAGCCATGACATCAGACACTTCTTGCATTTTCCCTGGGTATGTTCCTGTGCCCCCATGTCTCCTGCTTCCCCATGCCTGCTCCTCTGCCTCTTCCCCCCACACCGTGTGTAATTAGCAGAAGCGGTAGCACTGGCTCACCTCATCCATGGTGCCCACAACGACAGCAGACCTCTCCTGTCCTACACGGCTCCCACTAGTGCCAGCTTCTGCTAATAGTGTCATTAGCAGAAGCCATCACTAGGGGAGCTGTGCAGAACAGGAGAAGTCTGCTACCACTGAGAATGAGGTGAGCTTGTGCTGCCACTTCTGCTAATTACACACTGGGGGGGGAGGGCAAGAAGGGAGTGGGAGACACGGGGCAGAGGAACATACACGGGGGGAGCCAGGGGAACAGAAAGCAAACGGGGACAGGAGGGGACACACTGGGGTCAGAAAGGGACACAGGGAGGACAGAAGAGGACACAGGGAGGACAGAAGACAACTCATGAGGAGGGGGGGGGGACACAGGAGTACGCAATAATTGGGGGAGAACATCTACAAGATGCTCCTCGAATATGAACGCACCAGGTTTAGTATATTTTTCCCCCTGAAAGGTGCATCTTGTATTCCAGAGCATTTTATACGGCGGAAAATATAATAATAATATGAAGACTTCATTGGCACTTTTATGACCCTTTAATTGGGCTACCTAAGAGATCAGCTTATCTGAACACAATGGTCCCATCTGCCGTGGTTAGATCACTCAGCATGCCTCCAGTAGTGCCTCTAATTCTTGCGTCCCTTACTTCTGGGTATGACCTGGTGTCCATGTATCTCTAAACCATGCCCTAGATGTGTAGGGAGCATTGTATTCAGATATGCTGGCCTGTACGGGCAATTTTAAGGTCTTAAAATAAGCTAAGATTTTACTCTATGGAGGATTCCATTTTGTTTTAAGGTGTTCAGAACTTCAGAAGCAGTTCAGCCCAGATCTAGGAGGGCGTATGCACATTGGTACAAGTGGTCACACAGTGAGTGTAGCCCACTCGAGGGGTCTGTTACATAATCCTCTGTGTTCTTTCCTCTGGTCTGAAGTGGGCACATCCTTGATTGCAGTGTGGTGATCACTTTGGTGGTTCTCACATTCAGACAGATTCATGCACTATGTGCAGTGAGTATCTCTTTTAGGGTGAACTTTGAGTTTTGGTGGATGCACAGTGGACATCGATTGGAGAACCCTCAGATCTGAGCACTACTTAGCTTTTGGAATTTAAGACACAGCACATTTATATTGCCCTTTTCATCTGGTGGCCTCAAAGCACCATAGTTGCAGCCACAAGGATGCGCTCAATAGGCAGTAACACTAAGTAATACTGAACAGAAAGAGCTGAGCTTTAAAGGTAACCTAAACTGAGAAGGATGTTGATTTTTCCTTTTAAAATAATACCAGTTGCCCAACTCTCCTGCTGATCCTGTGTCTCTCATACTTTTAGCCACAGCCCCTGAACAAGCATGCAGATCAGGTGCTCTGACTGAAGTCAGACTGGATTTGCTGCATGCTTGTTTCAGGTGTGTGATTCAGCCACTACTGCAGCCAAAGAGATCAGTACGACTGCTGAGCAACTGGTATTCTAAAGGAAAAACCCATATCCCTCTTAGTTAAAGGGATACTGTAGGGGGGTTGGGGAAAAATGAGTTGAACTTACCCGGGGCTTCTAATGGTCCCCTGCAGACATCCTGTGCCCGCACAGCCACTCACCGATGCTCCGGCCCCGCCTCCGGTTCACTTCTGGAATTTCAGACTTTAAAGTCTGAAAACCACTGCGCCTGCGTTGCCATGTCCTCAATCCCGCTGATGTCACCAGGAGCGTACTGCGCAGACACAGACCATACTGGGCATGCATAGTATGCTCCTGGTGACATCAGCGGGATCAAGGACACGGCAACGCAGGCGCAGTGGTTTTCAGACTTTAAAGTCTGAAATTCCAGAAGTGAACCAGAGGCGGGCCGGAGCATCGGTATGTGGCTGCACGGGCACAGGATGTCTGCGGGGGACCATTAGAAGCCCCGGGTAAGTTCAACTCATTTTCCCCCGACCCCCCCTACAGTATTCCTTTAAGGTTCCCTTTAAACCCAGGCCTCCTGTGTCAGAGACAGAGCCTTTAACCAGTACAATATCCAGCCACTATTTAAGCTGGTAAAGATAGTCCATGGTGATATGAATAATGTGTAGTAGCTCTTATAAATTACAGGTATATAACAATAATGCAAATTAAATGGATAAGGGAGCCTAGAACTATAAAATTACAAAACTTTATTGGCAATCACAAACTGTCATAGAAACTGTCTGAAAACCCCCACCTAAAAACAAGGCTATGCAGTCCAAATAAACTTGCATGCAAACTGTTACTGTGTCTTTAAAGGGAACCCAAGGTGAAAGGGATATGGAGGCTGTCATATTTATTTCTGTGTAAACAATGCCACTTGCCTGGCAGCCCTGTTGGTCTTCTGGCAGAAGTAAGTAGTGTCTGAGTCAAAACCCTGCAAAAAAGCATATCTCTAATCCAGTAAAACCTGAGTCAGAGTACCTGATCTGCTGCAGCACAGGATTAGGGGGACTGCCAGGCAACTGGTATTGTTTAAAAGGAAATACATATGTTAACCTCCATATCCTTTTCACCTTGGGTTCCCTTTAAGGAGTGCACTCCAAATTCAATGACAGATACCAGTATAGTTAGATCTTCAGGCCCAAATTGCATGATGAACTACAATAGCTAGGTATCCACTGCATACATTAGCTTTCAGCCTTCTTCCACCTCCCATGTGTTTTGTAGCTTTCCTCTCAGTAATATCTACTAAGACCTCATTACTGACACCAGCAGGTGTCGAACCTCTAGCTAGCACAGCCAGCATATTCAACATCAGCCACAAAAGTGGCAACTCACGTGCGACACGGCTACTGGTGTCATCCAGACCTTGACCATTTGTAACCTAAGTGGGACCCCTGAGGGATTCATGTGCAGTAAGAATAACATCGCTGTAAAGGTGGAAGGAGGAGAGTTATTTCCCATCTTGCATTGGCACGTTAGCATGGTTGGCCAGTGAGGAAGAGGACAGAGGCATCATGGGAGGCGTAGCCGCGTGGACCCATGTACAGCCAGACACATGACACGTTTAGTCCCCATATACCAATAATGGTAAAACAGTACAGCAGATCTTTTGCTGAAATTAAGAGTAGGAATTAAATATGTACGAGCACGATGTTAGTACAGCGCATGCCAGCTCAGTAACATGAAGCTGCTCATGCACAGAGGAAAAAGCCGTGTACATGAGCATAGTCGCAAGACCATATTTAAATAAAGTTTACCCTAGGCGGATACAATTGGCACAAATGGGACACAGAGGAATGTTCCCATCTAAAGGATGTGCCTCTGTGTCCCTTCCACGCAGCTCTCTGTTCCCCCTGCCCCCCACATCCCCTCCTGGATTCTACCAACAAGGAGCTTGTTGGCAATCCTAGAGGGGAGTGGGTGTCCTTAGCAGGAGAAGCACTCCTGTGTAATGCCACTTTACTGCCACTCAGGCCATCCTACTGGCTCTCCCCCCCTGTGCTCTCAGAGGGGAGCAAAGAGCTGTGTGTGCAGCATTGTGATCCCAAAGGTCACAAAAGTGAAAGTAGTTGCTGATGGAGAAAATGAGCAATGTGGGACAATGAGAAGTGGCTCAATCTTCTCAGGGTGGAACAATGCTTCTGGTAAGTATTTTTATTTTTACTTTTCTGTTCAGCCTTCGGGTTCTCTTTAACAAGGCTTCAGAGGGTTTCACTGCTGGGGCGTTCAAGGTCGAAGGGTAAAGCCTCTGAACCATCCAGAGGCTTCCCTCTTATCAGAGGTACACTTTAAAAATGTGAAGTGTGCTTATTCTAGTTGTATTATGCAAAAACATTTATTGCATAATTTTTGTATGATAAAATATTAAATTATGTATTCCATAACATTTTCTCTTCTCAGAATGTGACTATGGAGATGAATGCACAACTGAAGTTGGCTCTGAAGTTATAACACAGGCCCAATCATTTAGACTGGATACAGGATACAGTAGTGTTTCCAGGGCAACAGTGATGGGAGGTGCAAGAGCTCAAAACCCTATCAGTCAATTTTCATCAGTAATATGGTTTGCACAAGAGTATCCGCAGGACCAGCAGGCATGAAATTGTTGTTCAGCCTGGCCAAAATGTTCTCCCTTACTTGTGGCCACTGGTCAGACAAGGAATGATCATGCTCAATACAATAGACCCAATTGAATAAGTTTTCTAATCATTCTACAAAATTCCTTTTCAACAAATACCTTTTACTTTTTGTTTTTTAGGGGCTAGAAATTTATTTTACTGAAGAGGTGTAATAGAATCTCCTGTGAGAAAATTTGGTAAAAAAAAAAAAGCTTTAAACTAATACAAAAGATTGTATCCCAAATTCAATCGTGGAAGAATTTACCCATAAATTTGATCGGCCGTGCATTCTTGATAAAGATGATATCTTTTGGGAAACTCTTATACCCCCTGCAGAATGTTCCTATGCTGTTGGCTCACAAGGATATCAAAAAACTTCAAGCTGAATTCACTAACTTTCTGTGGAGAGGAAAAAGGCATAGGATAGCTTTAAAAACATTAGAACTGCCCAAGGAATGGGGAGGAATTGGGATCCCAAACATTCGTTTGTACAATTTGGCGTGTCTTACTAGACATGTTAAAGATTGGATAGACTCCACGAGCAGGTTCTCAAATTATGAGTTAGAGGCAGCAGTAGCCGAACCCTTGGAACTGAAAGGTCTATTACACACTAAACAGAACAACCTACCAATAAGAATTAAACATAATCTAATAATTAGGGATACTATTTTGGCATGGAGAGAAGTGCATAAATGGTTATCCCTCCCATATAGAATCTCCAAATATATGTCCCTATGGGGTAATCCAGAATTCTCGACAGCTATGCAGCATGGGGGCTTTCTGCAATGGGAAAAGAGGGGAATTACCATGCTGGGCAATATCTGTGACCTTAGAAGAAAAAGATTGATGTCATTCCCTGAGCTGAGACAAAAGTATGGCATCCCAACAACTCACTTCTTGTACTATGCACAAGTAGCCTCCTTTTGCTCAGCGAATCTTAAAGATCTTGAACCAATCTTGGAGGTCACAGCATTTGATAGGCTAATTAAACCAGGGTATACGCAAATCACTCTATCTTCACTTTATAAAGATCTGGGAAATTGGAAAGCGGAGAAAATTGCGGGACAAAGCCTTAAAAGATGGGAAAGGGATCTTAATATTTCAGAATTACCTAAGAAAATGCTACAGGGTCTGTTTACGGTTAGGAAATGTGTGACTTATGAAGTATGGAGAGAATCCCACTTATTGTTCATACATAGGGCCAAGTATGCTTTCGATATAAGATATAGGAACCCCCCACCCCAGGGATATTTGGCTAAGTGCCCAAAGTGCCATCTTCCAGGAGCCAACTTGTTCCACTGTATTTGGGAATGCCCTACAATCTCTAAGTTTTGGGACACAGTTTGTGTGTTCATTAAGAAAATGTGTGGGAAAGAAATTACAAAAGATCCAGGGCTATTATTATTTAATTATTGGGAGACAGGTTCGGAAAAGAATCCGGGGAAGGTGCCAAACCGGTTGGTCCACACAGTCTTAATAGCTGCCAGGAAAGTAATCTTTAACCGTTGGATATATCCAACAGTGCCAAAGTTAGGAGAACTCAGAAAGGAACTAAAATTTCTATGTGAAAAAGAAAAATTTATAACTTTGGCACACAAGTCCAAATACACTAAACGATTTTTTGAAAAATGGAGAAAATTTATCACTTATCAGTACAGGAAGAATGAGATAGAGATTATAATGGAACCTTTTAGGTATACGGAATGGTACTGTGTGGAGCAACTCCATGGCACTTTGGGGAAGCTGGAATGCACTCCTAGATAGCCGAAAGAGACCTGAAGGTGATTGGCCACAAGAAGGGAGGAAAAAATACCCTTGTTCACATGGGAGAAGGAAAAAGGTGTTTTCCCTCTGGCAAAAAAGGTTCACAGTCGGGGGAAATAGTAGTTTAGAGCCCCGGGGTCAATATACTACACAGAATGCAGGACCACAAGGGAAATCGACTGTTAAAGGGCAGGTTTATAATGTTGGGGGGGAGGAGGGTTATGATATAAGGGGGGAAAAATGAATGTAAAGGCTATTTCCATGTGAGTCACTGTGGTGGTTTGAGCAAGAAAATTTGATGAGCTGGTTGTAGAGGATTTTTGTAAAGCATTATCATCATGATTTTGTAAAAAGTATAGAAATGGTTGTCTATGACTGAAAAGTGAAATCAGCATGAATATTATACTGTAATGATGTATAAAAATATGCCTTTACATTCTAAATAAAAACTTGTTTAAAAAAAAAAAAAAAAAAGCTTACTGATGACATCTAAGTTCAAGAGTATAAAGCCGGGCACTGGTGGGCAAACAATTCAAAGCTTTATTCAAATAGGTGCATACAGAAATAGCAAATGGTGACGTTTCACAGGTCTCCCCAATTCTGACGCCTGGCTCTATAAGCTTGAACTTGGATGTCCGCTTTAATCTGCAAGCTGTGATCACCGTGTAATTTCTACTTCCACTGTGAGTTTTGCCAATCTGCATTGGGTGCCAGCCCCCTATGCTCCTTCTTCAAAGGATTTAAATAAATGTATTGAATTATAGGCATTGCCAGCAAGTAGTACCATTGTTTAACTACTTCCATATTTTGGAAGTAGCTGCTATGTCCAAAATGCTGCCCCTGCTGCCACATGTCCCTGCGGCTGATCGCGCATGCTCCAGCGTGCTCCCGCCGCTGCCCGTTAGCCTGGAGATCAATGAATGAGAACACAGTTCCCATTTATTTGATCTAAGTCCCTGTATGAAAGACAGACGCCGTCTACGAGACAGCTCCATCTTTCACAGAGCCCATACTAGCATGTCCATGCATTGTTTGCGTTTTGTGTTGTAATACTACACATATGGAAGATATCTGTGAGGACATCTTGTGGCCATATAGTAAAATTACATGTAAAAACATTTTTTTACATTTCAAATGAACCCCTTACCTCCCACACTTCCCAATAGTTACTCAAAAAAAGTTTGTAAAAAAAATACATAAATAGTTGTATTACTGTTACTTTTTAAATTATGGGCTTGTAAATAGTGAAGGACGCAAAACTTAAAAATGCACCTTTATTTCCATATAAAATATTGGCACCATACATTGTTATAGGGACATAATTTAAATGGTTTAATAACCAGGACAAATGGGCAAATAAAAAGTGTGGGTTTTAATTATGGTAGCATGTATTATTTTAAAACTATAATGGCCAAGAACTGAGAAATATTTTTTTTCATGTTTTCTTAATTTTCCTATTAAAATGCATTTAGAATAAAATAATTCTCAGTATAACGTACCACCCAAAGAAAGCCTAATTGATGATGGAAAAAACAAGATATAGATCATTTCGTTGTGAAAAGCAGTGATAAAGTTATTGGCGAATGAATGGGAGGTGAAAGCTACTCGGATACATAAGGTGAAACAACGCTGAAGTGGTTAAAGTGTACCTAAGCAAAAGCCTGGGTACAAATTTACATACAGTACTTACTCAAGAAGAGGAAACCTTCTGGATCCTAATAAGGCTTTATTCGCTGTCCTCTGCCCCCATCCCCCCCCCCCCCTCGTTGCCGTTTGCAGACTCTTTATAGATTACCAACAAGGTCTTGTCAGTAATCTGTATGGGGCCACACTCCTCTTCAAACATGAGCATGGCCATACTGGGCCTGCATGAGTAAGGGCACGCCTACGCAGTAAGCTGGAGCTGTTAGCGCATCAGCGCCCATGCTACTTGTAGGCTGCACTCATGCCAGAAGAGGATCGCAGCCTCGATCAGCTAGAGGGTCTTGGAGCAGCAACGGGGGAACAGAGGATGCCATGGGAAGTCTCATTAGGATCCAGAGGCTTCCCTCTCCTTAGATAGGTATGTGTTTCCTCTTACAAAGAGGAGAGCATCAGTACACAAACACACGCTGATGTATGACGTAAAACGTCATTGTATATGCATTGTATTCACACTCTGCATGTCTCACCAAGTGCCCGCATGGCTTATTCTGTTAATGCTGACCAACAAATTAACTTGCAATGTAATGTATATGAAGAAGGACAAGTGTATTCCCCACATACAGTTTGAATTTTCCTGACCGTCCTAAGAAGTTTATTATTGAGGACAATAAACAGAAGTAACAGGGACTGGTGAGATATCAGCACACCTCTATATTTATGTTAAGTGCACATCCATCAGTTCTTATAGCTTTCTAGTCTTCTAAATACACAGTAACTGTTCCAGTGTCTTGCAGCTTTACGGAGTGACCATCACCATAAACACCCAATAGAAACAGACTTATTGGCCACTATTAGACTGGCCAACCATGCACAAATCCAGGAAGCCTAGGAGCCTCAGGGTCCTGGTATCAACTTTGCCAAATGGACACCACTCGCTTTCATTCTCTTTGCACAAGATCTCAGAAAAAAACCTCACATAGCGTGATACTGTTACCATTAAAACCACATTTTATTATAAAATAAACTCACATATTTCACGCTTGGGTAAATGGGAAGCACAGGTGTTGAGTGATAGGCTACATGGAGGAAATATCTCTATGTGGCACCATTTTATTGACAATTTATTTATAAGATGGGAGGGGGGCAGGTCAAAATTGGAGAAGTATATTGAGGAATTGAATGATAACCAATTGAACATTAAATTGGAAATGGTGTGTGATTTTAAAATGATTCACTTTTTAGATATTGAGAAAGAGAAAACTGATGGTGAACTGATCACGCGCACATTTTTAGAAATGGCTATCTATCTATGGATAGCTGTCACCATTCACAGTGGTTAAAAACGATCCCTAGGGGACAATTCACGAGGGTGTGTAGAAATTGCACAAGAACTAAGGATTATATGGCACAGTCACAGAAGTTGGTGGATAGATTTCTTGAAAAAGGATAGAAGGATGAAAATTTATACTCGGAGGTGATTGAGGTGGGTAGAAAGGATATACGTGCTTTAATCAGGGGAAGAGGGAGGGTTGTGGAAAGAAATAAGTACAATTTACCATTTATTTCAGAGTTTTCATGCCAACATAGACAGATGGAAGCCATAATGAAAAAGCACTGGCATGTGTTGAGGGAAGATAAAGTACCTGAAAGACCCCAGTTTGTATATAGACGGGCCCTGAACCTTAAAGAGAACTTGTACTGAGTAAAAATATTTAAAATAAACACAAGAGGTAACTTCAAATGAACATTACATAGTTACCTTGCCATCAGTTCCTCTCAGAAGCTCACCATTTTCTTCTGACAATAATCCCTTCCAGTTCTGACAATATTTTGTCAGATCTGAAATATATCAGTTGCTGTCAGTAAAATATCAGTTGCTGTCAGTTATAGCTGAGAGGAAAACTGATGTACCAGGTAATGTCCATGTTTCCCTATGGCTCAAGTGGGCGATGTTACAGTTATACTGTGTGCTGACCAGAAAGCTTTTATGGGTAATGGCTATTTTCAAAATGGAGGACGGAAAATTCCCTTGATCACAGTGAACAAACAGGACGCGGGAGAGGAGAAAGACACTGAGGAGTAGACTACATGGAAGAGCAGTATGACTTGTGTATGCTTAGTTTGACTTTTATTTTCAGTACAGGTTTTCTTTAAACAAATATTGGCTCCCAGTTTGGTGGAGGGTCCTGAGAAGGGAAAGTATGCTTTTTGGATTCAGAAGGGATTTTTCCCATGTAGAGTGTGTCAGGCATGTCAGGAGGCCAATGGGAGTAAGCGAAATGAAGTGGTTTCCTTTACAAATAAAGCTAAATTTAAGATGCTACAAAACATCACCTGTAATACGATAGAGGTGGTATACCTACTGTGGTGTGACTGCAGAAAGCAGTATGTGGGGAGGACCACCAGAATGTTAAAGAAAAGGGTGCAAGAACGTATCAGGAATATTAAAACAGGATTTAGTGGACATAGTGTGTCAGAGCACTTTAGGAAACATCATAATTGTGATCCAAAAAAACTTTATTTTTGTGGGCTAGAAAAAGGGACATATGGGTGGAGAGGGTGTCACAATGTACAGCAAATATCCAGAAGGGAAACCCGGTGGATATACATTATAGGGTGTTTACAGCCTGGTGGACATTATATACAATTGGACCTAAATTGCTTCATTGCTGATAATTAAGAGTATTGGTTTTATTACCTAAACTGCTTTATTGCCGATAATCAAGAATATTGGTATTATTAAAGATATAGTGTATATATGGAAGAAGGAACTTGTATTGGAATAATAATATCTGATAATATGGAATCATGTGCATAAGAAGGTTTTGTAATGTAGATAAGAAGTAGGTCATCTAGGTGCCCGGTGTGGTTGGATAGAATATAAATTAAGTTTTTGTAATTTTTATATTATTATTTTTTATAATTTTATACTTTTAACTTGTTTTGACTTTTTTATTAAGTCCGTGTAAACGGCCTCTCCCTCTATGTTAAACGGGTATAATAGTTTGTGGAGAAAGGTAGAAAAATGGCAGCGCGATGTGCACTCGCGCTATATCCAATGAGAAGCTGAGAGGATGAATAGAAAATCAGTAGGTGCGTTAGCGCTTGAACCTATTACATAGGAGGTGTACCCTTCGGAACCAATGAGGGGATGACACGTCACAAGTGCTTGGGCCAATTTGGTTTAGCGCAAGGGTAGCTGGGAGATGTAGGCAACGGAGGTCGTGAGTACATCTATTATAGTTAATGAGATGCACGGTGATCAGGATGGGAGGGGAGTCTCGCATTGCAAGTGACGGCGCCTACTAGTGTTGGGCGAACAGTGTTCGCCACTGTTCGGGTTCTGCAGAACATCACCCTGTTCGGGTGATGTTCGAGTTCGGCCGAACACCTGATGGTGTTCGGCCTTTTAAGTTCGGGTTCGACCCGAACTTCTAATGGCCGCCGAACAGGGCCCTGTTCGGCCGAATACTGCCCCCCTATGGGGTCGCAGGCATAAGGGGGGAGCATGCCCCGATCGCGGGGGGGTCGGAAATTCCCCCCACCCCCTCCGCTAGCGCTCCCCCCTCTGCCCGCTTCCCCATACAAAAATTTCAAGAAGTACCTGTGTCCGGTGGTAGTGGGTGGCTGCCTGGCTGGCAGTGGGCGGCACTATGAAGTGACTGACTGAGGAGGAGGAGTCCGGAGAGTGACGCGTTGAGGGAGGCCGGGCAGCGGGCGGTTCAGCAGTAGTACCGTACTACTGCTGATCCGCCCACTGCCCGGCCTCCCTCAAAGTGTCACTTTCCGGACTCCTCCTCCTCAGTCAGTCACTTCATAGTGCCGCCCACTGCCAGCCACCCACTACCACCGGACACAGGTACTTCTTGAAATTTTTGTATGGGGAAGCGGGCAGAGGGGGGAGCGCTAGCGGAGGGGGTGGGGGGAATTTCCGACCCCCCCCCCGCGATCGGGGCATGCTCCCCCCTTATGCCTGCGACCCCATAGGGCCCCTAAAAGCGGGATGTTCGGGGAGTTCGGGGTTCGGCCCGAACATGCCGAACATTGCGGCCATGTTCGGCGAACTTTCCCGAACCCGAACATCCAGGTGTTCGCCCAACACTAGCGCCTACTGACCTATCTGGTGAGTCGGCGCAGAGGAGGCTGGGTGATGTAGGCAGTAGAAGCCGCAACCGACAATGAGGATTTCCATTGGAAGCGCATCTGCACAGTCGAATATGGGAGGGCGGAAGCGGCCAATAGCCATGCTGCATAAGATTTAAAACAATCCTGGTAAATCAATTCCAGGGTGTAGAAAGGGTTGCAGGCTCTATGAGGGGTGGGCGCACGTGCACATGTCTCCATACACTGTGTTATACTGCATGTCATTTGTGTTTTGCTCTCTTCCTGTTCCCCCCTTCCTTCCCCCCCCCCCTCTTTTTTGTCTCCCCTCCCTCTCATCCCCCCTGTTCCTGATCATGCCTGCCTCTATGACTACATATAACTGACTGCATGTGTTTTTGGTACTGTATTTTTATATGACATTCACTGTATATATGTTTTTTAGATCAGGTGTATTGTATTAGTTCACACCATTTTAAATTGTATGTCTCTTTAAGAACTGAATGGACACCCATGGGTGTGTCCTCTTCACTTATATAATCTGTGAAATGTGTGGTTTTTTGTAAGCTATGATTAAGGAGCCGTTGCTCCGAAACGCGTGAGCTTTTGTATGCTACTTTGATGATGGATCATTAATAAAGGTCTTTTGATAATATCCCACCATCTGGTGCAGCGGGATTTTTCCTGGATTTCTGAAGTTTGGCTTCTATTTTCCGGCTCCCATATGTGTCAGCAGCTTTTCCACTAGTTCCAATCCTGGTAGTTGTCCACTGTCTGTGCCCCTGATGAGTTGTAAGTGAGCGACGAAATTGATCGGGCGGAGGTGGAAATACCAGAAAATGCGCACTTGCCCAATGCAGTTTGAAATAGAACACTAGAAGGCTGGGGGAGCTAATACATCGCCTGCCCAGCTTGGCAACGGGGGAGAGCCCGTGGAAAAACTCTGTGCTGAACCTAAAAGTGTGGCATATGTGAGTTTATTTTTTAATAAAATGTGGTTTTAATGGTAACAGTATCACACTATGTGAGGTTTTTTTCTGAGGTCTTGTGCAAAGAGAATGAAAGCGAGTGGTGTCCATTTGGCAAAGTTGATACCAGGACCCTGAGGCTCCTAGGCTTCCTGGACTTGTGCATGGTTGGCCAGTCTAATAGTGGCCAATCCGTCCAGTAAGTCTGTTTCTATTGGGTGTTTATGGTGATGGTCACTCCGTAAAGCTGCAAGACACTGGAATAGTTACTGTGTTTTTAGAAGACTTGAAAGCTATAAGAACTGATGGACGTGCGCTTAACATAAATATAGTGGTTTTGGAAAGACTTGCCTGGTCTGGTGACAGCGCACTCTGTGGGACACGTGCAATTTATGCGTAATACTATTGCGCTTTGAAATTATTTTAAATATCAGCACACCTGATATCTCACCAGCCTGCTGCTGACCAAAGAGAGTATTTTGCTTTGCTTTGCCACTGCTCAGTTGTTGGCATCTTCTTGAAACTGTTCCATTTGTCATCTGCTTAAACACTGCAAAACTAACCCATGCATTGTCAGATTGTATCAATTCGTTGTCTGTTGTGAGGACTTCTACCCTGCCCAGGAACATAGCCTGCACAAGGTCCTCCAGCACCCAAGGCTGAGACACCAATGTGTCCCTCCACCCCTCCCACCCCAGCCGTCACACACTGATTGCTATTAGACAAAGAGGATCCCCAAAACCCCCACGACACCTTAATCTCTAGTTATCTGGCTTGCAGTCACTGCCATGCATCCCCTTTTCTTATTTCTCTTATTTCTCTCTGCTTCAAACACAATAGGGGAATGATAGAGTGAGTTGCGTGCCCCCTCCTATACTGCGCCCTGAGGCTGGAGCCTCTCTTGCCTCTGCCACGGCCCGGCTCTGCCCAGGAAGTTGTGGTTCTGGATCAATTGCAATTGTGTAAAGGGACCAAAGTGATTCTGATGTGGGCCCTTCTATTCTTACCTGTCAATCCTTTCTTCTGTACAGGTACCTGGTGTGAATTGTGTGTGACTGCATTAATAAATGTTGACGGTGAACAGTCTAATATCAGTTCAGTGCAGATTTTAGATATTGGCCCTCATGAGTGTATGTTTAACCACATAACGACCGCCCCCAGCCGATGGGCGGCGGCAAAGTCTGGGCCCAAACGACCGCAATACGCCCATCGGCGGGGGCGGCTGCGGGAGTGGCTATGCGGCGATCGCGTCATTCGTGACGCGATCAGCCGCCGGGGACTGGCTCCGCCCCCCGTTCGCCGTAACCCGCCGGCCGTTCGGAAGCGCCGGCGGGTTACTGGCATCCGGATCGCCGCTGCAACAGTGTATAATAGGCTTTGTAATGTATACAAAGCCTATTATACTGGCTGCCTCCTGCCCTGGTGGTCCCAGTGTCCGAGGGACCACCAGGGCAGGCTGCAGCCACCCTAGTCTGCACCCAAGCACACTGATTTCCCCCCCCCCTGCCCCCTGATCGCCCACAGCACCCCTCAGACCCCCCCCTGCCCACCCCCCAGACCACTGTTTGCACCCAGTCACCCTCCTAATCACCCATCAATCACTCCCTGTCACTATCTGTCAACGCTATTTTTTTTTAAGTCCCTAATCTGCCCCCTACTCCCTCCTGATCACCCCCCCACCCCTCAGATTCTCCCCAGACCCCCCCCAGACCCCCCCCCCCCCCCGTGTACTGTATGCATCTATCCCCCCTGATCACCTGTCAATCACCTGTCAATCACCTGTCAATCACCCGTCAATCACCCCCTGTCACTGCCACCCATCAATCAGCCCCTGATCTGCCCCTTGCGGGCAATCTGATCACCCCCCCACACCAATAGATCGCCCGCAGATCCGACATCAGATCACCTCCCAAATCCATTGTTTACATCTATTCTCTCCTCTAAACACCCACTAATTACCCATCAATCACCCCCTATCACCACCTGTCACTGTTACCCATCAGATTAGACCCTAATCTGCCCCTTGCGGGCACCCAATCACCTGCCCACACGCTCAGATTGCCCTCAGACCCCCCCCTTATCAATTCGCCCGTGCAATATTTACATCTGTTCTCCCCTGTAATAACCCACTGATTACCTGTCAATCACCCATCAATCACCCCCTGTCACTGCCACCCATCAATCACCCCCTGTCACTGCCACCCATCAATCAGCCCCTAACCTGCCCCTTGCGGGCAATCTGATCACCCACCCACACCAATAGATCGCCCGCAGATCCGACATCAGATCACCTCCCAAATCCATTGTTTACATCTATTCTCTCCTCTAAACACCCACTAATTACCCATCAATCACCCCCTATCACCACCTGTCACTGTTACCCATCAGATTAGACCCTAATCTGCCCCTTGCGGGCACCCAATCACCCGCCCACACCTCAGAACGCCCTCAGACCCCAGCCCTGATCACCTCGCCAGTGCATTGCTTGCATCTATTTCCCCCCTCTAATCACACCTTGAGACACCCATCAATCACCTCCTGTCACCCCCTAGCACACCTACCCATCAGATCAGGCCCTAATTTGCCCCGTGTGGGCTCCTGATCACTCGGCCAAACCCTCAGATCCCCCTCAGACCCCCTTCCGATCACCTCCCCAGTGCATTGATTGCATCTATTTTCCCCTCTAACCGCCCCCTGAGACACCCATCAATCACCTCCTGTCACCCCCCTAGCACTCCTATCCATCAGATCAGGCCCAATACATCCTGTCATCTAAGAGGCCACCCTGCTTATGACCGATTCCACAAAATTTGCCCCCTCATAGACCACCTGTCATCAAAATTTGCAGATGCTTATACCCCTGAACAGTCATTTTGAGAAATTTGGTTTCCAGACTACTCACAGTTTTGGGCCCGTAAAATGCCAGGGCAGTATAGGAACCCCACAAGTGACCCCATTTTAGAAAGAAGACACCCCAAGGTATTCTGTTAGGTGTATGATGAGTTCATAGAATATTTTATTTTTTGTCAAAAGTTAGCGGAAATTGGATTGTTATTGTTTTTTTCACAAAGTGTCATTTTTCACTAACTTGTGAGAAAAAATAAAATCTTCTATGAACTCACCATACCCCTAACGGAATACCTTGGGGTGTCTTCTTTCTAAAATGGGGTCACTTGTGGGGTTCCTATACTGCCCTGGCATTTTAGGGGCCCTAAACCGTGAGGAGTAGTCTAGAAAACAAATGCCTCAAAATGACCTGTGAATAGGACGTTGGGCCCCTTAGCGCACCTAGGCTGCAAAAAAGTGTCACACATGTGGTATCGCCATACTCAGGAGAAGTAGTATAATGTGTTTTGTGGTGTATTTTTACACATACCCATGCTGGGTGGGAGAAATCTCTCTGTAAATGGACAATTGTGTGTAAAAAAAATCAAAAATGTGTCATTTACAGAGATATTTCTCCCACCCAGCATGGTTATATGTAAAAATACACCACAAAACACATTATACTACTTCTTCTGAGTACGGCGATACCACATGTGTGACACTTTTTTGCAGCCTAACTGTGCTAAGGGGCCCAAAGTCCAATGAGTACCTTTAGGATTTCACAGGTCATTTTGAGACATTTGGGTTCAAGACTACTCCTCACGGTTTAGGGCCCCTAAAATGCCAGGGCAGTATAGGAACCCCACAAGTGACCCCATTTTAGAAAGAAGACACCCCAAGGTATTCTTTTAGGTGTATGATGAGTTCATAGAAGATTTTATTTTTTGTCACAAGTTAGCGGAAATTGATATGTATTGTTTTTTTTTTCACAAAGTGTCATTTTCCGCTAACTTGTGACAAAAAAAAAATCTTCTATGAACTCACCATACTCCTAACAGAATACCTTGGGGTGTCTTCTTTCTAAAATGGGGTCACTTGTGGGGTTCCTATACTGCCCTGGCATTTTAGGGGCCCTAAACCGTGAGGAGTAGTCTAGAATCCAAATGCCTCAAAATGACCTGTGAATAGGACGTTAGGCCCCTTAGCGCACCTAGGTTGCAAAAAAGTGTCACACATGTGGTATCGCCGTACTCAGAAGAAGTAGTATAATGTGTTTTGGGGTGTATTTTTATACATACCCATGCTGGGTGGGAGAAATCTCTCTGTAAATGGACAATTGTGTGTAAAAAAAATCAAATAATTGTCATTTACAGAGATATTTCTCCCACCCAGCATGGGTATGTGTAAAAATACACCCCAAAACACATTATACTACTTCTCCTGAGTACGGCGGTACCACATGTGTGGCACTTTTTTGCACCCTAAGTGCGCTAAGGGGCCCAAAGTCCAATGAGTACCTTTAGGATTTCACAGGTCATTTTGCCACATTTGGTTTCAAGACTACTCCTCACGGTTTAGGGCCCCTAAAATGCCAGGGCAGTATAGGAACCCCACAAATGACTCCATTTTAGAAAGAAGACACCCCAAGGTATTCCGTTAGGAGAATGGCGAGTTCATAGAAGATTTTATTTTTTGTCACAAGTTAGCGGAAAATGACACTTTGTGAAAAAAAACAATTACAATCAATTTCCGCTAACTTGTGACAAAAAAAAAAAATCTTCTATGAACTCACCATACATCTAACGGAATACCTTGGGGTGTCTTCTTTCTAAAATGGGGTAATTTGTGGGGTTCCTATACTGTCCTGGCATTTTAGGGGCCCTAAACCGTGAGGAGTAGTCTTGAAACGAAATTTCTCAAAATGACCTGTGAAATCCTAAAGGTACTCATTGGACTTTGGGCCCCTTAGCGCAGTTAGGGTGCAAAAAAGTGCCACACATGTGGTATCGCCGTACTCAGGAGAAGTAGTATAATGTGTTTTGGGGTGTATTTTTCCACATACCCATGCTGAGTGGGAGAAATATCTCTATAAATAGACAATTGTGTGTAAAAAAAATAAAAAAATTGTCATTTACGGAGATATTTCTCCCACCCAGCATGTGTATGTGTAAAAATACACCCCAAAACACATTATACTACTTTTCCTGAGTACGGCAATACCACATGTGTGGCACTTTTTTGCGGCCTAACTGCGCTAAGGGGCCCAAAGTCCAATGAGCATCTTTAGGCTTTACAGGGGTGCTTACAATTAGGCACCCCCCAAATGCCAGGACAGTAAACACACCCCACAAATGACCCCATTCTGGAAAGTAGACACTTCAAGGTATTCAGAGAGGAGCATAGTGAGTCCGTGGCAGATTTCATTTTTTTTTGTCGCAAGTTAGAAGAAATGGAAACTTTTTTTTTTTTTTTTTTTTGTCACAAACTGTCATTTTCCGCTAACTTGTGACAAAAAATAAAATCTTCTATGAACTCACCATGCCTCTCACTGAATACTTTGGGATGTCTTCTTTCCAAAATGGGGTCATTTGGGGGGTATTTGTACTATCCTGGAATTTTAGCCCCTCATGAAACATGACAGGTGCGCAGAAAAGTCAGAGATGCTTGAAAATGGGAAAATTCACTTTTGGCACCATAGTTTGTAAACGCTATAACTTTTACCCAATCCAATAAATATACACTGAATGTTTTTTTTTTTATCAAAGACATGTAGCAGAATAACTTTCGCGCTCAAATGTATAGGAAATTTTACTTTATTTGAAAAATGTCAGCACAGAAAGTTAAAAAAGTCATTTTTTTGACAAAATTCATGTCTTTTTTGATGAATATAATAAAAAGTAAAACTCGCAGCAGCAATCAAATAGCATCAAAAGAAAGCTGTATTAGTGACAAGAAAAGGAGGTAAAATTCATTTAGGTGGTAGGTTGTATGACCGAGCAATAAACCGTGAAAGCTGCAGTGGTCTGAATGGAGAAAAAGGCTCTGGTCCTTAAGGGGCGAAAAGACTGTGGTCCCGAAGTGGTTAATGGTATTCTAATTGTTTTTATGGTATTTATTAGTGTTGGGCGAACAGTGTTCGCCACTGTTCGGGTTCTGCAGAACATCACCCTGTTCGGGTGATGTTCGAGTTCGGCCGAACACCTGACGGTGCTCGGCCAAACCGTTCGGCCATATGGCCGAACTAAGAGCGCATGGCCGAACGTTCCCCGAACGTTCGGCTAGCGCTGTGATTGGCCGAACGGGTCACGTGGTTCGGACCCGAACGCGCTCTGATTGGCCGAACTGTCACGTGGTTCGGGTAAATAAATACCCGAACCACGTCATATCTCCGCCATTTGTCTGTGGGTTTAGCTTTGGGTAGGCAGGCAGGGTAGTTCGCGCTCCAGCCACGCTAGCCAGGGTCCCCCCCAGTCATTGTGTGTCACTGCTGGGAACAGTAGTACACCGCTCGTTCAGCCACACTATATAGCATTCTGTGTACTGTTCTGTGTCTGCTGGGAACAGTGGTACACCGCTCGTTCAGCCACACTATATAGCATTCTGTGTACTGTTCTGTGTCTGCTGGGAACAGTAGTACACCGCTCGTTCAGCCACACTATATAGCATTCTGTGTACTGTTCTGTGTCTGCTGGGAACAGTGGTACACCGCTCGTTCAGCCACACTATATAGCATTCTGTGTACTGTTCTGTGTCTGCTGGGAACAGTAGTACACCGCTCGTTCAGCCACACTATAAAGCATTCTGTGTACTGTTCTGTGTCTGCTGGGAACAGTAGTACACCGCTCGTTCAGCCACACTATATAGCATTCTGTGTACTGTTCTGTGTCTGCTGGGAACAGTAGTACACCGCTCGTTCAGCCACACTATATAGCATTCTGTGTACTGTTCTGTGTCTGCTGGGAATAGTGGTACACCGCTCGTTCAGCCACACTATATAGCATTCTGTGTACTGTTCTGTGTCTGCTGGGAACAGTGGTACACCGCTCGTTCAGCCACACTATATAGCATTCTGTGTACTGTTCTGTGTCTGCTGGGAACAGTAGTACACCGCTCGTTCAGCCACACTATATAGCATTCTGTGTACTGTTCTGTGTCTGCTGGGAATAGTGGTACACCGCTCGTTCAGCCACACTATATAGCATTCTGTGTACTGTTCTGTGTCTGCTGGGAACAGTAGTACACCGCTCGTTCAGCCACACTATATAGCATTCTGTGTACTGTTCTGTGTCTGCTGGGAATAGTGGTACACCGCTCGTTCAGCCACACTATATAGCATTCTGTGTACTGTTCTGTGTCTGCTGGGAACAGTGGTACACCGCTCGTTCAGCCACACTATATAGCATTCTGTGTACTGTTCTGTGTCTGCTGGGAACAGTAGTACACCGCTCGTTCAGCCACACTATATAGCATTCTGTGTACTGTTCTGTGTCTGCTGGGAACAGTAGTACACCGCTCGTTCAGCCACACTATAAAGCATTCTGTGTACTGTTCTGTGTCTGCTGGGAACAGTAGTACACCGCTCGTTCAGCCACACTATATAGCATTCTGTGTACTGTTCTGTGTCTGCTGGGAACAGTAGTACACCGCTCGTTCAGCCACACTATATAGCATTCTGTGTACTGTTCTGTGTCTGCTGGGAACAGTGGTACACCGCTCGTTCAGCCACACTATATAGCATTCTGTGTACTGTTCTGTGTCTGCTGGGAACAGTAGTACACCGCTCGTTCAGCCACACTATATAGCATTCTGTGTACTGTTCTGTGTCTGCTGGGAACAGTAGTACACCGCTCGTTCAGCCACACTATATAGCATTCTGTGTACTGTTCTGTGTCTGCTGGGAATAGTGGTACACCGCTCGTTCAGCCACACTATATAGCATTCTGTGTACTGTTCTGTGTCTGCTGGGAATAGTGGTACACCGCTCGTTCGCCACTGTATAGCATTGTGCTCTGTGTCGCTTCTGGGAATAGTGGTACACCGCTCACCCGTCACTGTATAGCATTGTGCTCTGTGTCACTGCTGGGAATAGTGGTACACCGCTCACCCGTCACTGTATAGCATTGTGCTCTGTGTCGCTGCTGGGAATAGTGGTACACCGCTCACCCGTCACTGTATAGCATTGTGCTCTGTGTCGCTGCTGGGAATAGTGGTACTGTATAGCATTTCTGTACTGCCACTGTACTGCTGCCAGTCAGCGTGTACTGTAAGGATAAGTGAAATGAGGAAGAAATCCGGTGAAAGAGGGAGGGGCAAGGGAAGAGGTGTTTCCCCTGACGGTTCACGTACAGGCCACAGGGGAGCACCCAAGAAAACCCACTCAATACCGCCCATGTTGTCCAGGACAACAACCCTCACAAATCCAAAAGAACAGGACCAGATAATTACTTGGATGACCTCTCAAGCGTCCAGCAGTGGGTTAAGCAGCACCAGCACATCACGCACGAGGTCCGAGTCCTCAGCCAGTTACAAGGAGCCAGTGGGCACAAAGCTGACACAACCGGCAGCGACACCACGCACACAACTGCCAGATAACCAGTCCGATGAATTACCTCAGGACACAATGGGGTATTCGCAGGAGCTATTCCCAGCCCAACAAACTTCCACCTTTCAAAGGTCAATGGAGGAACAGCCAGAAATGTTGTGCCTGGATTCACAACCGTTAACTGTGGGAAATGCACCGCGCACTGAAATACAAGGCGAGTCCGAAGAGGACTCGGAAACCCAAATCCCAGAGCAATTTGGGCAGGAGGGGTTGCAATTGCAGGAGGTCGGCCGACAAGATCTGGAAGACGACGTTGGAGTGTGCTGCGCAGAGGTTGTTGTGGGGAGCTCTACTCCACGGCGGTGGCCCACAATGACATATGACGAGTTTGAGGAGATGGAAGAGGAGGGTATGGACAATGTGGACAGAGACCCAGATTTTGTTTGTGAACGAGAACATCGCCGTCGTAACAGCAGCACAGATGAGTCTGTTGAAGAACCCACTGCTGCACGAGTTCGCCTTGTGCCACAAGGTAGGCGGCGCGCAATTTCAGGCACCACAAGCGTGGAAGTTCAAGTGAGAGGCAAAAGAGGAGCAAACAGAAATCGCCAGCAAGGAGGCAGGTGCTCCAAAGTCTGGGCTTTCTTTGAAGACTGCACTGAGGATGTTACCATGGCGATTTGCAAGGTGTGCAAGACCCGCCTGAGCAGGGGGAAAAATATTAACAACCTCTCCACCACCAGCATGAGCCGTCACATGCTATCCAAACATCCCACTCTTTGGGCAAACGCGTCAGGACAGGGTACCAGAAACAACACTGCCTCCCTTGGGTTCACCAGACCCGCCTCAGCAGCAGCAGTAGCCCAGCCATTGCGTGGTTCACAACATTCACAAACATCAGACGACGCTGACACTGTCACTTTCCGGAGTAGTGCTCTTGAGGTCTCCCAGTGTTCATCAAACACAACAACCAACAGCCCTTCCGTGTGCAGCGCTACGGTTCAGTTGTCTGTGTCGGAGATGTTTGAGCGCAAGAGGAAATTGCCAGCAAATGACCCCCGGGCCGTGGCAGTAACAGCCAGCATAGCCAAGCTTCTGGCCTGCGAAATGCTGCCATATCGATTGGTGGAGACAAACAGCTTCAAGGGCATGATGTCAGTGGCCATCCCACGTTACGTGGTTCCCAGCCGCTACCACTTTGCACGCTCTGCAGTGCCTGAGTTGCATGAGCACGTGGTCAGCAAAATAACCCGAAGCTTGAAGAATGCCGTTGCCTGCAAGGTTCACCTCACCACTGACACCTGGACGAGTGCGTTCGGCCAGGGTCGATACATCTCCCTTACCGCGCACTGGGTGAACCTTGTGGAGCCTGGCAGCGATTCCTCACCTGCTACGGCACGGGTGTTGCCCACGCCACAAACAGCTGCACCGCCGTCCCTCCCACTGGATAACAGCAGCACCTACCTCTCTGACTCCTTCTCCTCCAACGCATCTCAAAGCTGTACCTCATCCGGAAACGCTAACCCAGCAGCAGTAGGATCGTGGAAGCAGTGCAGCACAGCTGTTGGCATGCGTCAGCAAGCGTTGCTGAAGCTCATCTGCCTTGGGGATAAGCAGCACACAGGGGAGGAAATTTGGAGGGGAATAAAGGAACAGACGGATTTGTGGCTGGCACCGCTGGACCTGAAACCGGGCATGGTTGTGTGTGATAATGGGAGTAATCTCATTCGCGCTTTAAGGTTGGCTAAGCTGACACACATCCCTTGCCTGGCGCACGTGATGAACCTAGTAGTTCAGCGGTTCCTGAGGACATACCCAGGCGTGCCCGATCTGCTGTTGAAGGTGCGTCGAGTGTCCAAACATTGTAGAAATTCCAGTACTGCTTCGGGGGCACTCGCCAAGATGCAGGAGCGCTTCAATCTCCCCCACCATCGCTTGCTGTGTGATGTCCCTACGCGCTGGAATTCTACGCTGCACATGCTAGCCCGCTTTTGCGAGCAGAAGAGTGCAGTGGTCCAGTACATGACGGCGCAGTACCGAGGCGCATCCGGCCAGCTGCCAAGCTTCTGTGGATCCGATTGGGCCAACATGTTGGACCTCTGCCAAGTCCTCCAAAATTTTGAGCAATCCACGTTGCTTGTGAGCAGTGACAACTCTTCAGTCAGCATTACCATACCACTGCTGTGTTTACTGAAGAGGTCGATGTTAAAAATCAAGGAAACAGCTGTCATGATGCAACTGGGGGAATCTGAAGGAGAAAACGATCAGCGTGATGGTACCAACATCAGGCCATCCGCCTCAGGGAACGCTGGCCCCAGCAGCTATGACGAAGAAGAGGAGGAGGAACAGCTGGAGTTGGAGCAGGAATTTCATGCCACCACTGACGAGGGCCAGAGCGGTGCACGTTGGACTTCCACAATTCAACGCGAATGGTCAGCAGAAGCAGACCAGGAGGAAGGTGACGACTATGATGCATCACAACAACTATCACAACGCTCACAAGAGGATGATGAGGATTCTGGTAGGACTCTGGCACACATGGCTCAATTCATGCTAGACTGCATTGAACGTGACCCACGCATTGTGCGCATTCTGGACAACACCAATTACTGGGTTTATACCCTTCTGGATCCACGGTACAAACACAATGTTCCAAAACTGCTTGAAGAAAGAGTCAGACAGGTCAAAATGGAAGAATACCAGCAGGCCCTTGTGGAGACTTTAGAGAGGAGATTGACATCCTCCCCCTCCTCTAGCCAGTTGTACGCAGACAGACTGACTTCCGCAAACCCAGGACGACCAGGAGGGCAGCAAACAACGCAAGCCGCAGCTAGTACCCAAAAGGGAATGGTATCGGCAGTGTCCTTGGAGTGGGAAATTTTCTGACACCCATGCAGCCGCAGCCCACTGAACAGCAAGCGTGCAGATCCACCTCCAACACCGATCGCCTGGAGAAGATGGTCAAGGACTACATGTCAGATGGCGTAGCTGTGTCGAACCATCCATCTGCACCCTTCAACTATTGGGTATCGAAGCTAGACACCTGGCACGAACTGGCAATGTACGCAATAGAGGTGCTGGCTTGCCCGGCAGCCAGCGTTATGTCGGAACGCTGTTTCAGTGCTGCCGGAGGCATCGTCACAGATCGGCGTATCCGCCTCTCTACAGAAAATGCAGACCGTCTGACTCAAATTAAAATGAATCAATCCTGGATTGGAAATGACTACGCAACACTCCAGGACCCCAACCAAGTAACATGACCAATGAACATCTGGGATGGTGTTGCGTTTCCGGGTCCTGTTTATTGAACCTCTCATCTGTATTACATTTATGACTGCATGGCGGCAAAAAGCATTGCTGCTATATCCGCACGCTTTTTGTCCACATGCAAGGCCTGGGTTGTTGTGTCTCACAAAGCGTGGCCTTCTCCTCCTGCGCCTGCTCCTGTTCCATCACGTCTGCTGCTGCTGGGTTAGCGTTGCCGCGTGGTCCCTGTTTATTGAACCACTTATCTTTATTACATTTATGAATGCATGGCGGTACAAAGCATGCTATCCGCACGCTTCTTGCCCTCATGCAAGGCCTGGGTTGTTGTGTCTCACAAAGCGTGGCCTTCTCCTCCTGCGCCTGCTCCTGTTCCATCACGTCTGCTGCTGCTGGGTTAGCGTTGCCGCGTGGTCCCTGTTTATTGAACCACTTATCTTTATTACATTTATGACTGCATGGCGGTACAAAGCATGCTATCCGCACGCTTCTTGCCCTCATGCAAGGCCGGGGTTGTTGTGTCTCACAAAGCGTGGCCTTCTTCTCCTCCTGCGCCACCCTCCTCCTGTTCCATCACGTGTGCTGCTGCTGGGTTAGCGTTACCGGTCCCTTTTCCTGGAACCTCTTATATGTATTACATTTATGACTGCATGCCGACAAAAAACATGTTACCTGTGCAAAGAAAACAGACATTTCCCGCATTTAAAAGACAGTTTTCCCTTTGAAACTTTAAAATCGATTTTCTCAAAAACTATAAGCTCTTTTTGCTAAATTTTTTTTCCTCTTGTACCCACTCCCAAGGTGCACATACCCTGTAAATTTGGGGTATGTAGCATGTAAGGAGGCTTTACAAACCACAAAAGTTCGGGTCCCCATTGACTTCCATTATGTTCGGAGTTCGGGTCGAACACCCGAACATCGCGGCCATGTTCGGCCTGTTCGGCCCGAACCCGAACATCTAGATGTTCGCCCAACACTAGTATTTATGCCATTATAGGCTTCCTGAGATTAGTTTTTTAGATACATTTGTGGAGACAATAACATTCTGTGATTTTTTTCTCTTTATTATTTGTAATATCATAACCCTAGCAGCAAATGTTACAGGCACAAAAATTGCTACATTTTTGACTGGGTCAATAATTACCGTAGTTGTCAAAAACCGGGTATTTTATTATTACCATTGCCTGCAAGTAATGTTTCCACAGACAGCATCACAAATAACTTCCACAGAAGCAATAGTTTGTGGCTTGGACCAGTGAATAAACTAATAATTGCACACACAAAGGTCCTTCTCTTTATGGAAACATAAAGAGTAAAGCCAATAAATCAGAAGAAGTTGTTTTCAAGTATTTATAAAACTGCAGGAATTCTACTTTCTTGCTTTTCCAGTAACTAATAATGGCAGTACATTTTTAGGAATACTTGTCATATTGTGTCATCGCTCTTGTTATGGTGGCAACATTTCTCAGGATCAATGCATGGTATCTCAAATCTTCTTACATATCATCAATAACTTAAGTTATTCTTCTGTGGACCTCAGCTCCTATATCTTTTAAAATCACTTAGACTCCGACTCTGGCTCCACAGCCCTGCCTAGTGAATGGAGGTCCTCCTAAAGTTCCCATTGCTTGGAATGGCCAGGGAAGGCTCTGACATGCATTTAATTCAGCCCAGAATATTAGAATGGATTCTGCCCTAATTATTTTTTTTGGATTTGATTGGGGGGGTTGGAGGCAATGTGGGGTAACCAGGGGTGAGCCTGGGGTGCCTGGCACCTGGGTGCAAGATTTTCTCTGGCGCCTATGGGAGTGGTTAAATTAACCACGCCCAACAACATAACCACACCCATGTGGTTCAATTATTAGGCGCACAGATAGGGTAATCTGTCGAAGAAACCGTGAATGCCGTACAGTCTGTTGCCTCCCGGGTGCTCGGGTTCGGCATGTAGCGGAAAGAATTGACAGATTATTGGGTGGGGCTGGGGAAGACCCAGCTGTCATGGTACACATTGGCACCAATGACAAAGTTAGTGGGAGATGGAAGGTCCTCAAAAATGATTTTCAGGTACTTGGAGATAAACTTAAAGCAAGGACCTCCAAGGTGGTGTTCTCTGAAATACTGCCAGTGCCACGTGCTACATCTGAGAGACAGAGGGAGCTTAGGGAGTTAAATAAGTGGCTGAGAAATTGGTGAAGGAAGGAAGGGTTTGGGTTCCTGGAGAACTGGGCAGACTTTGCAGTCGTCTACAGGTTCTACAGCAGGGATGGGCTGCACCTTAATGGGGAGGGTGCAGCTGCATTGGGGGAGAAGATGGCTAAATGGTT
The DNA here is from genome assembly GCF_040937935.1 of Hyperolius riggenbachi. Taxonomy (NCBI): domain Eukaryota; kingdom Metazoa; phylum Chordata; class Amphibia; order Anura; family Hyperoliidae; genus Hyperolius; species Hyperolius riggenbachi. Next base: position 221,585,860 of record NC_090656.1, read on the forward strand.
GGCGGAGATTTTAAACTGGGATCTGGGTGGAGGAGGGAGGATAAAGTCTCAATATGTAGACAAGATAAGGTAAAAAGACAGTGGGAGCCTAACATTATGGGGGGTGGAGAGGGGGGTGGGGACAGTGTAAAGATTAAGGAGGTTGGTAAAACTTCAAGTAGCCCATTTCATGTAAACAAAATCGGTAAATGTGGTGGTAAAAATATAAAGTGCATGGTAACCAATGCTCGGAGCCTTGCAAATAAAATAGACGAACTAGAGTTCATTCTGAATGACAAAGGCTATGACATTGTGGGAATAACCGAGACATGGATGGATGAAAGCCATGACTGGATAGCTAATTTAAAAGGATACAATGTGTTTAGGAGGGATAGAACAGGGAAAAAAGTTGGAGGGGTTTGTCTCTTTGTTAAGAATTCTTTTACAGCTGTCCTCAACGATGAGATGGAAGAAGATTGCGAAGATGTGGAGTCCGTTTGGGTAAATATTCATGGTGGAAATAAAAGTTGCCAATTGCTTATTGGGGTATGCTACAGACCACCTTATATTAATGAAGCTGCAGAACTGCGATTACTACAGCAGATTGAAAAAGTTGCAAGTAAAAATGAGGTCATAATTATGGGAGACTTCAACTTTCCAGACATTGACTGGGGTATTGAGGCTACCCATTCTGGTAAAAGCAGCAGATTTCTGGCAGCACTACAGGACAATTACTTGACTCAAATGGTAACGGAACCAACTAGGGGGAATGCGTTACTGGATCTGATCATTTCTAATAGACCAGATAATGTATCAAATGTGCAGGTTAAGAACATTTGGGAAATAGTGATCACAACATGATAACGTTTGATCTGGTGACTGATAGGCCACGGGGCAGCGGGACCACTAAAACTATGAATTTTAGAAAAGCAAAGTTCAATCAAATTAGGTAGGCACTAAGTTTGGTGAACTGGGATAATGTACTACAAGGGGAGGACACTGAAGGGAAATGGCAAGCTTTTAAACTTATTCTCAATCAATATTGTAGTATGTATATCCCATATGGAAACAAAATGTCTAGGAATAAAAAAAGGCCTCTATGAATGAATAGAAAGGTTAGGGATAAAATGAAGAGGAAAAGGAATGCCTATAAGGTCCTAAAACAGGAGGGGACCGAGGCTGCACTAAGCAATTATAAGGAGTGCAATAAAAATTGTAAAAAAGAAATTAGGCTGGCAAAGATCGAAGCTGAAAATCAAATCGCTAGGGATATCAAATCTAACCCAAAAAAGTTTTACAAGTACATCAACTCTAAAAAAAAGAAAGGTTGCCTGTATAGGACTCCTAAACGGATGAGGGTGGGAACTCAATGGTGGATGACCAAGGTAAGGCAGAGTTATTAAATGCTTTCTTTGCTTCTGTCTTCACAAAGTAAACAGCACTGTTGCAAATTACAGAGGCAGAAGAGTCTCAATCTTCTAACTGTAATACTAAATACTTAACTCAGGAAGAAGTGAAGGCAAGACTAAGTAAATTAAAAATAGACAAGGCACCTGGCCCGGATGGCATGCATCCTCGGGTCCTAAGGGAATTAAGTTCAGTTATAGATCAACCCCTTTATCTTATCTTTTGTGACTCTCTTGCAACTGGCAGAGTCCCAGTGGATTGGCGTACAGCCCACGTTTTCCCATTATTTAAGAAGGGCAAAAAATCAGATCCAGGAATTTATAGACCTGTAAGCTTAACATTAGTTGTATGCAAACTATTTGAGGGGTTACTAAGAGATACTATACATGACTTCATAGTAGAAAATAATCTTATTTCTCAGCATCAACATGGGTTTACTAAAGACAGGTCCTATTTGACTAACATGTTCAGCTTTTATGAGGTAGTGAATGCTAATATGGATATTGGGAATGCTGTAGATGTGATATACTTGGACTTTGCAAAGGCCTTTGACACTGTTGCCCACAGAAGTCTGGTGCAAAAGTTGAGGATGCAAGGACTGGGGAAGAGTTTGTGTGCATGGATAGGGAACTGGCTAATGGACAGAAAACAAAGAGTTGTGGTCAATGGATCGTACTCAAAATGGGAAACTGTTAGCAGTGGGGTCCCACAGGGGTCTGTACTGGGTCCAGTGCTCTTCAATTTTTTTATTAATGACCTAGTAGATGCAGTAGTGAGCAATGTTGCTATTTTTGCAGATGATACAAAATTGTGCAGAATCATCAACTCTCAGGAAGATAGTGTCATATTGCAACAGGATCTGGATAGGATGGCTATATGGGCACATACATGGCAGATGCAATTCAATGTTGACAAATGTAAAGTCATGCATTTTGGTCGTACCGATGGTCTAGCACCATACAAAATAAATGGGATACAGTTGGGGACATCAAACTTGGAGAAGGACTTAGGAGTACTCATCGACAACAAGTTAAATAATCGTACTCAATGCCAAGCCGCTGCAGCTAAAGCGAACAAAATTTTGGGATGCATTAAAAGGGAAATAAAAACTCGAGATGCTAGCATAATATTGCCCCTGTTTAACTCTCTAGTAAGGCCACATCTAGAATATGGAATTCAGTTCTGGGCACCACATTACAAAAAAGATATTGCAGTTTTAGAGCAGGTGCAGAGACGAGCTACCAAATTGATACGTGGGATGGAAGGTCTCGCTTACCAAGAAAGGTTAGATAAACTGGGTTTATTTAGTCTAGAGAAAAGACGCCTTAGAGGAGATCTAATTAACATGTATAAATACATTAGAGGGCAATATAATAGCTTGGCGGATGAGCTTTTTGTCCCTAGGCCTTCTCAAAGGACTAGAGGGCATGATCTGCGCATGGAGGAAAAACGTTTTAGCCATTTATTTAGGAAAGGGTTCTTTACAGTAAGAGTGATTAAGATGTGGAATGCATTGCCACAGGAAGTCGTTATGGCAAACTCTATACCTGCATTTAAAGGGGGCTTAGATGCTTTCCTTGCGTTGAAAGACATCCATGGCTACAATTACTAGGTTATGCCTAATGATGTTGATCCAGGGATTTTATCTGATTGCCATCTGGAGTCGGGAAGGAATTTTTCCCTTTTGGGGCTAATTGGACCATGCCTTGTGGGGTTTTTTTCGCCTTCCTCTGGATCAACAGGGATATGTGAGGGAGCAGGCTGGAGTTGTACTTTGTACTGGTTGAACTCGATGGACGTATGTCTTTTTCAACCAAAATAACTATGTAACTATGTCCTGCCTAATCACACCCACACCTTCCACCTCTTTACGCATGCATGTGATACCCCATCCCTACCCCTCTTCCATGGGCTTGCTCCTGGCTGACTTTGGCTGCCTGCAAGTCTGCTAGTCTCTGGACTGACTCAGGCTGAGAGGCTCTGCGAGTGCGATGCAGTCACACACTGCGTATTTATGGCTGCCTGCGGCCACCCTACTCTCGCTCGCTGTCGTCGGCTCCTCCCCCCGCCAAGCCCAAGCGTGAGGTGGGCTGCCTGTATCTTTCCCGTTGCGCCGTGCAGCCTGCCAGTGTTGCCAACCTTTCACGTTATTTTTTACTGACAAATACCTAAAAATTTACTGACAAGATTATTTTTACTGACAAAATTTCCCCACTAAATGCACATAAGAGATAGCGTTTCACCAGTAAATGCACGTAATGACAGACAGCCTTTCATCAGTAAATGCACATAACAAGAGACCGCTTTTCCCCAGTAAATGCACATAATAAGAGACAGCTTTTCACCAGTAAATGCACATAAGAGACCGTTTTTTTCACCAGTAAATGCACATAACAAGAGACCGCTTTTCACCAGTAAATGCACATAATAAGAGACAGCTTTCACCAGTAAATGCACATAATAAGAGACCGCTTTTCACCAGTAAATGCACATAAGAGACCGCTTTTCACCAGTAAATGCACATAATAGGAGACCGCTTTTCACCAGTAAATGCACATAATAAGAGACAGCTTTTCACCAGTTAATGTACATAAGAGACAGCTTTTCACCAGTAAATGCACATAAGAGACCGCTTTTCACCAGCAAATGCACATAAGAGACAGCTTTTCACCAGTAAATGCACATAATAAGAGACAGCTTTTCACCAGTAAATGCACATAATGACAAACAGCTAGTGTCCCCAGTATATGTAGCCAGGGATATATGTGCCCAGTAGATGTAGCCAGAGGTATATGTCCCAGTATATGTAGGCAGGTGTATATGTCCCAGTATATGTAGGCAGGGGTATATGTCCCAGTATATGTAGGCAGGGGTATATGTGCCCAGTATATGTAGACAGGGGTATATGTGCCCAGTATATGTAGCCAGGGGTATATGTGCCCAGTATATGTAGGCAGTGGTATATGTGCCCAGTATATGTAGCCAGGGGTATATGTAGACAGGGGTATATGTGCCCAGTATATGTAGGCAGGGGGTATATGTTCCAGTATATGTAGGCAGGTGTATATGTCCCAGTGTATGTAGCCAGGGGGTATATGTCCCCAGTATATGTAGGCAGAGGTATATGTCCCAGTATATGTAGCCAGGGATATATGTGCCCAGTATATGTAGGCAGAGGTATATGTCCCAGTATATGTAGGCAGGGGTATATGTGCCCAGTATATGTAGGCAGGGGTATATGTGCCCAGTATATGTAGCTAGGGGTATATGTGCCCAGTATATGTAGGCAGTGGTATATGTGCCCAGTATATGTAGGCAGGAGTATATGTGCCCAGTATATGTAGCCAGGGGTATATGTAGGCAGGGGTATATGTGCCCAGTATATGTAGGCAGGGGGTATATGTGCCAGTATATGTAGGCAGGTGTATATGTCCCAGTATATGTAGCCAGGGGGTATATGTCCCCAGTATATGTAGGCAGAGGTATATGTCCCAGTATAAGTAGGCAGAGGTATAGGGACCCCGTTTAGGTAGTGAGTGAGTGACAGGAGCCTCCCTCCCTAGCCGCCGCCTCTCTCCCCTCACCTTGCAGCAGCATCAGACCTCGATCAGCGGGCGACCCGACCAGTAAGAGGGCGCCGGACGCACCCGCTCTATATGCGGAAGTGATGTCACTTCCGCATATCAGTACGGCGTGCTAGGTCCTAGCGCCCGCACTATTGGTCGCCGCCTGATCGAGGTCTGACGTGGCGCTGGCGACTAGAGGGAGGGAGCGGCGGCCACAGGGGGAGAGCGCATCCACAGGGGGAGAGCAGCGGCCACAGGGGGAGAGCGTCCACAGGGGGAGAGCGTCCACAGGGGGAGAGCGGCGCCAGGGTGCCTTGCACCTGCAGCACCCGCCCAGGCTCGGCCCTGGGGGTAACTCTGCCTGTTTATGTTTGGGAATGGTTGGGGGGACTCTGCCTAATTATATTTGTGGAAAGGACTCTGCATGAATAGGTTTAGCATTTCGGAGGAGTGGATGCTGCCAAAGTATGTGTTTGTTGTGACATAGAAACCACCTACCCTCTCACACTTTAACCCTCCTCCTACTGCAGCCCCTACCTCTTACCCTCTTTTCCATTGCACCTATGATAACGTTCCTACTGATATGTATTTGTTCCACCTGTGCCCCTTTCTCATGCTCCCCTGGTTGTCTCCACTTAGTTTTCTGTTTACAGATGCTCAAATCATGGTGGCAGCAAATTGGGTCTCTCTGGCACTCCCACTGTCACAATCCACATCTGCTTATGACATTATGAACTGTCTGCAAGAACTTCCTCCATTTTACCAGCAGATGTCCTTGCTCTCCCCAGGGATCTTGTAAGATGAACTTATCTCTGCCCACCAGCAGAGAGGCTCACTCCTCCAGGAACTGTGTGTGTCTACAGACTAATGCTGGGAGATCTGGACTATCACATGACTTCCCAGTCTGAGTACTTAAAGAGGAGCTGTTAGCCATACTATCTCAGAAAACAAACACATATATTAGTAGATAAATACTTGCTCTACTTACAGAACATATATATTGCACTGTCCACACTTTGATTTCAGTGAATTTTATATAATAAACAAAGATAATTCTGTTTCTGTCAGTTTCCATTTTGGAATTCCTGTGTCTTAAAGGAGAACTGTAGTGAGAGTTATATGGAGGCTGCCATATTTATTTCATTTTAAGCAATACCAGTTGCTTGGCTGTCCTGCTGATCCTCTTCCTCTAATACTTTTAGCCATAGCCCCTGAACAAGCATGCAGGAGATCAGATGTCTGACAAGATTAGCTGCGTGCTTGTTTCTGGTGTTATTCTGCAGACAGATAGCTCAGGAGGGCTGCCAGGCAACTGGTATTGCTTAAAAAGAAATCAATATGGCAGCCTTCATATACCTCTCACTACAGTTCTCTTTTAAGCCACATTATTCCTTTCAAGGGTGTAACTAGAAATCCCTGCACCTCCGGAGGCAATGTTGATGTTAACTCTTTCCACCACTATCACAATTGACATGGCAAGGGAAAATTAGACAAAGCAAAAGTGTCTTTTAACCACCGTTATTAGCCATTAGCCGTTATTAGCCAATCACAACAATCTCAGTGGCCACATGATTGTACAACACTCTGACTGGTCTCTGATTGCTATGATATATATATTTTTTTATTAAATAACTTCTGCATGTAATTACTTTTTGAAATGACTGCAAAACATGTTTTGTTTATGTCCTAGCTTTTAAACAGTAACAAAATGAAGTCAGCACGAATTTCACTGAACCACAATTTTGTATCCTAATTCACCATTATAATGTGAAATTGTAACACAAAACTTCAGGGAAAAAAATCAGAAATTTTGTTTGTAACCATAATCAGGAACCATAAATTTGCAATTTTGCATAATTTTATGCCAACTTTAGTGGTAAAAGTGGACCTAAACTCTCACACAGGACAGAATGAAAACAGAGAGAAATGCACCCTGTGTGTATTTAGAGAGTTTAGTCTGTTGAAAGCACAGGATGTTAACAATATGTCTGCTTCCATTAAAGCAGGAATTTGAAACACTAGAGATTTATTTTAGGATTTGTATCGACTGTAACAAATAAATGTTTTTTGTTTTAAAGGTTATTATGTTTTGCATATCTTTTAGAGCAGAGAGGAAGTTCTCAGTTCAGGTCCACTTTAATAGCAAAGCCCCCATACATGCCATCATCACCAAAATTGCTATGCAAGTTAAAGAAAACCTGAAGTGGGTTTGTTAAATCATATTAGGACACAGAGGCATGTTCTGTATACAATGACCTGCCCCTGTGTCCTTGCAGTGTGCCTCAAACCCCCCCCCCCCCCCCCCCCGGCCTCTGCTGTCCCCGATTAAACAAAGCGCCAGGCAGATTGACGCTAGCCTGTTATTTACCTTCTCCTGTCATTCGCGGCCACTCCCCCTCCTCCTGTATAGCGCAGCTCCCCGTATTCACAACAAGAGAATAGTGTGTGCATCAAACCAAGTAGAACCTGATATATATGGCTTTGCAAACTTGGCCTAATTGGCTTAATCAAGAGACATTGCTCATGCAAATTTGCATTTGCTTTTACATGCCAGAATATGGTATGCCCCCTGGTAAGGTGCTAAATGTTGCACTGACTAATCCCCGCAAGGCATAGTTTTGCGGTGTATTAGTTAAAAGACCCTGCATATTCTGGCATGCGAAAGCAAATGCAAATTTGCATGAGCAATGTCTCTTGATTAAGCCAATTAGGCCAAGTTTGCAAAGCCATACATATCAGGTTCTACTTGGTTTGATGCACACACTATTCTTTTGTTGTGATAGCGTGGCTCTCCGCCTGTGTCCTTACCCTCCCCACCTCCGTAAGCTTCCTCCAATCAGCTTACCGAGGAGGGGAGGGACACAGGCGGGGAGTCGCGCTATGCAAGAGGCAGGGGAGTGGCGGTGAATGACAGGCAGAGGTAAATAGCAGGATAGTGACATGTTGCTAGCCTGGCGCTTTTTTTAAGGGAGGACAGCAGAGCCTGGGGGGGGGGGCTGGAAGCACACTTAAAGGACACAGAGGCAGGTCATTGTATACAGAACATGACCTCGCATTCTCTTTAAGGAGAATAGTGGAAACAAGTTCAAAAAAAAGTTTTTGAGAAAATCAATTTTAAAGAGAACCCGAGGCCGGGTTCTGGGAATAAAATTCCCATACAGAGGCTGGGTCTGTCTATAGAGCCCAGCCTCTGTTGCTATATAGATCGCTCCTAATCGCCCCCTGCACTCTACAATACCCCATAAATCACAGCCGCGCTGTGTTTACCTCACTCCTGTCACTCTCGCCGCTCCCCCCGCCTCCTGCATCGCTCCGGTCCCGCCCGCATCCCTTCCCTCCAATCAGCGGCGAGGGAAGGGACGCGGGCGGGACCGGAGCGATGCAGGAGGCGGGGGAGCGGCGAGACTGACAGGAGAGAGGAAAACACAGCGCGCTGCGACACGCTGCGTGTCGCCAGCGCGGCTGTGTTTAGGGGGTATTGCAGAGCGCAGGGTGGGCTTAGGGGCGAACTATATAGCAACAGAGGCTGGGCTCTATAGACAGACCCAGCCTCTGTATGGGGATTTTATTCTCAGAACCCCTCCTCGGGTTCTCTTTAAAAATACTACAAGAAAAGTTTTTTAAGCTGTAATTTTTCTGAGTTTACAAACCATTCTCCTTTGCATGTTTAAAATCAATTTTAATTGAAAAATTGTTTTTGACTTAATTCCCCTTAACATACGTAGCAATTTTGGTGATGGTAGGATTATGTATGTCTGAAATTTTGCATAATCTTAATTAACAGATTACGATCATCACTGTCAGCCACACAGTTTAAGGAAAGGAAGTATTACAACTCCTTGGATGTTCTGTTGATAGGAGTGGGAGGAGCTGGATAAAGGCTCCATTTTCATGCCAGCAACCAAGGTGAAAGATGCCCCTCCCTCCTATGGGCTGGGCAAATGCATGAGGTATGCCGATGCCAAAGGCAAGCTTTGGAGTCAGGAAAGTGCAATGTCTTTTACGGAGTGAAGAAGTGCCTGCAAACTCTGTTGTTTTGCTTGTATGTGTTTTGTTTGACTCATTTTATTTGTAACCATTTAGTTTTCATTGTATTTGTATATTGTGGTGTTTGGTTTGTTTGGTTTGTTTTATTTTTATTTATTTATTTATTTATTTATTTGGTACTTGTGTATTATCCCGTCTAGAAGGACAGCTCGTCCGTTAGACAGGCTTAAAAAGTGTGCACTGTGTTTCTTTAGCAGCTGAAGTCACAGCATCCCATTCATCCCACCCCTGTCCCTACTCCCCATACGGAAATCAGCTGCCCTCCATGTGTCCGCAGCATCCCCGCTCCTTCCTTGGTCACCATGCAGCATAGCTCGGCCCTCGCTGCCCTGTACTCCCTGACCCCTCCTCCTTCACACCCCTCCCCCTCCTCCCCCAGCCCCGTTGTTGCCGGAAGATATGCCTGGCCGAGCACATGCTGCAGTATGCAGGATGTGTACTAAATGGAGAAGCTGAAGCAGGAGGAATGCCCGTAGCTTCTCGTTTCCATCTTCTCTTCAGGACAGGATCAGCTATAGGAGAAAGCCACAACACTGTGCAGCGAGAAAAGCAGGTGCAGAAGAGAGCAGCTGATCTGTGATGAATCAGCTGCTAAAGAAACACAGTGCACACTTTTTAAGCCTGTCTAACTGAACATTACAGGAAGTAGCTCACCTGCGGTTTGACAGCTTCCTGCAGTTGTTACTGCTAAGCTTCTTGCGGTTTCTATAGGAACGGTGCAGCTGATTAGCAAAAGGAACATAACGTTCCAATTACTTTAACTAACAGTTTCAGCTAATAAACCAGATATCATAGTTTCTTATATATGTGTTTTGATATAGAAAGATACAAAATGGAGGATGCTATGCATGTATTCCTTCACTGTCCTGCTAGACGGGATAACACACAAGTACCATTTTTTTTTCAATGGGTGCGCTCATCCTTAGCATTTGTATTGTATAATATTTTTTTTTTTTATTTTCACTTGAAGCAAAAATATTGCCAAGGCTGAAGCTGCCAAACTGAAAGTATGGATGTATTAAGGTATGGTCACACTATACACATTGCATTGTGTTATAACGCAATACAATTAAATGAGCATTTCTACACAATGGTTTACGTTATGCTAATGCACTTTCTACAGTGCGTTTCTAGATAATATGTGGGAAAACAATGAGCACTGTGCATTATAATCCGTTCATTACGTAACAGTGTGACCATAACATTACATTTATGTAGAATATCTGTGAAATATTTCTCTAATGTTTTTGTTTATTTGTAAAAGAAACTTCAGTGAAAATGTAATGAAGTAATAAAGGAAAACAAAAACTCTGTCTCTACTTCTACTCAACGGTTTATTTCTAGGAAGTGTCTCTGTTGAACAGTCTGCTCATGTATTGCAGAAATTAAGTCAAAACAGTTTTTTCAGTTATGAGTAAAGTGCAGTATGGTAAGACTCTCCGCCAGATTGTTATTGCTGTCTGTGTCTCATTGCTTCCTGCTCCACAGACACATCAGGAAGACAGAAAAAAATATCCTTAGAGGAAATTAAAATTGCATCTTTTACAGTTCCCACTACAACACTTGCCTTCAATAACTGGGAGGGAGAAGGCACCCCAAAATAGGTGGTAGTGGATGACAGGTATATTTATATTATGTGAACGGTTCGAATCCCAGCCAGGTCAACATCTGCAAGGAGTTTGTATGTCCTCCCCGTATCTGTGTGGGTTTCCTTCAGGTACTCTAGTTTCCTCCCACATCCCAAAAACATACAGATAAATTAATTGGCTTCCCCCTAAAATTGGTCCTAGACTACGATACACAACATGATACACACACTCAAAGGCAATGGACATTTGTATAGCAAAACGTGAGAAATATGTATCGGAACAAAACAAAAACAAAAAAAAGAGAGGAAAAAACGCAAATTAGCCAATGTCACATAAAACTCCAAAAATAGGCTGGATAAAATGATTGGAACCCTTTCAAAATTGTGGATAAATAAGATTGTTTCAAGCATATGATGCTCCTTTAAACTCACCTGGGGCAAGTAACAGGTGTGGGCAATTTAAAAATCTTTGCATTGTGTGTCTGTGTCTGTGTGTGCCACACTAAGCATAGACAATAGAAAGTGGAGAAGAGAACTGTCTGAGAACTTGAGAACCAAAACTGTGGAAAAATATCAACAATCTCAAGTCCATCTCCAGAGATCTAGTTTTGCCTTTGTCTACAGTGCACAACATTATCAAGAAGTTAATCTCCCTGGGCATGGACGGAAGAGAAATATTGATGAAAGGTTGCAACGCAAGATAGTCCGGATGGTGGATAAGCAGCCCCAGACAAGTTCTAAAGAAAATCAAGCTGTCCTTCAGGCAGGGCCGGTTTAAGCAACAATGGGGCCCCAGGGCAAAATAAACCTAGGGGGACCCCCAACATATACCCCGGAACAAAAATCGGCATTAGGGGACCTTTTTTGCAGCTGGTATAGTCAGGGTGTGAAGTCCCAATCGGTCGGAGCTCCACATTCTGGCTATCCCAGCCTGCATGGGGGACAAGGGGTTAAAAAGTTTCAGGAGGGGGGACCCCACATAATTTAAAAAAAAAAAAAATTCCCACATTCTAAACATAAAAAAAAATTGGGAAAATAGGAAAAAATGCCAGGGATCTTCATACAGCCATATTGCGGCTGTATAGCGATCCCTGGCCAAAGCGCTGCGACTGCGTATAGACCCCCTGGAAACCCCGTCAGGAAATTTATTGCGCTTTCGTTTGATGCATGTAAAATTACTCTACCGTTAGGTTTGCTACTAAAAGTGACATTTACCGCATTTAAAAGTATACTTTTTTCCTTCGAAACTTTAAAATCCATTTTCTCAAAAACTATAAGGTCTTTTTGAAAAATTGTTTTTTCCTCATATTCCTAATGATCTCCTTAACATATCCTGCAAATTTAGGGTTTCTAGCATTTAAGGTGGATTTGCTATTAACCATTAAAGTCAGCAGGTTTTTAAATGTGTATTTTTTTTTCCTTTGAAACTTTAAAATCAATTTTCTCAAAAACTATAAGGCCGATTTGAAAAAAAATGTTTTCCTCTTGTAGCTACTGGGGGCCCCTACAAGCTCTGGGGCCCTGGGGCAGCTGCCTCCTTTGCCTTAATGGTAGCGCCGGCCCTGCCTTCAGGCTCAGAGAGCATCAGTGTCACTGTGAACTATCTGTCGACATTTAAATTAAATGAAACACTATGGCGGGAGACCCAGGAGGACCCCACTGCTGACACACAGACATAAAAAAAGCAAGACTACAGCTTGCCAAAATGTATTTGAGTAAGCCAAAATCCTTCTGGGAAAATGTCTTGTGGACAGATGACACCAAGAAAGAGCTTTTTGGTAAAACACATAATTCTACTGTTTACCGAAAACAGAATGAGGCCTACAAAGAAAAGAATACACTGCCTAGAGTAAAATATGGTGGAGGTTCAATAATATTTTGGGGTTTTGCTGCCTCTGGCACTGGGTGCCTTGAATGTGTGCAAGGCATCATGAAATTTGAGGATTACCAAAGGATTTTGGGTCGCACTGTAAAGCCCAGTGTCAGAAAGCTGGGTTTGCGTCTGAGATCTTGGGTTTTCCAGCAGGACAATGACCCCAAACATATGTCAAAAAGCACCCAGAAATGGATGGCAACAAAGAGCTGGAGAGTTCTGAAGTTGCCAGCAATGAAGCCAGATCTAAATCCCATTGAACACCTGTGGAGAGATCTTAAAATTGCTGTTGGGAAAAGGAACCCTTTCAATAAGAGAGACCTGGAGCAGTTTGCAAAGGAAGAGTGGTCCAAAATTCTAGATGAGAGGTGTAAGAAGCTTATTGATGGTTATAGAAAGCGACTGATTTCAGTTATTTTTTTCAAAGGGTGTGCAACCAAATATTAAGTTAAGGGTGCCAATAAGTTTGTCCAAAGATAGAAAGATATCAGTGTGATTCATATGCTAGGCTGTAACTGGCCCTTTAAGATATGTCAGCAGCGATAAGCATCATGTTTATGCAGATATCAGCAGACCGCTGCTCCCACACTACCCCACAGCGAAGACAACTCAGGGTATGTTACAACATCATCTATGGAATGATTGTAATTTTTTACTTGAATACATTCGAAAAATATCTACAATAAAATAAATGGAAGAAAGAGCCTATGATGTAGTGCCGGATGATTTTCTCTTCTTGTCATGATCATTGTAATTCTTATGCCGATATCATTGTGATTCATATGTTAGGCTGTAACTAGCCCTTTGTTCCCTTTATTCCTTTCGTAATAATTTTGTCCAGCCCATGTTTGGAGTTTTGTGTGACATTATGTCCAATTTGCTTGTTTTCTTCTTTTTGGTTTGTTCCAAAACACACAAAGGGAATGTACATGTGTATAGCAAAACGTGTTACTGTAATACTATTCTGTAAGAAATAATTGATTTCCTGAGAAAAGTTCTGGGGTGCCAACAATTTCCGCCATAACTGTATCTCTGGTAAGATCCCACTAAGTGCACTTTGGCAAATATTAACCACTTGAGGACCTAGGGCTTTCTACCCCTTAAGGACCGGCCACTTTTTTTCCATTCAGACCACTGCAGCTTTCACGGTTTATTGCTCGCTCATACAACCTACCACCTAAATGAATTTTGGCTCCTTTTCTTGTCACTAATACAGCTTTCTTTTGGGGCTATTTGATTGCTCCTGCGATTTTTACTTTTTATTATATTCATCAAAAAAGACATGAATTTTGGCAAAAAAATGATTTTTTTAACTTTCTGTGCTGACATTTTTCAAATAAAGTAAAATTTCTGTATACATGCAGCGCGAAAAATGTGGACAAACATGTTTTTGATTAAAAAAAAGATTTTATTTTTTGTCACAAGTTAGCGGAAAATGACACTTTGTGAAAAAACACAATTAAAATCAATTTCCGCTAACTTTTGACAAAAAATAAAATCTTCTATGAACTCACCATACTCCTAACGGAATACCTTGGGGTGTCTTCTTTCTAAAATGGGGTCATTTGTGGGGTTCCTATACTGCCCTGGCATTTTAGGGGCCCTAAACCGTGAGGAGTAGTCTTGAAACGAAATTTCTCAAAATGACCTGTGAAATCCTAAAGGTACTCATTGGACTTTGGGCCCTTTAGCGCAGTTAGGGTGCAAAAAAGTGCCACACATGTGGTATCGCCATACTCGGGAGAAGTAGTGCAATGTGTTTTAAGGTGTATTTTTACACATACCCATGCTGGGTGGGAGAAATACCTCTGTAAATGGACAATTGTGTGTAAAAAAATCAAAAGATTGTCATTTACAGAGGTATTTCTCCCACCCAGCATGGGTATGTGTAAAAATACACCCCAAAACACATTGTACTACTTCTCCCGAGTACGGCGATACCACATGTGTGGCACTTTTTTGCACCCTAACTGCACTAAGGGGCATAAAGTCCAATGAGTACCTTTAGGATTTCACAGGTCATTTTTGTTTCAAGACTACTCCTCACGGTTTAGGGCCCCTAAAATGCCAGGGCAGTATAGGAACCCCACTAATGACCCCATTTTAGAAAGAAGACACCCCAAGGTATTCCGTTAGGAGTATGGTGAGTTCATAGAAGTTTTTATTTTTTTGTCACAAGTTAGCGGAAATTGATTTTAATAGTTTTTTTTCACAAAGTGTCATTTTCCGCTAACTTGTGACAAAAAATAAAAACTTCTATGAACTCACCATACTCCTAACGGAATACCTTGGGGTGTCTTCTTTCTAAAATGGGGTCATTTGTGGGGTTCCTATCTGCCCTGGCATTTTAGGGGCCCTAAACCGTGAGGAGTAGTCTTGAAACCAAATGTCGCAAAATGACCTGTGAAATCCTAAAGGTACTCATTGGACTTTGGGCCCCTTAGCGTACTTAGGGTGTAAAAAAGTGCCACACATGTGGTACCGCTGTACTCAGGAGAAGTAGTATAATGCGTTTTGGGGTGTATTTTTTACACATACCCATGCTAAGTGGGAGAAATATCTCTGTAAATGACAATTGTTTGATTTTTTTACACACAATTGTCCATTTACATAGAAATTTCTCCCACCCAGCATGGGTATGTGTAAAAATACACCCCAAAACACATTATACTACTTTTCCTGAGTACGGCGGTACCACATGTGTGACACTTTTTTGCAGCCTAGGTGCGCTAAGGGGCCCAACGTCCTATTCACAGGTCATTTTGAAGCATTTGTTTTCTAGACTACTCCTCGCGGTTTAGGGCCCCTAAAATGCCAGGGCAGTATAGGAACCCCACAAGTGACCCCATTTTAGAAAGAAGACACCCCAAGGTATTCCGTTAGGTGTATGGCGAGTTCATAGAAGATTTTATTTTTTGTCACAAGTTAGTGAAAAATGACACTTTGTGAAAAAAAACCAATAAAAATTAATTTCCGCTAACTTTTGACAAAAAATAAAATCTTCTATGAACTTGTCATACACCTAACAGAATACCTTGGGGTGTCTTTTTTTTCTAAAATGGGGTCACTTGTGGGGTTCCTATACCGCCCTGGCATTTTACAGGCCCAAAACCGTGAGTAGTCTGGAAACCAAATGTCTCAAAATGACTGTTCAGGGGTATAAGCATCTGCAAATTTTGATGACAGGTGGTCTATGAGGGGGCGAATTTTGTGGAACCGGTCATAAGCAGGGTGGCCTTTTAGATGACAGGTTGTATTGGGCCTGATCTGATGGATAGGAGTGCTAGGGGGGTGACAGGAGGTGATTGATGGGTGTCTCAGGGGGTGGTTAGAGGGGAAAATAGATGCAATCAATGCACTGGGGAGGTGATCGGAAGGGGGTCTGAGGGTTTGGCCGAGTGATCAGGAGCCCACACGGGGCAAATTGGGGCCTGATCTGATGGGTAGGTGTGCTAGGGGGTGACAGGAGGTGATTGATGGGTGTCTCAAGGTGTGATTAGAGGGGGGAATAGATGCAAGCAATGCACTGGCGAGGTGATCAGGGCTGGGGTCTGAGGGCATTCTGAGGGTGTGGGCGGGTGATTGAGTGCCCTAGGGGCAGATAAGGGTCTAATCTGATAGGTAGCAGTGACAGGGGGTGATTGATGGGTAATTAGTGGGTGTTTAGGGTAGAGAATAGATGGAAACACTGCGCTTGGGTGGTGATCTGATGTCGGATCTGCGGGCGATCTATTGGTGTGGGTGGGTGATCAGTTTGCCCGCAAGGGGCAGGTTAGGGGCTGATTGATGGGTGGCAGTGACAGCGGGTGATTGATGGGTGGCAGTGACAGGGGGTGATTGATGGGTGGCAGTGACAGGGGGTAATTGATGGGTGATTGATAGGTGATTGACAGGTAATCAGTGGGTTATTACAGGGGAGAACAGATGTAAATATTGCACTGGCGAATTGATAAGGGGGGGTCTGAGGGCAATCTGAGCGTGTAGGCGGGCGATTGGGTGCCCGCAAGGGGCAGATTAGGGTCTGATCTGATGGGTAACAGTGACAGGTGGTGATAGGGGGTGATTGATGGGTGATTGATGGGTAATTAGTGGGTGTTTAGAGGAGAGAATAGATGGAAACACTGCGCTTGGGTGGTGATCTGATGTCGGATCTGCGGGCGATCTATTGGTGTGGGTGGGTGATCAGTTTGCCCGCAAGGGGCAGGTTAGGGGCTGATTGTTGGGTGGCAGTGACAGGGGGTGATTGATGGGTGATAGGTGATTGGCAGGTGATTGACAGGTGATCAGTGGGTTATTACAGGGAAGGACAGATGTAAATATTGCACTGGCGAATTGATAAGGGGGGGTCTGAGGGCAATCTGAGCGTGTAGGCGGGCGATTGGGTGCCCGCAAGGGGCAGATTAGGGTCTGATCTGATGGGTAACAGTGACAGGTGGTGATAGGGGGTGATTGATGGGTGATTGATGGGTAATTAGTGGGTGTTTAGAGAAGATAACAGATGTAAACGATACATTTGGGAGGTAATCTGACGGCGGGTTTGCGGGCGATCTAATGGTGTGGGTGGGTGATCAGATTTCCCGCAAGGGGCAGGTTAGGGGCTGATTGATGGGTGGCAGTGACAGGGGGTGACAGGGGGTGATTGATGGGTGATAGGTGATTGGCAGGTGATTGACAGGTGATCAGTGGGTTATTACAGGGAAGAACAGATGTAATTAATGCACTGGCGAATTGATAAGGGGGGGTCTGAGGGCAATCTGAGCGTGTAGGCGGGTGATTGGGTGCCCGCAAGGGGCAGATTAGGGTCTGATCTGATAGGTAACAGTGACAGGTGGTGATAGGGGGTGATTGATGGGTGATTGATGGGTAATTAGTGGGTGTTTAGAGGAGAGAATAGATGTAAACAATGGATTTGGGAGGTGATCTGATGTCGGATCTGTGGGCGATCTATTGGTGTGGGGGGGTGATCAGATTGCCCGCAAGGGGCAGGTTAGGGGCTGATTGATGGGTGGCAGTGACAGGGGGTGATTGACGGGTGATTGACGGGTGATTGACAGGTGATTGACAGGTGATCAGGGGGATAGATGCATACAGTAAACAGGGGGGGGTGGTCTGGGGGGGGGGGTCTGGGGAGAATCTGAGGGGTGGGGGTGATCAGGAGGGGGCAGGGAGCAGGGGGGGGGATTAAAAAAAAAATAGCGTTGACAGATAGTGACAGGGAGTGATTGATGGGTGATTAGGGGGGTGATTGGGTGCAAACAGGGGTCTGGGGGGTGGGCAGGGGGGGGTCTGATGGGTGCTGTGGGCGATCTGGGGCAGGGGGGGGAGAAATCAGTGTGCTTGGGTGCAGACTAGGGTGGCAGCAGCCTGCCCTGGTGGTCCCTCGGACACTGGGATCACCAGGGCAGGAGGCAGCCTGTATAATACACTTTGTAAACATTACAAAGTGTATTATACACTTTGTATGCGGCGATCGCGGGGTTAACATCCCGCCGGCGCTTCCGTATAGCCGGCGGGATGTTGCGGCGAGCGAGCGGTGACAGGCGCCGGCGGAGGATCGTGTCACGGATGACGCGATCGCTCCGCCCATGCCCTTAAATGGACCGCCGCCTCTGTGGGTGAGCCGGTCCTTAAGGGCTCCACTTCCCGGCCGCCTCTGTGCGTTAGGCGGTCGGGAAGTGGTTAAACTGATAGTCAAGTGTGGCATTTCAGGCCAACTGTCCTCCCTCAAGGGCTCAAGAGCAGATACATTTACACAACTGCTGGTTATAAATAGTTTTTTTTATTTGTATAAATTTCTAAATGAACACACAGAATGACAAAAGTTGCACATAGAATGGAAATTTAAGATACACATTAAATATACAGGCACAGTGTGAAGATACAATCAGTATTCATCGTCATAACTTAGACCAAAACAGGTAACCTCTGAAACAGGACATTTATCAACTGAAAATTCTGATTACACAAATAACACATAAAGAGATCTTACCTGCATGCACATTTTCTTTTAAAATGTAAAAATAGTCTTGTCAAAATGTTTTAATGCATGCACACTAATAGTTATTCTTGTTATATGTAACATATTAGAGATCATTTTGTGCCATTTTTGCTACCTGTATCAAGTCTTTTATTATTTTTGTTAATATTGATTTATTTACTTACTTTTGTCAATGAAATATCTAAAAATAGGCATTTGTTTTACAACTATCGCTTTAACTTAAATATACATTTCCATCTTGAGATTGCTTTAATGTATTTATTTATATACACCGTTTCCTGACACCTTTGCTATAATTACTGATTTGTTTTTCTAAAAAGTAGGTGAAAAAGTACTATGAAAACTATTCTGAGTATTTTCTTGCTTGCTGGTGACTTAAAGGGCATTTTATTGATAAGATGTGAAAATATCCCCTAGGAGAAAGCTTCAGAGAAAAAGTAAATTGGCCTAATCGGGCCTAATCTGTTTCGGAAATTGTGATGTGCACAGTGACCCACAACAGCCAATCCTCATTTACACTTGAACTGACTACATTAACCTCCTTGGCGGTTAATTTTTTTTTTCCTTTTTAAAAAAAATCCTTTTTTTTTAAATTTTTTTTTTTTTGTTTCATGTAAAGCTACCAGAGTGGTAGCTACATGAAACACCACTAGAGGGCGCATGTGGCCCTCTAGTCCGATCGTCGCCGGCATCTATAGCAAACAGGGGAACGCGTATATAACGCGTTCCCCTGTTTGGCTTCTCCTGTCGCCATGGCGACGATCGGGATGACGTCATGGACGTCAGCCGACGTCCTGACGTCAGGCAGACCCGATCCAGCCCATAGCGCTGCCCGGAACTCATTGATCCGGGCAGCGCAGGGCTCTGGCGGGGGGGGGGGCCCTCTTCAGCCGCTGCGTGCGGCCGATCGCCGCAGAGCGGCGGCGATCAAGCTGTGCGCGCGGCTAGCAAAGTGCTGGCTGCGCGCACAGCAATTTATAGAATGAAAATCGCCCCACCAGGGGCTGAGATCTCCCCCTGCGCGGCATAGCCCGAGCTCAGCTCGGGCTTACCGCCAGGGAGGTTAAAGCAGAAATGTGATAGGTTGAGTTAATTCACAATCTGCATCTCAATATCATTGGTTTTCACAGGACATTCTAGATTGTTTTTATGGGGTTGGGTTCACTTTTGAAAATATTTTCAACAATTGTTTCCACCATATTTATTAAAGCGTTTAAGAAAACCTGAGATTGGAATAGTGCTACATTTATACTTACCTGGGGCTTCCTTAAGCCCCATGTGGTGCGTGGGCCCCCTCACCCCCTCCTGGGCCACTCCGGGGTTACTCTGTTTTACCGCAGAAGAGCATAACTGGCCACAACTAGCCAGATTACCGAAGGTGATGACGAGAGAACGGAGTGGACAGAGAGATTTTTTTTTTAATAAACCCAATTTGTCATTAATTTATCAAATAAAAATCCTGCTGGGGTTGGTTGTTACCTGCAACTGCAATCACACAACTACTAATAAAAAAAAACTTCTCAAAAACCCTGGCTGTGATCTGATATGACCCATATGAGGATGAAAATGCTAACCTCTTAAGACCAGTCCATGTTTCCTTTACCCAGTCTAGATTTGCTGAATTACTTATTAAAGGTCCAGTGGAGGTTGCTTGAGGTGACTTAATAAATCACACCCACAACATGTTTGTGTAGACACTTTCGAAAGGTTAATTTTTACACAATCAGAAGTTAAAGACAGAGGATCAACACAACAAGATTTATAAATTGCTCCCTCCAAATTGCCTTCACTTCAAGTTTCTTTAAACAAGTCAGTCAACTCAAAACTAATATTTAGACACAGAGCAGGAAGTTAAAATGCAAAATGATTTCTTATCTCTCTCCACAGCCCTTGTTTAATTCACCTTGTTCTGCTAAGTTTTCTCCTGGTAGATAATTTTTCATCTTTGAAAAAGTACCAAAAAGTAGGTGACAAAGTGCTGTCAAAATTATTTGGAGTATTTTCTTGCATACTGGTGGTTCAAAAGGCATTGGTTCATATGCAATTATTTTTTTCTCCTAGGTGATATTTTCAAAATTGTCAATTAAATGGCATGTAAACCACCTGCAAAATCATTTTGATAGTACTTTTTCACCTACCTTTTCCATTGCAAAGTCCTGAAAAGTTATTCAAAATCAAAGATGAAAAATTATCTCCTAGGAAAAAAACTCAGGAGAAAAAAGGAATTGAATAAGGGCCCGAGTGTGTTGGCGAGTTCCAGATAATAGGTTCAAACCCGTATCATAGCTGTTAAGTATGGTTCCACTCTGCCAATTTACAGTTAAATTTACTTTAAATTCAGCACAGTTCAACAGGAGATTTGAGCACTACCCAAAAAAGAGGGGCATTATTTGGGTCTTTGGGCATTATTCAAATCACTTTTTCAAGTTTTTTCCTAGGAGATAATTTTTCATCTTCTGTATAAAATACCTTTTCATCACTCTGCAATTGAAAAAGTACCAAAAAGGAGGTGAAAAAGTTCTTTCAAAATTATTAAAGCACATTTTATTAATAGGGTGTAAAAATGTCACCTAGGAGAGAAAGTGAACTGAATTAGGGCCTTTATCGCTAAAGCAACAACACGCCTGCAGATTAATCCAAAGGACTTAATGGAAGAGCAATTTTGGTTGTCCTAAACCTTAAAGTGAATATAGCCTTAAGAGTCATGGCTTGCAATATTTTGCATGATGCTTTCTATCATTTTCACCTTGATCATGGCCAAAGGACTTTACTATTGAAAACATCTCAGAAACATCTCCCTTCATGCTTTAAAATGCTCTATATTTTTGTTGTTAGTTTCACAAAAGACCACAAACTGTTGATACATGACAGTTTGGAGCATAATACCTTCAAGTTATCTCTAAGTCCTCACATGACTGACTCGGAACGTGAGCGATTTCTGGATTAAAGATATTAACGACAATGACATAGTGCTCACGTTTGTCATTAATGCAGCTATCTGATTAGATGGGATTATATTATCAGATTTGCTCCATAGCGGTCAATGTTACTAGTCTAACAGATCAGCAGATGTTTTAGAGGTTCTGCATAACTCAGAGGTCAAATTAGTTATCTCTGCTCTTCCCTTAGGAATGGTAATCCAGTAAAGTCTAGTAGTGCATGCTTTGAAAGTACTTAAAACCAGTGCTGCTTGTGAATTTATGCCAAAGTAATTTTTGCATCAAAAATGCTATTTTCGATTTTGAGAAAATATTCACAAAAATATTTTTTTTTCTTTATGATGCAAAAATTCCCCCAAAACATGAAACTATTTTTAGCACGAAAATTCACAATGGATGCAAAAAATTACATAAGGATTACAAACTGATTTTCTATGGCATTTTCATTTGAAAGTCAAATTTTACATTAGTTTTTTAAAACTGAATGCAAAAAGAATATCTGCATTTTTCGCTCATCATTGCTTAAAACTTGCACCAAAATGGGGTTTACTTTACTGATACAAATTTAGTTAATAAATATGACTACATATATTTGTCTTATTCACATCTATACAAAAATGCCAACCAACCTCCCTACTCGCTCACACACTATTTTGACAGCTGGACTAAGCAACTGCCATTCAGGAAGTGCTTTCAAAAATAACAAAATTGAGAATCCCCTGAGAAGATGAAGTAGTTCAAAACCTGTCAGATTTTTACAATCTAATGTAAGTGACAGCAACATAGGAAAAACTAAATTTATAGTACATTTTACTCTGGAACTATATGACTACACATGCATTATACATTTTAAACATATTTGACATAATGGACCTTTTTGACTGTTTGAATTCTAGTGTCAGGACCGGTGTGCCAAACATCATTTGGTGATCTGCTGTGCTCGAACTTCAAACAACTAAAGTGAAAGACTGCTGTTGTTTGGTGCCTAGTTCTCGTCCATTGTACAGAACTACCTGCTTTACTGTAGCCATAAAGCTTGTCTGTACAGTGTTCCTAATGCTGTCAGTTGAAACAATCATTAATGAATGTTATGATGTTAATTGATGTCATCTGTAAGAGGCTTTAGAAAATAGCCATGTATTGTCATAAACATCACATCATTACTTCATATGTTGGATCAACTTCATAATCAAGTAAGCAAAGGCAACAAACATCACTAGGTCTATAGTCTTTAGGACTGAGATGCAATATTTTGTTATTCATTTTTAGGTCTAGTTGGATATGCCGATTCCATAAATTTCCGAAGTCTGAAGAGTCGTTATTTTCATTACTTTTTGCATTATCTGATTGGCCAAATACTTCTGAGCTGAGTATTGAACCAATTAGAGAATTCAGAATTTTATCGCGGTTATCAGAATACTACAGAAATTTTAGGCCAATCACAAGACTCGGGAATACTTGTGATTGGTCTAAAGTTACCATGGTAATACGATTATTGTGGAAAAATTCTAAATTCTCTAATTGGTCCAATGCTTCCGAGTTCTGCGATTTAGCTAAAATTTCAGAGGTGATACAGTATTTCTGCTAAAATCCGATTTCTGTTTTTCAATTGGAAATGTGGAAATATCAGTTCTGCAATCTGCAATTCTGCAATCCAAATGAGCACCCCAATTTATTTTATGTCTTTTTCTCTCAATGCACCATCAGGAGACCATTAGAAGGAAATATAATTATTTATGATGCATTTGTGGGATAGAAGAGTCTTTCAGCCTTCCATCGTTGATATGCCATGATTTGCATAGCAAATGTTACTAACCATGAAATTAATAATAATAATGAGTATGTGTCCTGGGCCTTCGGTCCGAATGTCAGTGAATCTTTAAAAAAGATGTCCACCATTTCTTCAAGTTCCTCTATGACAGTGTTGTATGTTAGGTTAACACAGTCCCGTAGAATCTTTCAACCCAAATTTTTATATTTTTAGGCAAGAGAAATGTTGCAGATTACCTTAAAGAGGAACTCCAGTGAAAATAATGTAGTAAAAAAAAGTGCTTAATTTTTACCATAATTATGTATAAATGATTTAGTCAGTGTTTGCTCATTGTAAAATCTTTCCTCTCCCAGATTCACATTCTGACATGTATTACATGATGACATTGTTACTGTGGGCAGGTTATGTAGCTGTTTCTAGCTGTTCTGGCTTTTACAGACAGCTGTAAACAGCCATTTCCTGTGTGTGAACATTGTTACATTGTGGCAGTTTGCCCAGAGTACCGCGGTACTCGGAGCTTCTTGTGGGAGGGGTTTCACCACAATATCAGTCATACAGCACCCCCTGATGGTCTGTTTGTGAAATGCAATAGATTTGTCATGTAAAAGGGGGTATCAGCTACTGATTGGGATAAAGTTCAATTCTAGGTTGGAGTTTCTCTTTAAGTACTAAATTATTAATTTATAAAAAATAAAAATATATATCTCTGGACAAATCTGTAACATTCAAGCACTAGGATAGAATTTCATTGATTGATAATATCCTGAAACAAATATGTATTTAGAAGTTAAACCTCATCGTCATCCAGCCAGTTGTGATTGTTGAGAGCCTAGAATAAAGGTATCAGAGTTTATCTATACACCAAGCTGCTTGTTCATCTTGTTGAGGGCGTCGCTGACAATGTCCAAATCATGGCGTAAGTCGCTCACCACGTTGGTGATGCTTCTAGTGTCTTTCAGTATCAGCACACTTTGGGTGTATGGGTTGTATTTCAGTCCAAAGGGGCGTTTAATGGTCTTTGCAAACTCCCTAATAAATGAAAATTAGTATAGGAACAGTTTAATATAAATCAAAACTATTGTTTAAATGCAATGCCATGTTATACTATCCATAATATAACTTCTAAATGGGGCATTTTCTGCACCCATTACAGTCCCCTAAATATTTTCAACACTCGGAATTCATACATTGCCTGCACTTGTTAAAAAATCTATTGATATTCTAGGAAAACTAAATTCATGGAAGAACCATAACAACAAAACAGTGAGCAGAATTATTTTATATGTGTGACAAATAATTGCGCAAAATGAATATTTTTAGGTAACTGGTAAAGCGGATGTGGCTCTAGCAGATTTCCTATCAATACTCACTATTATAAAGTTCCAATTTTTCCCCAATATATAGTGATGATGGATAATGCCGATATTCTTTTCACATTAATTTTTGTGAAATTAACATTAACCACTTTGCATCCAGACCTTGTTTTCCCCTTATTGACCAGAGCAGTTTTTACGTTTTAGCTATGTCCCTATTCAATCAGGAATAACTTTATCCCTACTCACTACACCTAAATGATCTATATATCGTTTTTTTTCAAGACAAACCAGGCTTTCGATGGGGGGTATTTAGTCCCAAGAACAATTTTGTTTTCTAGGCATTTTAATTGAAAAAAGGGAACAAAAATAAAAAAAATGCATTATTTCTCAGTTTTTAACAATTCCAGTTTAAAAATAAAAAGTGCCACAGGGATAAAACCATTCCACCAGTTTTATGTCCCCCCTAATATAGTCAGATGTGCCCCGAGTATCAGCCCAACCCTCCCAGTTTAGCCAGATGTTACCCCAATATCAGCACCCCCCGTATAGTCAGATGTGTCCCTTGTATCTACCACCCCCAGTACAGACAGACAGTAACGCCGCCAGGATTGGCACCCCTCATTATAGGCAGATGTGTGCCCAGGATAAAATTTCCGCCATTACAGCCATATGTGCCCCCAGAATTGCCCCCCCCACCAATTATAGCCAGATGTGCCCCCAGTATTAGGTTACCCCCCCCCCCAGGTAACCAAATGATCCCCCATTGGCAGATGTCATCCCTCCAGTTACCCAGATGCCTGGCAGTTGTTTTGGCACCCCCCCCCCCAGTGTGGTTAGCCAAATGTATGTCCCCCCCCCATCAGGCAGCCCCTCCGTGCACAGATGCCAAAAACATGTAAATATAGCTGCCTCTCTCACCTTACCTCGTTCCAGCGATGAGCCTGCAGCCTGAGCATCCGATCCCAGCTCTGAACTCAGCCGCGTATTGCCAGTGACCCGGGTACACGGCTGAGTTCAGAGCTGGGATCGGATGCTCAGGCTGCAGGCTCATCGCTGGAACGAGGTAAGGTGAGAGAGGCAGTTTTATTTACATTTTTATGGCCATCTGTGCACGGAGGAGGGGGAGATGAAGGATCACGCTGTTTGCTACACCGGTGATCGTTCATCCGCGGGGTGGTCACTAATTGGCTACAAAGGAACATGTTCCCTTTTGCCAATTCGTAAGGCAGCTGACAGTGCCGGGGGGTGCGCTCTGAAGCGCACCTGTTCCTGCACAAAAGGGCTGAAAGCAGGTCAGTATATCTACGTCGCTGTGGCTTGGAAGGTGCCACAGCTGACGTAGATATACTGTAGTGGTGGGGAAAGTGGTTAAATTCAACTTTCGTGCGAAAATGCCATCGGATTCTGAAATCATTTTGTAATAAATTTGTGACTCTTTACATTTTTTGCAAATTTTCATACTAACCTAAAGCTGCATTTTATAGTCTGGAGCGCCTTATAGTCTGAAAAATACAGTAGGTGGCAGTTTACGATCAATATATGATCGTAAACTACTTTATTTTTGTTTACACAGAAAAAAATCTTGATTACCGTGTACGTCCTCATTCTCACCTAAGCTGGCCACAAGGCGAACTTGACTGCTGTGATCACGAGAATCTCGCAAGGTAGGAAATTGGGGCCTATTCACTGTGAGATCGAACTTGTACATTTTTCCTTGCTCATTCCTACATATTCATGAAATCTATGACACTTACCTCATTTTTTCTTTGGCTTCTTCAAAACTCTCTGAGTAAAAGTAGACATCTTGGAAGGTGGTGATAATACATTCCTGATTGCAGGTCACCATGGGGTCAAAAGACCTTACTTTGGCATTGCCAGATAGCGAGTGCTGTAACAGAGGGAAGGGAATCATAACTATTAATTGCAAAGGTCTAAGACATTCAGGCCCATATGCAATTAACTTTTTCTCCTGAGTTTTCTCCTAGGTGATATTTTAAAAAATGTTAATAAAATGACTTTTAAACCACCTGCAAGCAAGAAAATGCTCAAAATAATTTTGATAGTACTTTTTCATATACTTTTGGGTACATTTTTAGTTGCAAAGTGCTGAAAAGTTACTTTAAATAGAGGAGGAAAAATTATCTCCTAGGGGAGAAGATATGGGCCTCAGACACATATGACAAGGTGGCGGTCTGTTACATTCAGCAGGTTCATAACATCACAGCGCTTTATCTTGCAAATTTTCTAAACATGGTGCATCTGATTATGTGTGAGCCATAACTTGACAAGACAAATAACATTTATATTGCACTTTTCTCCTGGAGGACTCAAAGCGCTTGAGCTGCAGCCACCAGGGCATGCTCAGTAGGCAACAGCCTACTGAGTCTAGCCCAAGGACTCATTACTGCATAGGTGCTGGTTTACTGAACATTGGCAAAACAGTGTAAACATGGCACCAGCAGATGAATTCACCATAGATTTAAAGAGAATCTGTATTGTTAAAATCGCACAAAAGTAAACATACCAGTGCGTTAGGGGACATCTCCTATTACCCTCTGACACAATTTCGCCGCTCCTCGTTGCATTAAAATTGGTTAAAAACAGTTTTAAAAAGTTTGTTTATAAACAAACAAAATGGCCACCAAAACAAGAAGTAGGTTGATGTACAGTATGTCCACACATAGAAAATACATCCATACACAAGCAGGCTGTATACAGCCTTCCTTTTGAATCTCAAGAGATCATTTGTGTGTTTTTTTCCCCCTGCAGTTCTCATGCACTGAAGTTTCAGGCTGCTTGTTTCTTCCTGCAAACAGCTTTGCCCTTGTCTGTAATTCTTCAGTATGTGAAAGCCCAGCCAGCTCAGAGGACGATTTATCCAGCTTGTAAAAGATAAGAGAGAAGCTGCTCTAATCCTAAATAACACACAGGCAGTGTGCATACAGGGGCCTGGAAGGGGAAGTTCATAGCAGAACCACAACACTGAAGAACTTGGCAGCCTTCCAGACACAGGCTGACAAGTCTGACAAGAGAGAGATAAGTTGATTTATTACAGAGATGGTGATAGTAGAACGTGCTGCAGTAAGCCAGAACACATTAGAATAGCTTTTTGAACTTGTAGGATGATAAAAAACAGGATGCAATTTTTGTTACGGAGTCTCTTTAAAGCAAACCTAAAGTAAAGCTAAACTTTTAAGATAAGCAATTGTTCTACACCTACTAATCCAAAATAGGACTCTTTTTCACATCCCATAGGCTTATTTAGTGTTTAAAAAATATCCCAAGTTCTTGGCCAAGCACTGGCAATTGCTATTGCATTTTGCAGTGTGAACTAAGCTTCAGAGATAATGCCTGCATCACCAAACTTCTGCTAGTGAAACAATACCTCCTGGTGCATCTTAAGAAGCATGACACTCTTATTCTGCCCTCATTGCTGACCTTGCTGTGAATCCTGACTGTAAGGTTTTGCCTCATGCTCCAACCTCTGCTTGTTTTTTAAATGACACCTCGATATAACATCAAGTCTACCATCTACAGGCTCATCTGTTTTCTGTCTCTGGTGGGTGACCTGGTGGCTTCTTCCAGCAGTAGGGTCTTCAGGAACTACAGGAAGTACAGAAGGGTCTTGGTTATCTGACACAAGCGGGGAGTGGCTGATGTCGGATACATGTTCTTACTTGTTGCTCAAGTTTAAGCAACTGGGGGCCTCAACATCGCACGCACGCACGCACGCACGCACGCACGCACACACACACACACACACACACACACACACTTGCCTGCTGCTTTGCCGTATCCTCTGTACATCTCACGAATATGCATGTGACCCAAAGTGGGTCAGGTGACAAAGTGGAAGCCGTACAAGCAGGCAGCAGGTAGCTGCAGGCCAGGAAGTGAAGAGGCAAAACCACAAAAGAGACGGCACACCACTGGCTGCAACAAACTTGTTGTATTATCGAACAAGTGCACACTACATGTTACGGAATATAACTTCCTTCATCAGGTGATAAACAACAAATGAACACATCAGCTCCAATATATACACATGTATAAAACACCACACCCATAGTAACTCCACCCTCTGCATCAGTTAACCCATTATACAAATTGCAAAACTCACGGTCATGTGGCACTCCATTACGGCTACCAAACATAAACAACTAACTGACCGTGATTCAGGCACTTCCGCAATGGACTGCCACTGACCCACCTAGAAAGAGGGGAGAAAACAAACAATAACATGTAAACAACCATTAAATACCATTGCATTTTATACATATAAAATATCGCATAATTGAACAATATTGCACTATTCGCCCATATAACTAATTTTATAAAAATTATTCAATAAATATAGATTACAAAAAGCACTTAAGGGGCAATCTCTCGTTCATGCCCCTAGGGGTCACCACATCAAACTCATGAATCCATTTTGCTTCCTTTTGTTTTAGTAACTTTTCTAGGTTACCTCCTCTAGTTGAGGGGTCAAGGGCTTCTAATACGCACCACCTCAGCTGCGACGCACCATGGCCTGCCACACCAAAGTGCCTCGCAACTGAGGTGTCGTAACTTTTCCGTTCTCCCATAGCATACCTAGTGATCGCTCTCTTGTGTTCCTGGATGCGTGTCCTAACCGATCATGTAGTCTCACCTACATACATTAACCCACATGGGCATTTAAGCCCATATATAGCCCAAGGGGTAGAACAATAATATCTCCCTTTAATCACAATTTTTCGTCCAGTGTGCGGATGGCAGATGGCTTCGCCCTTTATTACACCACTACACACATTGCAATTTAAACAAGGATAAGTCCCTGCTTTTCCTGTAGTCAACTCCTTTTGAATAGGGGCAGTATCAGTGTGTCTAACTCTGTCCTGGATAGTCCTACCTCTCCTGATTGAAAAAAAGGGCTCTTCTCTAAATAGAGGCCCCAAATCCTTATCTGTGCTTAAAAGGGGCCAAAATTTGCGTATAGAATTCTTTATGAGCATAGTGTTTTTTCCTAAGTTGGTTACAAACGGGATCCCTTTCTGATTTTTAGTTCTATCTTTTTTATGTAACAGTCCAGACCTGTCCAGGGAAAACACCTCCTGTCTAATCTTTTCAATGTTATTTGCATCATATCCCTTTTGTACAAATTTACCACTTAATGTGCGACTGGCCTTCAAATATTCATCATCACTGGTACAAATTCGCCTCGTCCTGAGAAATTGCCCCCTAGGGATGGCTTTCACGACATGCCCTGCATGATGGCTATCGTGTCTTAATAGATTATTACGATCTGTCGGTTTGCAAAATAGCTTAGTGGTGAACCGACCGTTTGAAATTTTGATGGAAACATCCAAAAAATTAACACTGTCCCTAGAATATTCTAAAGAAAATTTAATAGTGGGGTGCATATGATTTACCTCATCCACCATTTTCAGGAGCAATTCCTCAGGACCTTTCCATAAAAGCAACACATCATCCACAAAACGAAAATACTGGAAGATATATGTTTGGTACTCTGCGTTATTTAAAAACATAGCACGCTCAAGTGACTCCACAAAAATGTTCGCGACAGATGGAGCAGCCAGGGACCCCATGCTCGCTCCCTGCCGTTGTACATAAAAGTCTTCATGGAACTTGAAGTAATTAAATTTTAATATAAGCTCTAGGCAATCCATCAGGAAGTACACTAATCCATTGGACAGGTTTGTCTCTAACAATCTCTCCTCAACTACAGAAATTGCCTCATCCTGAGGGATTGCCGTGAATAAACTTTGGATGTCCAAACTACAGAATATCAAATCCTCAGGTATTTCCGTGATCTTTTCTAACCTCACCAGTAAGTCCGTGGTATCTTTCAAACAATGTACAAAAGTGGAAACAATAGGTTGCAAATAAGTATCCAGGAACCCTGCTAATGGGTATAGGACCGAACCCCGACTAGAAACAATGGGGCGTCCTGGAGGGTCCCTCAACTGTTTATGCACTTTGGGCAGCAGATATAATAACGGTACCCGTGGGAATTCAGTGGTGAGACCCTTTGCCACCTTGCTCGCTATAACACCATCCTCTACTGCCGTTTTCAACAAAATGTCCACTTTCTCCTTAATTTCAAAGGTGGGGTCTCTGTCCCATCGTTGGTAATGTAAATCATTGTGTACCTGCCGGAATCCTTCCTTTAGGTACCCCTGTAGATCTTGGATGACAGTGGCCCCCCCTTTATCTGCTTTAGTAATGATAATACTGGAATTCTCACTCAAACTCCTCAGGGCCTGCTTCTGTGCAATAGTCAAATTAAAATGTGCGTACTTAGTGTTATCCCATTTTTGCTGGGACCCTCCAGGACGCCCCATTGTTTCTAGTCGGGGTTCGGTCCTATACCCATTAGCAGGGTTCCTGGATACTTATTTGCAACCTATTGTTTCCACTTTTGTACATTGTTTGAAAGATACCACGGACTTACTGGTGAGGTTAGAAAAGATCACGGAAATACCTGAGGATTTGATATTCTCTAGTTTGGACATCCAAAGTTTATTCACGGCAATCCCTCAGGATGAGGCAATTTCTGTAGTTGAGGAGAGATTGTTAGAGACAAACCTGTCCAATGGATTAGTGTACTTCCTGATGGATTGCCTAGAGCTTATATTAAAATTTAATTACTTCAAGTTCCATGAAGACTTTTATGTACAACGGCAGGGAGCGAGCATGGGGTCCCTGGCTGCTCCATCTGTCGCGAACATTTTTGTGGAGTCACTTGAGCGTGCTATGTTTTTAAATAACGCAGAGTACCAAACATATATCTTCCAGTATTTTCGTTTTGTGGATGATGTGTTGCTTTTATGGAAAGGTCCTGAGGAATTGCTCCTGAAAATGGTGGATGAGGTAAATCATATGCACCCCACTATTAAATTTTCTTTAGAATATTCTAGGGACAGTGTTAATTTTTTGGATGTTTCCATCAAAATTTCAAACGGTCGGTTCACCACTAAGCTATTTTGCAAACCGACAGATCGTAATAATCTATTAAGACACGATAGCCATCATGCAGGGCATGTCGTGAAAGCCATCCCTAGGGGGCAATTTCTCAGGACGAGGCGAATTTGTACCAGTGATGATGAATATTTGAAGGCCAGTCGCACATTAAGTGGTAAATTTGTACAAAAGGGATATGATGCAAATAACATTGAAAAGATTAGACAGGAGGTGTTTTCCCTGGACAGGTCTGGATTGTTACATAAAAAAGATAGAACTAAAAATCAGAAAGGGATCCCGTTTGTAACCAACTTAGGAAAAAACACTATGCTCATAAAGAATTCTATACGCAAATTTTGGCCCCTTTTAAGCACAGATAAGGATTTGGGGCCTCTATTTAGAGAAGAGCCCTTTTTTTCAATCAGGAGAGGTAGGACTATCCAGGACAGAGTTAGACACACTGATACTGCCCCTATTCAAAAGGAGTTGACTACAGGAAAAGCAGGGACTTATCCTTGTTTAAATTGCAATGTGTGTAGTGGTGTAATAAAGGGCGAAGCCATCTGCCATCCGCACACTGGACGTAAAATTGTGATTAAAGGGAGATATTATTGTTCTACCCCTTGGGCTATATATGGGCTTAAATGCCCATGTGGGTTAATGTATGTAGGTGAGACTACAAGATCGGTTAGGACACGCATCCAGGAACACAAGAGAGCGATCACTAGGTATGCTATGGGAGAACGGAAAAGTTACGACACCTCAGTTGCGAGGCACTTTGGTGTGGCAGGCCATGGTGCGTCGCAGCTGAGGTGGTGCGTATTAGAAGCCCTTGACCCCTCAACTAGAGGAGGTAACCTAGAAAAGTTACTAAAACAAAAGGAAGCAAAATGGATTCATGAGTTTGATGTGGTGACCCCTAGGGGCATGAACGAGAGATTGCCCCTTAAGTGCTTTTTGTAATCTATATTTATTGAATAATTTTTATAAAATTAGTTATATGGGCGAATAGTGCAATATTGTTCAATTATGCGATATTTTATATGTATAAAATGCAATGGTATTTAATGGTTGTTTACATGTTATTGTTTGTTTTCTCCCCTCTTTCTAGGTGGGTCAGTGGCAGTCCATTGCGGAAGTGCCTGAATCACGGTCAGTTAGTTGTTTATGTTTGGTAGCCGTAATGGAGTGCCACATGACCGTGAGTTTTGCAATTTGTATAATGGGTTAACTGATGCAGAGGGTGGAGTTACTATGGGTGTGGTGTTTTATACATGTGTATATATTGGAGCTGATGTGTTCATTTGTTGTTTATCACCTGATGAAGGAAGTTATATTCCGTAACATGTAGTGTGCACTTGTTCGATAATACAACAAGTTTGTTGCAGCCAGTGGTGTGCCGTCTCTTTTGTGGTTTTGGAGTTTCCAGTAGCCGTGGGAGCAATCCGGCTGAGACAAGGCACCGGCAGGTATTCAGGATTTATACCTGATACACCTATCCTCCGTGCACCAGTTGATGCGACAGGAAGTGAAGAGGACCTGGTGCCCGGAGTCAGAGGCGTAGCTAGGGTTTTCAGCACACGGGGACAAGGACAGTTTTTTGTGCCCCCCCACACACACACACACACAAGATGATGTGACCACGCATCAAAATGTGGGCATGGTCATGGGTGGACCCAAATGTACAAATGCTTATTATATAGCCAGATGCAACAGCAGAAGACTCACTGGCTCCAACGTTCCAGCGATGCTGTTATCTGCCCTCTGCAGCGTGCCTAGCATCCTCTCCTTGGTAACAGAAGAGAGATGATGTCATCTCCGGAACATCAGAGCCGGTGAGTCTTCTGGTGTTATTAAAGTTTACTCACTCCACTGCCGAGGGAGGGTGAGAAGCGGTGGCACTTCAGGTGGCCAGCAAACTGCCTCTCACACATGTGGGGGTGCGGCAGCCGCGCTGAGCACCCTCACAGTGCTGCACCCGGGGACATATGTTCCCCCTTGCCCACCCTTAGCTACTCCCCTTCCAGAGCTTTAGTAAGTGGTGTCCGCAATGTGCTACTCTACATAATGAGAGAGGCATGTCCCAATTGTTCCCCCACTAACAACAGGTTAGTAGAGACTGCCAGTTGGTAGAATCCTGGGTAACTAGGACTTTACCGTAGTTTGAAGTCTACTAGGGGTAGCAGCCCATAGTACCATAGACCATTGGTCTTTTAGACTTAGCACCATGGAAGAACCAGAACATTTCGCCAGCCTGTATGGTACCACCAATCATGCCACACTATCAATGGTCACATTTTTACCCCAAAAGTGTTTGATTCAAATCTGTAACTGCATGGATCTGGATCTGTAACTGCAATGCTCATAAAATGCTCAGCGAAATAACTGACATCACACAGAAGCTCACCTTTAGCTCACTGATGGAGGAGAGCAGGCCGGCTCCATACACCTTCAGCTTTCCTTCTTGTTTGCACAGGCCAAACTCCACAGTAAAGAAGTAGCACTGCAGAAAGACAAACATTTACAGATAAGTAAAATTAAAGCGGACCTCAGAACTTTCTCTATACTCTAAAGCACATGTGTCAAACTCTGGCCCGTGGGCCAAATTTGGCCCGCAGCACCCAAAAAATTGTCCCCCCAGTGCTTTCTGCACTTTACATTGTATATGGCCCGCGACGCTTTAAACAATGGCCCGCAAGAGTATCGTCATGGCCCGCGGCAGCGCTCGCAACTCCGCCCCTCCCGTCTGTTGTCTTTGAGCGGCCAGCATGAGGCAAGTGATCGAGCGTTGCTACGTTCTATCACGCTCTAGCTTCGTGCTCCGCCTCCAAATGCCATTGGTTCAGCGCGGAGCTGTCAATCAGGCAGCGTCTTTTCCGCTTCCTCCACCTCCTCTTTCATCCTTGCTGACCGCTGTACTCTCCATGGTGGCGAATGGCGGCAGTTCTTTAGTTTGCACACCAGCGTGACCCCCGCACACAGGAGAGCGGTGTGTCCCTGCCTGCTAGCTCGCGTATACAGCAAGTTCCTGTATATGCGCGCTAGCAGGCAGGGACACACCGCTCTACTGTGGCCGTGTCATTCTTCAGTGCAAGGGTCACACTGGTGTGCAGACTGAAGAACTGCCAGGCAGGGATTCAAAGTCAGCCAGTGGAGGTGAGGAAGGGAAGGGTGGTGGAAAGGGGGCACAGGCTGTCTGGCTTTCTATAGGGGGCACCTACTATGCCTGGCTACCTATACGGGGCAACGGCTATGCCTGGCTACCTATACGGGGCAACGGCTATGCCTGGCTACCTATACAGGGGCACCTGCTATGTCTGGCTAACTAAAATGGGGCACCTGCTATGTCTGGCTACCTATACTGGGCACCTGATATGCCTGGCTACCTATACTGGGGCAACTGCTATGCCTGGCTACCTAAACTGGGGCACCTGATATGCCTGGCTACCTAAACTGGGGCACCTGATATGCCTAGCTACCTAAACTTGGGCACCTGCTATGCCTGGCTACCTGAACTTGGGCACCCGGTATGCCTGGCTACCTATACTGGGGCACCTGATATGCCTGGCTACCTATATTGGGCAGCTGATATACCTAGCTACCTAAACTGGGGCACCTGCTATATGCCTGGCTACCTAAACTGGAGCACCTGCTATGCCTGGCTACCTATACTGGGGCAGCTGATATGCCTGGCTACCTATACTGGGGATCCTGCTATGCCTGGCTACCTAAACTGGGGCCTGATATGCCTGGCTACCTAAACTGGGGCACCTGATATGCATGGCTACCTATACTGGGGCAACTGTTATGCCTGGCTACCTAAACTAGGGCACCTGCTATGCCTAGCTACCTATTCTGGGGCTCCTGTGCCTGCTACCTATAGTGGAGGCACATACCTGGCTAACCTACATACTGGGGGCACCTATGCCTAGCTAGCTATTCTGAAGGCACCTATTCTTGGCTATCTATATTGGGGCAACTATACCTGGCTTCCTATATAGGGGTTACCTATACCTGGCTACCTACCTACAATGAGGATGTATTTTGTTTGTTGGCTGTAACGCTGTGGCTATCACGTGCAGTGCAAATTGTGGGGTGTTATGCGATCATTTTTTAAATGGGGGGGGGGGGGTTTATATTTGTCGGCTCTCGATCTAGTCTAAATTTTACATTTCGACCCTCCGTCTATTTGAGTTTGACACCCCTGCTCTAAAGGATACACAACAGCATAATAACTTTTAAACAAAAACATTTCTTTGTTACAGCTGATACAAATACTAAAATAAATTTGCACAGTTTATACTTCCTGATTCATGGAAGCTGACATATTGTTTACAGCCTGCGCTTTCAAATGGCCTTATATGCCATCTCTGCCAGGCCCGGATTTACATCACAGGAGCCTATAGGCACTGTAGACTTCGCCCTCCATGAACCTACAAACCCCCACCGAACTGCACCGCAAGTGTGCTGCCTGGCCCAGCTGTCACTTCTCCCTTACTTCCCTTGCCCTTCATAGGTACAAGTGTCCCGTAGCATTAGGTAGCCAGAGGTACCCTAAGTATTAAGTAACTAGTGGTGTCCCCGACTAAAGGGAGATCTGGTCAGTGGAATGCAGAGAGCTGGGTGAGTAACCTGTCATTTATACTCTGCTCAGGACTCTGCATAGGGTAGGAGGGAGGGGGAGGCACTAGAGGAGGGGAGTGAGCGGCCTTTCCATCATCAGGCACCTGTAGTCATGTGACGCGGGGGAGAGATCATATTACTACTTGTGATTAGACACAAATGAAGGGGAACTAAACAGGCTAAACTCTCTAAATACATAGAGGGTACATTACTCTACATTTTCTTTTTGTCCTGTGCAAGAGTTCAGGTCCACTTTAAACCATACAATCCCCTGTGCTTACTCACAGAGCCAATAGGTGGCAATGTTCTAATTTTCTGGAGGACTGGCGGAATGTTGCACAGCTGTGTTGGGATGATCAGGCTATAAAACCATGATTACTTTCCACCTAATTTAGCACATTCTATTGCCAAACTGGCCTCCTATTCAACACCTAAGGTTTAGCAATGAGGAAATGGTGGCAAATATTCCTCACCCCCTTCCAAATGCAAGTACTGTTGTGTAAACATAGACCAGCACTGCAGGGGGAACATGACCTCTGCAGGGCCAGTTTAACCCACTATAGGGCCCCAGGACAAAATTAGCACTGGCCCACTCCCACTGCACATTCACCCGCAGCGCCCTCTAGCTAGCTGCTGCCCCTGCTAAAGGCCCCCCCTGAAAAATCAGCTGACAATCTTGCCGGCTGTGGCAACCTGAACTCAGAAGACAGCTAAATTAACATCCATGTTAGGCTCAAGATGTAATGTGTCAACCCATAAATGTAGTCTCTCTACTAAAGTTCCTATATCTGCTGTTATTACATAGCTTAACTAGGCATCTCTGTGGAGGAGCTGACCAAAGCAACCAATCAGAATCCTTGTTTTCTTTACCAGCTGACTTTTGATTGGTTACTCTGGGCAGCTGCTCAATCATTGCTCCGTTTTCTTTCCACCTCACTGAATGTGCAACTTCCTCATGATAAGAAGGCAATGACAGATAAGGTGCCAGTTGGTGAGTCAGTACACCAACATCTAATGACAACTGACAGTCAGTTCTTTGTGGAGCGGAACTTTTAAAAAAGAAAGGTCCTGTACCTACCGTAGCCAGTTTCTGTACTGCTTCATCAGATGCCCCCAAAGATGCCAGTCCTATCTCCTGGGAAAACTGGGCAAAACTGGGCTCGGCCAGCAAAGGGACGTGTCCGAGGAGTTCATGACAGGTGTCACTAATAACAAAAACATTATTTTCTTGTTAAGACAGGTACTGATATAATACATATATATATATATATATATATATGTATATATATATATATATATATATATATATATATATATATATATATATATAGTGGCTTGTAAAAGTATTCGGCCCCCTTGAAGTTTTCCCAATTTTGTCACATTACTGCCACAAACATGAATCAATTTTATTGGAATTCCACGTGTGTGAGAACGCGGAAAAGCCGCCGCAAGTACTCAGAGTAAGGCGGTTAATTCCGCGTTCAACATGGCAGCTGGCGCGCAGGGATCTGCATTCACTGCCTTACGGAGCGCGGAGAAACCGCCGCATGTCCAGAGAACAGGGCGGCGGATTCCGCGTCCGACGCGGCGGTTTGCACGCATAGGCCTACTTCCGTCTGTACTGCTGAACGCGGAAAAAACGCCGCACGCTCGGACAGCGGTGCGGCGGATTCCGCATCCAAAACAGCAGAGGCATTACAACACATGTCTGGTGTGGCTGGGACTGATAGTCCACACAGATTCAGAAGGACGCGTGCGCGTGCGGAGAGGCAGAGCATTTATGACAGCCAGAGGGGTGTCAGCTGACCAGGCCGGTCAGTTGACAATTCTTTCAGGTTTCATTGGTCCAGCACTTAGGGGAGGCGCTGGAGAGCGCTGGTGTATATATACTGGGTGCTGGTCATTCCTCTGGTGTCTGGCGTTGCGATCACTACGTGGTAGCACTCAGACCTTGTCAGTATCTGTGTTATATTAGACCAGTTTCCAAGGTGTTGACGATCAAGGAACTCACACCTTAGTCTAGGATTTCTGCTATTATCTGTGTTATTATTTAGATCAGTTTCCAAGGTGTTGATGACCAAGGAACTCACACCTTGGTCTAGGAATTGTTGATTATTTGTTATGACCTTCTGCTCTCCTGACCATTCTTCTGATCTCTGATTTTGTACCTTTGTCATTCTGATACTCTGTTGCCAAACTCTGCTAGCCTTAGGATTCTGCATCTGTCTCCTGTCTCTGTACTTTATCTGTCCGTGTGTTAACGACCTGGCCTGTCCGACCTTGAGAACGATCTCTCCTGTTAAGAGATAGTTCACAGATCTGTCAGTGGCACTCCCTCATTGGTGTCACTCACGTTCTGTCCTTCCCACTCTCAGCCTGACTCCTCCCTGCGGAGAGTACAGACTAACGGAAGGAACTTGCTGCGGAGCAGAACTCCTTATTGCTCTAGCACCTGATCTTCAGGTGCGGTCCTCAAAGTATTACTGCTGCACCAAAACACTCTCATCACTCAGGTGTCCAGAGGTTAGAGATATATCTGATTATCGGTGATACTGCAGATCATCAATAATCGGGTATATATCTGCATTCTCGGTGATACTGCAGATCAAAGTGGAACGAAAATCATACATCATTCCAAACATTTTTTACAAATAAATAACTGCAAAGTGGGGTGTGCGTAAT
The DNA here is from genome assembly GCF_040937935.1 of Hyperolius riggenbachi. Taxonomy (NCBI): domain Eukaryota; kingdom Metazoa; phylum Chordata; class Amphibia; order Anura; family Hyperoliidae; genus Hyperolius; species Hyperolius riggenbachi. Next base: position 221,624,612 of record NC_090656.1, read on the forward strand.
TATTCAGCCCCCTGAGTCAAAACTTTGTAGAAACACCTTTTGCTGCAATTACAGCTGCCAGTCTTTTAGGGTATGTCTCTACCAGCTTAGCACATCTAGAGACTGAAATCCTTGCCCATTCTTCTTTGCAAAACAGCTCCAGCTCAGTCAGATTAGATGCACAGCGTTTGTGAACAGCAGTTTTCAGATCTTGCCACAGATTCTCGATTGGATTTAGTCCTGGACTTTGACTGGACCATTCTAACACATGGATACGTTTTGTTTTAAACCATTCCATTGTTGCTGTGGCTTTATGTTTAGGGTCATTGTCCTGCTGGAAGGTGAACCTTCGCCCCAGTCTCAAGTCTTTTGCAGACTCCAAGAGGTTTTCTTCCAGGATTGCCCTGTATTTGGTTCCATCCATCTTCTCATCAACTCTGACCAGCTTCCCTGTCCCTGCTGAAGAGAAGCACCCCCAGAACATGATGCAGCCACCACCATATTTGACAGTGGGGATGGTGTGTTCAAAGTGATGTGCAGTGTTAGTTTTCCGCCATACATAGCGTTTTGCATTTTGACCAAAAAGTTCCATTTTGGTCTCATATGACCAGAGCACCTTCTTCCACCTGTTTGCTGTGTCCCCCACATGGCTTGTGGCAAACTGCAAACGGGACTTCTTATGCTTTTCTGTTAACAATGCCTTTCTTCTTGCCACTCTTCCATAAAGGCCAACTTTGTACAGTGCATGACTAATAGTTGTCCTATGGACAGATTCCCCCGCCTGAGCTGTAGATCTCTGCAGCTCGTCCAGAGTCACCATGGGCCTCTTGACTGAATTTCTGATCAGCGCTCTCCTTGTTCGGCCTGTGAGTTTAGGTGGACGGCCTTGTCTTGGTAGGGTTACAGTTGTGCCATACTCCTTTCATTTCTGAATGATCGCTTGAACAGTGCTCCGTGGGATGTTCAAGGCTTTGGAAATCCTTTTGTAGCCTAAACCTGCTTTAAATTTCTCAATAACTTGATCCCTGACCTGTCTGGTGTGTTCTTTGGACTTCATGGTGTTGTTGCTCCCAATATTCACTTAGACAACCTCTGAGGCCGTCACAGAGCAGCTGCATTTGCACTGACATTAGATTACACACAGGTGCACTTTATTTAGTCATTAGCACTCATCAGGCAATGTCTATGGGCAACTGACTGCACTCAGACCAAAGGAGGCCGAATAATTATACACACACCACTTTGCAGTTATTTATTTGTAAAAAATGTTTGGAATCATGTATGATTTATGTTCCACTTCTCACGTGTACACCACTTTGTGTTGGTCTTTCACGTGGAATTGCAATAAAATTGATGCTTGTTTGTGGCAGTAATGTGACAAAATGTGGAAAACTTCAAGGGGGCTGAATACTTTTGCAAGCCACTGTACACATATATATATATAAATATATATATATATATATATATATATATATATATATATATATTTATATATATATATACATATATATATATATATATATATATATATATATATATATATATATATATATATATATATATATATACACATACACATACATACATACATACATATATATGCTATCACTGGTGACAGTATTAAGGAGGAACTTTACCAAAAGATAGTAGTAGGGAAAAAAATTAAAATACATTGCATTGTGAGACATTAAAGAATACAAGCTAGGTCAAGAAATAATTGATATTAGCCATGTAATATGGTGTCGGATCAACCGTAAACCGGCATGTAATCATCTTTACTGCTGGCATATAAGAAAAAAACAACAGACAGCACCAAAGAGGTTCATAAATAGGAAACTGTCAGGACCATGGTCCTGACATCACACTGTGGTAGGGCTTCATCACAATATCATCCATGCTGATCTATTCAAGAAAAGGAAAAGATTTCTCATTGGAAAGGGGGCGTCGGCTACTGATTGGGGTGAAGTTCAATCCTCAGTTAAACTTCCTCTTAAATGCAAACCTAAAGCAAAAATGAACGTATGAGATAATGAATTGTATATGTAATACAGTTAAAAAATACAACATTAGTAGCAAAGTAAAGTTTGAGAGTCTCATATTGTTTTCCAGTACAGGAAGAGTTAAAAAACTTCAGTTGTTATCTATGCAAAAGAACTCCTCTGAGCTGTTCGACACACTGGGTAAGACAGCTTAAAGAGAAACTCCAACCAAAAATTTAACTTTATCCCAATCAGTAGCCGATACCCCCTTTTACATGAGAAATCTATTGCTTTTCACAAACAGACCATTAGGGGGCGCTGTATGACTGATATTGTGGTGAAACCCCTCCCACAAGAAGCTCTGAAGACCGAGGTACTTTTGGCAGTTTCCCACAATGTAACAATGTTCACAGACAGGAAATGGCTGTTTACAGCTGTCTGTAACAGCCAAAACAGCTAGCAGCAGCTACATAACCTGCCCACAGTAAAAATGTCACCATGTAATAAATGTCAGAATGTAAATCTGGGAGAGGAAAGATTTTACAATGAGCAAACACTGACTAAATAATTTATACATAATTATTGTAAAAATGAAGCACTTTTTTATTATATTATTTTCACTAGAGTTCCTCTTTAACATAAGGTTTTACTGCAGGAAAGTTCAAAGGGTCATTATTTATGTTTTGTTTTGTAGAATAAATTAATGAGTGTGGTTTTAAAACTGCAACTGTAACAGTATGATGTAATAGTGTAAAAAAAAATAAAAAATATTTAACTGAAAAAATAAATATGAGACTTTTTTTCTTTACTACTAATGTTCTAGTCATTATCCGTACTATACATAGAATTCAATATATCATATGTTTTAGTTTTTTTCACTTCAGTTTTAAATACTGTTTAGCACATTTTTTAAAAACAATAAATACTGGAATACTCACGGTTCTGGGGTGTAAAGGGGGTCAGAGCTGTGCCGGACATATTGCGTGCAGTGGAACACCCGAAAGGCTAAACCCGCTAGGAAGTCTCTGGGGGACAAATAGCCGGCCACAGGGCGGATTATGAATCCTGTGCGTTCTGCAAGATATAGGATATTGGGTAATTACTTATTATTAGAGAAGAAATCAGAACTTCTACTGAATGAGTAAAACTAAGAACTGCTAACATCCAGATCTATGAAAACTGTCTCCACTGGTTCTCCACTCATCCTGAATTTCTGGGGTGCACCAAATCAAAATTTCCAAGCTCAAAGCAGAACAGTTAATGTTTGTTTGTTTTTTGTTTTTTTGGGGGGAGACTTTTTTTTGGAAGACTGTACTTTTTATTTAGCAGTTTCAAGATCCACAACTCATGTATATTTTCTGCAGATGTGATTGTTGATTTTACAAATTGTCCACCAGAGGGAGCTCTACCTCTGTATTTTATTACTATTTGCTTTGCACACTGCTGTAAAACATGAATTGGCCGTAATGTACAACTTTATTGTTTATGGCTTATCTGACTTTTCTTTTTCTCACCCTATATATTTTGTAACATTTATGCACCCAGAAAGCAAAAAAAGAGCTAAACATGAATTGAAAAAAACAATATGAAAGTTACCACATTTAGAAACAATTTGCTGCTTTTTGGTTTTTTTAGTGCACAATATAGATAAGGGGACAAAAAAATCAAGTGAGATAACTTGTATAAACTGCAGGGCCGAGTTTCTGGAAAGGTTACAAAGGCCCGGGTCTTGACCGGCTGCATCCCATGGTGACACCTGGACATGAAGGGGGGGGGGTTGCTACATATGAAAGAGGAGGCTGGAATAGGGAGCAGCACATGGAAAAGGGAATCTGATGCTTAAAGAGAACCTTTACTGACTAAAAATATTTAAAACAAACACATGAGGTAACTTCAAATGAACATTACATAGTTACCTTGCCATCAGTGCCTCTCAGAAGCTCACCATTTTCTTCTGACAATGATCCCTTCCAGTTCTGACAACATTTTGTCAGATCTGAAATATATCCGTTGATGTCAATAAAATATCAGTTGCTGTCAGTTATAGCTGAGCGGAAAACTGATGTACCTGGTAATGTCCATGTTTCCCTATGGCTCAAGTGGGCAATGTTACAGTTTAACTGTGTGCTGACCAGAAAGCTGTTATGGGTAATGGCCATTTTCAAAATGGAGGACGGAAAATTCCCTTGATCACAGTGAACAAACAGGACGCGGGACAGGAGAAAGACACTGAGGAGTAGACTACATGGAAGGTAAGTATGACTTGTGTATGCTTATTTTGACTTTAAATTTTCAGTTCAGGTTTTCTTTAAGGTGGCTGTTCATGATAGAGAGGAGCGGCATACTTGGATGATTCATATGGAAGAGGGGGCTGCACATGGAATTAAACTGCCGTTCAGGAAGATGGCGCCTTAGTTAGCAGCCATGGCCACAGCATTCTGGCTTTTTCTTGTTTTTCTTCCCTTTTCCTTACCAATTCCCTTAGTTTCCCCCCAAGAAGGTGTGCAGCATGGTCTGGTGTAGACTGGGACGCTGGTGCAGGTCGTGGAGAGTTCGGGACCTGGAGTTTTTTCCGCCTTGCCACTGCCTGGGTCTATTGTCTGTGTAGGTACAGGCCTTGTGGAGTCCACCGCTGCTACTCAGGAGATGAGGGCTCCACTGAGGTAGGAAGACACTGCACTGATCGGGAAACCCTTGGCCTCGCTAGATGCCGGCTCCAGCTATCCATTGACTGTTGCTGCTCCACCGCAGCAGGGACACCTCTGGTTCAGCCCCTCCTTGATGCCAGCCACTAAACCGGAAGTAAGGTCCACCGCAGCTAGATGCTTCTGTGACAGCCACATTATCTTGGCCAGCCCTGCTAAATGCTGCCCAGGAGTCAGGACCCACCACAGAGATGAACACTACTGCACCTTTGAACTGTAACACCTTGGCCAGCACTGCCAGATGCCAGCAATCGGGATCCTCAGCAGCGTCAGCCATCTCCACAGGTTTCTTTCATGAAGAACTGGGCCTTCACTGTTGAACCTTCACCTCCCTCTTCCCCTCACCCCCCTCCATGTATACTTAGGGATGACAGATGGTTGCCAAGTTGACTGGTGGCCCTGTAGTATGGCAGCCTCGGCTCTTGGCTTTCGGACATTATACCCCCCCCCCCATCTGTTAAGAACCTGTATGAGCCAAAACCAATTCTGGGTACAACCCCTGTTTGTACTTGGCAAAATAAAGTATTCTGATTCTGAATACCTCTAAACCAGCCCCTATCCCAACTGTGCTTTGTATGAGTTCCGCCTTCTGCATCTACCTTTCAGGAAGCGGGACACGTCCTCCAGCTGGGGGATGTTGTCCTCCCGGAAGCCGCAGTGCTTGTTCAGCAGGGGGAGGTTCTTCAGATACTCCCGGCAGGCGTGTGTGGGGTACAGTTTATTGAGCTCCCGGAATACCGTGCCCCAAGTCTTCACCTCCTCTTCCGTGAAGTCAATGCGAGGAATTGGATCCCCACTAGGAAGTATAAACATGATATTTTAGATCAAAAAGAACCGCGACAAAGTATAACAAAATACATATCGTAGCCATATGCGATTACACTTTAATTAAGATATTTTTGAACCTTTGTTTATCTGTCATATCTTGTTTTTATCTGTAGAAGCTGTTGGAACAAGCCATGTGGCAGACCTACCTATTTTGGTTTGACAACAGGACCGAGTTACAATATCTCAGTTCCTTCTTTTGTCACCTAATGGCAAAAAGAACTACAGACTGACACCAACCATCAAAATTCTGTGCTGTCAGTGGCAGGGGCATACCCGTATATACTCGCATATAAGCCGACACGTGTATAAGCTGAGGTACCCACTTTTCCCTCAGAAACCAGGAAAAAGTGATTGACTCGTGTATAAGCCCCCTCCACAGTAGCCAGATGTGCCCCCAGTACACGTCAACCCCCCTCCCCATAGCCAGATGTGTCCCAAGGATCATACATGTGTCTCAAGATGCCACTAGATGGCATCATAGATATGAGACACAGCGATTGCCACACAGGAAGAATCCCTGATCATTGCACTGCTGACACGTTGCTTGCACGCTCCGCTCCACAAGCCAGGGGACACAGGTAGTCTTGAGCAGCGCACTCTGCACACCATGTTGCTGCAGATGAGGGGCCACGGACACAGCTGGGAGCCAGCTGGCAAGAGCAGGGTCACTACTGCACGATCCTTACACTCCTCTGCCAGTAACAAAACCTGCTCCACCATCTGTGGTGCTGAAACATTAGGCTTATACGCAAGCATATACGGTAACTACATCAAGTTGTAGTTAAATAGGTGAAAAAGTACTGTCAAAATATCACCTAGCAGAAAACGTTATGTATCTTCTGATTATTTCTCCACATAATCACCAACTTTATTAAAGTATCATATCTTTTTTTTTTTTACAAGGTTTTGAATCCCTATGTTGTAGTAGCATGGGTTGAAAGGATAGAGGGGATAAGGGGCTTCATGTTAATGCTGCTGAACAATAAAGCTACTGGGGTTCTGTAGTCATGTGGCAAGCAGTGCAGGGAGAGAAGAGGTTAACCTGACAAAAGCAAGTTAAATTATACTGAAAGAACACATTGCGTGGCAGATAAAAAAAAGTCTGTTATTTCCTAGTGTTTGTTTCTTTGTGTGTGTGTGTGTGTGTGTGTGTATTATATATATATATTTCTATGAAGCATTCATGATTCGTATACAGTTAGATGCACTGTCTCTGGAATGACTGTATCCACATCATTAAGCAGTGACTGATTTCCCTGCAAGGCCATCTGATGGTAAATACACCCAGCTTATAAACACTATTTATCGTACGTACTGGCAAATATTTGATTTCCAGATAAGTTAACTTCGTATCCTGTCCTGGTAAATATTACCTGATTAATTAAATCTGGCTTCGAGTGAGCCCAGATCAAACATCAGTATACATAAACAAATACCAAATGAAAAGCTGACACGATAATGTAAAAAAAACAATACAAGGAAGGGAAATAATTCCCCACATCTGATATCAGTATATCATCAACATATAATAGATATACGTACTGCTTATAGTTCATGGCAACATCTGCAAAATACTTCCTCCTCTTGCGATACACGTTGTCCTTAAATCCCTGTAAACAGAAAAGATTTGAACCCTTTAGCAGCCAATTTATTTAAAGGCTTGTTACTTTTCCTTGCTGCAAATTAGTTTTCCTTAGCTTTTAATTGCTGTAATTTATATGTATGGCCACTTGTCACTAGGGGGCAGTGTGAGACAATAACAGAGGGCTTCTGCTTTCAGTTTGGATATTTTAGCTAGTAGAGAGAGAGCAAAGCATTCCAAAAATTTACAGCACACAGAGGTATGCTAGTGAAGCTGATAATGGGTTAAAGGTGAAATTTAAAAAAATATATGGATCAGTATATTTCAAAATCAAAACTTAGGCGTGATATTTCAGCTGCGCCATGTTTCACTGAGGCTCTAAATATGTCTTCATGGCAAACAGACAATTGTAGGAGATTGTCAGGATCAGAACTGGCCTAATGCTGCTCCAAATTCCAGAGCCTGCTTAGAAGGATACCACAATATTTTAGAACGTTTGTTAAATTACCATAACTTACCGGGTGATCAGCGTCCAGGTCAGACCCGTACATCAGAACTCTGTTTGCGCATTTATCCAAATCGGAAATTTTGGTAGGAAACCAGGGAACACTCTCCATATCTGGTTATGAGGAAAAAAACATATTCAGTTCATTTATAAACCTTTGCTATGTATAAGCTTAAAAGAAACAATTAACATAAAAGCACAGCTACTCTAGTTGTTCTTCAGCAACTATTCATTTTCCAACTAATGAGATCCAATAAAAATAGCTCCAACTTTATAACTCATGGCAGCTGTTGATTTGACATGTAGGGTTTTCCTGGAGGGGTGTGGCCTGAAGTGAAGGGATGTCACTGTGGACAGAAGAGGGTGAGGTTTCAGGGGAGGAAGGGGATATGACTGTGGGCAGTAAGGGGTGTGACTAAATATGTACAAAGGGGTGTCACTGTGGGGGGGAAGGGTGTGGTTGGAGGGGCAGAAAGGAATATGGCTGTGGACAGTAGGGTGTGTGGCTGAAGCTGCACAAGACGGTATCACTATGGACAGAAGAGGGTGTGATTGGAGGGGTGGAATAAGATTTGAGGTGGACAGAACAGGATGTGGTTGGAGTGGCATAAGAGGTTGTGTCTGTGGTCAGCAGGAGATGTTGTTAGAGATGCTAAAGCCAGCAGTGGCTGCATAGTGTACTGGTTGGGGGCTCTACTTCTGACACAGGAGACCTGGGTTTGAATTTTGTCTCTCCTGTTCAGTAAGCCAGCACCTATTCAGTAGTAGACCTTGGACTGGACTCCCTAATACTGCTACTACCTATAGCGCGCACCCTAGTGGCCGCCAGGAGAAAAGTGAATTATAAATGTTGTGTCTTGTATTGTCTAAAGAGGATTTGGATTTGGGAAGCAGGGGGTGTGGCTTCAATTGCCAGGAACATTTAGGACCCATTGTAGCTAATTCCCGTTTTAGAGCCCTGATGGTAAGGCTGCCCAAATATAAGATTAAAATGCTCTCGTATCCCAATTCAAAGACTTCCTCCACAAACTCACTTTCTGTGTTGGTCATTTCTGCAGCAGCAACTCAGACAATACAGTCTGATAAGGAGTCAAACTTTTGCTACTTTTTGGCTGGAGCCCTTCTTAGCAAGGCTGTTACAGTACTTCTGATATAAGCAATACTACCTGCGATTGATTTTACGCTTATATATTGGCTGGAGTGGTTGATGGTAACCAATTAAATTCCAGCCCAAGGCTCACAGTTACCAGATGGGTCAGTTTGGGCATACTTACCATCCTCCTCTACACAGAAGGTATCTGGCGAATTCATGGTGATCACGTTGACGTGCGGCCGGAGAAGTTGGACGATCTCGTTCAGCTGTTCTCTGTTACTGTCACAGTCCAGAAATATCTCAAACTCTGAGTTTCTTCTCTTTGACTTCCGAGATTCAATGTGAATCAGATTGACATGTTTTTCCTGGAGGGAGAAGGGTGGTCAGTATAATTCCTTATATCTCTGAAGGTTCTCTTTTATCTACATCATTGTATAAACAAAGGAAAATAAAGCAGATACAACCAGAAGGAATTCTTGGAAAGGTTTCACTGCTAAACAAGTGGCTTCACCTGAGCTATTTCCCTTTGGATAAGTTCCTCATGCTCCTCATGCAAATGTGATATGGTCAGAGGAGTAACTATAAATTATGGGGACCTCCAAAGTTCACAACCCGTAGCCTCATGGTAACCTCCATGGTCAAGCGGTCCATCAGCAAAGAATCACATAATAAGTGTGGCCACTATCTCCTATAACAGTGCAGCCACCATGACTCTTCCAGCAATAACAAGTGAGACCACGACCACCCTTGCTCTGAAGAAGCTCCATTATCAGCAGGAGAGAAGGTAAGAAGTAGGGGTTCCTCACAGCCTTGGGCCCCACTACAGCTGCAGGAGCTGCACCCTCTATATCTGGGAACTGGGTCAAGGGTAGGTAAAGGTGCCCCCTCTTTCCCTGATATCCAGTTATATTCTGATCTTTCTCTAATAGATTTCATAGACAACCATCATGAACCAATCCTACTCTCCATACCTGAAAGAGTTTGAGCGCTTTTACGAGTCCTCCAACCTCATTCTTCAAAGAGAAAATGACAGACGCCCGCCCCTTTTCAGCCACGCTCGCATTATTCTCCTTGCTGTCTTCTGTTTTCATAAAGTTGGCTTTATAGAACTGGAAAATACAATAAAAAGGTTGAGTATGGTATCCCGTAAACAAAATACAAGATTTGACTGTTCTGAGCGATTCAAAGTGACCCACATGTTCCCAGAAGATCCAATGTTCCTCTATGTTCCTCTGGCCCTGGGACAGTATTTATCTCCACTTGGGGACTTTGGTCATCAGTGGCTAATGACTGCTGCATTTCAACCTGGCTATGAAGATTGGGACCAAGGAAGAAAGTGAAGGTCTTCTGGTGGATGATCAGGGCTGACAACGTTAACCATCACTGCTGTTTAAAAGGAAACTGTAGCAAGAGGTATATGGAAGCTGCCATATATATTTCCTTTTAAACAATGCAAGTTGCCTGGCTGTCCCCCTAATCCTTTGCCACTAATACTTTTAGCTATAGACCCTAAACAAGCATCGGGGCCGGATTTAAGCCAAGACCATATTGGCTATGGCCTAAGGCACCTCAGGATCAAGGGCGGGTGGGCAGCAGGCTACATCGGGTGGGGGGGAAGGGTCACCTGGCCAGCTATACTGGAGGGAGGCCGGTCATCAGGCTTCCAATACGGAAGGGGGGAGGGTGATCTGTTTTTTTATACTAGAGGGAAGGGGGCATCAAGCTATCTAAACTGGTGGGGGGGGGGGAGTTATCTGGCTACTTATACAGGAGGTGGGGGGGGGGAAGTGTCATCTGGCTGCCTATACTAGATGGAAGGGTCATTCTCATCTGGCTGCCTATATTGAAGGGGGGCAGCTGGGACAGTGGCCTTGGGACCTAAAGAGTACAAATTTGGCCATGACCAGCATGCAGATCAGGTTCTCTGACTCAAGTCTGACTTGATTAGCCACATGCTTGTTTCAGGTGTGTGTTTCAGACACTACTGATGCCAGAAAAACAGGACTGCCAGGCAACTAGTATTGTTTAAAAGGAAATAAATATGGAAGCTTCCAGACAGGGGCATAACGACAAATCATGATGCCCCCAGCAAAACTTTGATGAGCTTCCTGAATGTTCACACCCTTTACCTTGCCTACCCTTGGTGACCACCACAGCCTGGGAGAGGCTAAGGTACAAGGAAGGGGGGTGGCTTTAGAAAAAAGATGAGGCTACTGTACATGGAAGTGATGCTACTGCACATGGCAGAGGAGGGTTATTATACATAGAATTGTGGGCGGCTGAACACAGGAGGGAGGCTGCTGCACAGGGAGGACAGCTGCTGCACACAGAAGGAGAGCTGCTGCACAAAGGAGGGAGGCTGCTATACACAGGAGGAGAGCTGCTGCACACAGGAGGGCTGCTGCACACAGGAGGAGCAGCTGCCCATAGGAGGGAGGCTGCTCCACACAGGAGAACAGCTGCTGCACACCTGAAGAGAGTGCTGTACACAGGAGGAGCTGCTGCATACAGGAGGGAGGCTGCTGCACATAGGAGGACAGCTGCTGCATACAGGAGAAGAGCTTATGCACACAGGAGGGAGGCAGCTGCACACAGGAGGGAGGCTGCTCCACACAGGAGAACAGATGCTGCACACAGGAGGACAGCTGCTGCACACAGGAGTAGAGTGCTGCACACGGGACGACAGCTGCTGCACATAGGAGGGAGGCTGCTGCACACAAAAGGACAGCTGCAGTACACAAGAGGACAGCTGCTGCACACAGGAGGAGAGCAACTGCACACAGGAGGAGAGTTGCTGCTGCACACAGGAGGAAACCTGCTGAACACAGGAGGGAGGCTGCTGCACACAGGAGGAGCTGCTGCACACAGGAGGAGAGCTTTTGCACACAGGAGGGAGGCAGCTGCACACAGGAGGGAGGCTGCTGCACACAGGAGGACAGCTGCTGCACACAGGAGGAGAGCAACTGCACACAGGAGGGAGGTTGCTGCACACAGGAGGAGAGATGCTACACACAGTAGAAGAGCTTCTGCACACAGGAGGGAGTCTGCTATACACAGGAGGACAGCTGCTACACACAGGAGGTAGACTGCTACACAAAGGAGGGAGGCTGCTGCACACAGGAGGACAGCTGCTGCACACAGGAAGGAGGCTGCTGCACATAGGAGGAGAGCAACTGCACACAGGAGGCCAGCTGCTGCTCACAGGAGGAGAGCTGCTACATACAGGAGGAGAGCTTCTGCACACAGGAGGGAGGATGCTGCACACAAGAGGACAGCTGCTGCACACAGGAGGACAGCTGCTGCACACAGGAGGGAGGCTGCTGCACACAGGAGAAGCACTGCTGCACAAAGGAGGACACCTACTGCACACAGGAGAAAGACTGCTACACAAAAGAGGGAGGCTGATGCACACAGGAGGAGCACTGCTGCACAAAGGAGGACAGCTGCTGCCCACAGGAGGGAGGCTGCTGCACACAGGAGGAGGGCTGCTGAACATGGAAGAGGGGCTGCAACATATGTGAGGAAGGGGAGGGGCTATACTTAGCATTTCTGCATAATGAGAGGGGGTACTGGGCATGGAGGAGTAACCACTAGAAGCAAAAGAAGGGCTATTTATATGGAAGCGGATTTGCGCTACACTGAAGGAGGGTACTGTACATAGAAAAGTGGCTGGAAAAAAAGTAGATCTAGTGGGGTAAAAAGTGGAATGCCACCTCTCCTGCAAATCACCTACTGGGTGACACCAACACCAAGGTGTCCCTGGACTGTAGCCATTCAGCAGGGATGAGGTGGAGATCTATGTCACAGAAAACATGGCTTCTATTCCGTGTAAGCCAGAGACCTTCCCAGCTACCAAGGAAATTATTTAGCCTATGCAGCCATTTAATGTCAGTTTATAAACTTTTCTAACCCTGACAGGTTCACTTTAAACTACACAGAGGGAGGTCTGCACAGCTGCAGACAGATCTCTTCATCAGGACAGGAACTGTCACCATATGACCTTCTTAGCATGTCTGCAGACACGATCACGTGTAATCCCTGACTAAGCTATTAGTCCAGCAGCGGCGAGATATGAACACAGTTTGTTCTCGTTAGTTGATCATCGTGGATGTTCCCGGGATTAGCAAGCAGTCTTCGGTGATGTTCAGGATGTTCTGGCTTATTCAAGAAGAGGAAGAGGAATAGTGTAGCAGTGTACAGCAAGCAAGTAGTCATTGATGGTCCTCCTTACACTCAACTGATAAAAGGTGAAATCTGATTGGCTGCTGTGTTACGGCAATTTGTAGTCATTGTTAAATTATCAGTTGAATATGGTGGATAAAGGATGATTTGAAAAAAAAAAAAACAGCAAAAAAAGTGGAGCGATGGATCAACTAATCTCGGTTTAGCTGTAAAAAGAAACAAGGATTTTAATTGGTTGTTCTGGTAACTGCCCCATTTTTTCTCCAGTATTCTTCACAAATAAACTGTGGCGTTTCTTAAAGTGGACCTGAACTCAGAACTTCCTGACTGCTCTAAAAGATGAGCAACAGCATTATAACCTTTAACCACATAAGGACCGCAGGATTTTTATATGATCTGTGCTGGGTGGGCTCTTTAGCCCACAGCACAGATCAGGTTTTAGCCAGGGCGATCAGACTTCCCCCCTTTTTTCTCCACTAGGGGTATGTCCTGTAGGGGGGTCTGATCGCCGCCGGCTATCGGTGTTTAGCAGGGGAGGGGGCTCCTCAAAGCCCCCCTCCGCAGCGCTATTCCCCCCTCCCTCTCCTTCCCTCCCTCTCCTCTCCTCTATGGGCGGTACAGGATGGCGATCTGTCCTGTACCGCCTCTGATAGGATTCAGCCTATCAGACGGCGGCAATCCCCGGCCATTCAGATGCCGGGGATCGCCGATCTCCTTTACGCCGCTGTAAACACCGGGGATTTCTTCCCCGGGTGTTTACATTTCACCTGCGAGCCGCGATCAGAGGCTCACAGGCTGTTCACGGAGACTCCCTCCATGAACTGCCATGGATCGGCCGTTGTTTCCATAGAAACACCACTGCGACCAGCCGCCGCCTATCGGCGTTGGCTGGTCGTTAAGTGGTTAAAGAAAAGCATACAAATCCTGCAATAAATCTGTAGTGTGTCTACTTCCTGCTTTCATGGAAGTAGACAAAGTATTAACATTCTGCGTTTAAATATTAGCTGTGTCTGCCTAGGACTGACGCATTTCTGTGCTGACACAGCTGAGAGATCAAAGTACACTTGTGATTACTAAAATATGAGGGAGATTAGACAGACACTTCTCTTTAAATACACAAGGGTGCATTTCCATCTGTTTTCCTTGTGTCCTGTGCAAGAGTTCAGGTCTACGTTAAAGGAGCATTACAAGTGTTGCTCAGGGACAGTGTGGGCAGATGCAAATTAAGGTAAAATGTTAATTAAAAAGACACCTAAAGGGAGAGGGATATGGAAGCTGCCATATTTAGTTTCTTTTAAACAATACCAGTTGCCTGGCTGTCCTGCTGATTTATTTGGCTGCAGTAGTATCTGAATCACACCAGAAACAAGCATGTCAGATCGGACAATAATGTCAGAAACACCTGATCTGTTGCATGCTTGTTCAGGGGCTATAGCTACAAGCATTAGAGGCAGAGGATCAGTAGGGCTGCCAGGCAATGTGCATAATACATATGGCAGCTTCCATATCCCTCTGAGTTCAGATGTGCTTTAAAGAGACACTGAAGCAAAAAAATATAATATAATGAATTGGTTGTGTAGTTCAGATAATTACTAGAACATTAGTAGCAAAGAAAATATTCTTATATTTTTATTTTCAGTTATATTTCATTCTCTAATATTTGCTGTTTACACACTACTCAGCATTCTAAATGTTTTTACAGAGCAGGCCAGTGAACTATTGACCTGTCCTCTGGAGAGAAAAATAAAATACAGTGACTGACAGTTGAGATAATAAGCTTCAGAAGACTTTGAAAGTAGTGGAGCTCAGTGGCTCTTTTGCCTAGATAACAACTGGAGTTTCTTAACTCTTCCTGTACTGGAAACAATATTAGACTTATGTCTCTGCTCCTAATGTTTTATTTCTTAGCTGTACTACACGTATACCAATCATTATATCATACATTTTTTTTTGTTTCAGTGTATCTTTAAGGGAAGCCCTATATAAATATGATCAAATTTCTCTCCATGATTCCCAACACATGTTGGATGGCAGTCCTTCTAGAC